>NC_051161.1:124402012-124728740 GCF_013339745.2 Dermacentor silvarum
CTCGATACCTTCAACGCGATCAGTCCCTCCTGGCGAATATTGCCACTTTCTTTGAAGGAAAATTTAGAACGCATGATTGCTGTGTTCCTGAGTGGCTGTCGAGGGCAGATCCCTTGACAACGCTCAGAGAATTTTAAATGACAATGTCAGCCAAGTTGGACTGGCGGTTCAAACTGTAAAATGTTTTGATATTGTTTGTCGCAGTTTTCGTTTTGTCTGTTTGGTTAACCTGTTTTACTTTGACCGAAAGGAAGAAAAAGACACCGTAGTCTAGTTGCTAGAGAACCGGCTGCTGTGCCCCACGGCAGAGGTTTGATTCCATTATAGGTTGCACATCACTTTTTTTGTATTATAAAGCGAGTTAGGAACCTACCTACCTACCGCAAAGTGCCAAGAATGAGGCATTAAAAAGTTCGACTTCTGTTATTTCAAATTATCTTTGTAAGGTGGCGCTAGCATTATGGTAGCAGCCGCATTTTGTATTTTCTTAGTTAAATTAGCTAGCATTTCTGTGCTTCAGGTACCGAGTACGAAGCCACACTGAGTATTTTTCTGCATTGCAGCAGCGTGTGTCGCAAGAGGATGCAGCGCCGCGACGTATCATAGCGGCTACCTGACAAGCGAGGAGTGGCGCCACGGCTCATCGGCGTCATCGCTTGCGCCGACGCAGTCTGAGCAGCCGAGCGGACTGCGCTAGGGTTGCCAGATTTGGCTATTAATAGCCAAATTGGGCTAATTTTTACGCGGCTTGGCGTCGAAAATTCCGAGTTGGCTACATGGCTATATTTGGGCTATTTTTGTATTAAGGACTTCAGGGTCCCGAGTACCACGTCAGCACTGACAAAATTTGGGAACGCCGGTTTATGAAAATCCAAAGCTCATTTTTTAGGCAATGTCGGCGCTGAGTGGATGGTGCTAAGTCGTTGCCGCCATGTTTACACGTCTTTCCAGGGTAAACTCTCGGCGCCATCTGCTGCCACCTCACGCGTGGTTCAGTAAGAAAACTGTTCTCAAAACTAAGCATGGGCAAGTGGGTTAAATACAGCCGTGGATATAAGAAGGAATGGGAGAAGGACCCCCTGTTTCAAAGGCAATTTTATTTTATTCGCATATTTCGTTTTAAAAGCGTCTGGTGGTGCGTTGTTTCGGAATGGAGTAAGAAACTCGGCAAATTTCTTACTCTATTACAAAAATTTCCGAATTTCATTCCGCATTCGAAGGCAACTATTACATCTGCAAAGCATAAGGCCATTCAAAATTTAAAGTATTGCAGTTGAGAATGAGGATGTTTTAAGGTAGGGTCAATGTCTTGCGTGAGGCTCCCACATGATCACGAACTGCGGCACAGGCACGAGCGCACTGTCGCACTTCGTACTTGCGGTGGACGCACTTTATACTCGCTCGTCGTCTGCCGTTATCTGAAGATCGGTAGCCACGGCGCGGTGCCCGTGGAGGACCGCCGCCGTTCCGTCCCCTCTTTCCCTTCTAGCATTTGGAAACACACAGATATTGCCGGCCCAGCGGTTTTATTAAAGGAAGGATAATCGAATGCGCTATAGGATATTTATTGCGTTTCCTTTTTGCAGAAGCAAAAACGCACGTGCGCCATTTTCAGTTAGTGTGACGTAGTGACGGTAACGGAGGGTGCGCCAGCCTGGTCGAGCCGAGTGTGTTCGCGAAGAATGGGTTATCAAAGTGCGCGGGCTCGTTTCCTTTACTGTTGTCTGCCCCGGCGGGCTGACCACCCGTAAATTGAGTATTTTTGGAACGTGAGAATGCTTTCACTAGGTTTAACAAAACTGGTTGTCTATGATAAAATAGCAGGCAACTCAGCAAGAGGTATTGCCTTTTATTGCGATAGCAATTATGTGGGAACTTCAAGCGCATTTCTACCGCGGTTGTGGTCGTGGTCGTCACTGTGAGGTTGCGTCTAAAGTTGAAACACGCTAACAACGTCGCCGCGCGCTTACGTGTTCCCTAGTGGAATTACATTTCTTTATTTTTTTTAATTCACACCGAAGATAATAAGGTATACAGCCCCCTCTTCTTCTTCTTTGTGGGGTTTTACGTGCCAAAACCAGTTATGATTATGAGGCACGCCGTAGTGGAGAGCTCCGGATTAATTTTGACCACCTGGGGTTCTTTAACGTGCACTACAACGCAAGCACACGGGCATTTTTGCATTTCGCCTCCATCGAAATGCGGCCGCCGGGGCCGGGATGCGATCCCGCGACCTCGTGCTCAGCAGCGCAACGCCTTAGCTGACTGAGCCACCCCGGCGGGTATACAGCCCCCCTCGGAAATTTGGCCACACACGCATTCGTGCCTGTATTCACAGAAACTTACGCACACGTTTTCATATTGCACGAATCTTGCCAGGGAAGCCCTGTTTAAAAATTCCACAGTTCAACGCTTCGATACTAATACCACATTGGTTATTGCCAGCGCCGTAATCCAGATGGCAATTAGAACTGTGAACTTTATTTCACCTCTTCTGCGACGGGCCAGCAGGCCATTCCGTTTTTGCACTCAAAGGCGAATTGCAGTCACAACTGTCCCTTCGCACCAGGAAAATGCGAGAAGGTTTCAAGTTTTCTCCAGAGTCCAGCGTGCCTCTAAGCGGCAGCATTTGCTAACTCAGCATCAAGCTGCTTTCGAGTGAAAAATACAAAATTGAGAGGAAGAGAAAGAGAGAGAGCGGGATAGAAATAATTTGCTTATTTTATGAATCAAGCTTAGGAAAGGCATCACTATTCTAAAATGCATTGAGCTCGGGCCGCCTCTTGGGCACTTGATCATGACCAGCCGAAGCTGATCCTAGAGGGTGGAGCTGGCAGTATTTTGCTCGACACTTATAAAAAAATGCCTCGAAGAAAGCGAGGCGTGAACTAAAGTTAGCTTACAACGTGGCTCAGTAAATACTGATAACGTCATGAATCATTCGAAAACAAAATCCATCGGCTTGTTGTAACAATAAGTGGTGTCCAAATCCACGTCTGAGTGGCAGCTCTCACTAGCAGGCCTTGAGACGCAGACCTTGAGGCCACTGTTGTGCTGTTTGCATGCGGCGGAAGCAATTTTCAAGCCGGAAATAGGCGGTGAACCATCTGCCCCATCTATAGGACACCTCCAGAACATCATCAAACTTTTGGCTATGTTTTTAGCTACTTTTGGGTCACAAAAAATTTGGGTCTGGCTATCTTTGGGCTACATTTTGAGATCATTTGGCTATTTTTTGTTGGGGCCGTCTGGCAACCGTAGACTGCGCTCTCTGCGCAGCTTCCCTCCAGATTGCGTAACTTTTGAACCCGCCGTTACGTTCACCGTTATTTTTGTCAGGACCAGCCGTTAAGTTCCTGACGCGTATTCGTTCATGAACTGCGGAGCGCCAGACTGCCTTCCACATCTTCTTTGCTCACGTAAGTAGTCACTGCCACTTTGACACCTGTCGTGTTTTATTATTTACGGTTTTCAGGCGGGAGTTTTAGGTGGAAGTTTTAGGCGGTAATGAAGTTTTGCAATGAAAGCGCCTTGATTTTAACTGGAATCCCTAATATTGTTTAAGAGGCATGTTTACGTCTGCGTACGTTTTTTTTATTGTGTGCGTATTCAGGTTTGCCAAAGCTGTCTAAAATTACCTCTGTGACGTTTCGTTGACCATTGATCGTTAGGAAGACGATGACATTCCCGTTTGGCGCAGCATGATGAGACGTGCTACGATCTTCGCGTAGCCACAGCATTCTTCCGTCAACGCTCTTGTGCGAGATCACTGGTGTGTTTTTCCGAGCGTGAAAGATGCCCGCGAATACATGCGAAACTGCCGAACGACTGGCCGCTCGAGGCAGTTTGCGTGTATTGGCAGGCATCTTTCACACTTGGAAAAACACTTTATGTAGCTCATATTGAGAAACAGAAAGCGGTATTAGGGGTTTCTCATGTTGCTTTACAATCTTCTCATTGACACTTTTCATCTAACTATAGTAATTGAGAAGTTAATTAATTAATTAGAACTAATTATCTAACTAGGCGGAATGCAAAAAATAATCTGAGTATCTCCAACATTACCTTGGTTCGGTCCTGGTACGTGGCACTTGCATATTTTTAAAGTTTGCCTGAAGTTAAATGAAACACCCTGTATGTAGTGCACTGTTGCCTTGTCTTTTGTAACATAATCCGACAGTGTAGCTATTTACAGATCTTTTTTTAGGATACCTAACATTTTTTGGCTTCAGTCATGCAACAAATACATTTTGAGGTCGCACTGGCGTTTTCTTTTTGCAAGTCGGTGCAGTAACAAAATTCTTTTAAAAAAAGAACAATTCCAATATACAGTTGTAATAGGCACTGCTGTTACATTATAAACGTAGATACTCCGAGTTTATCAGCATAAGAATAAAGCGTTTTTTTTTTTTTTGTAACTTACTATGCAGGCACATACCTACGTGCAAGAGAGAAGGCGCGTGAGGGTGAAGATACCGATCATGTACCCTCTGCAGGTGCCGAAAGGGGCAGACGAAAACGTCACCGCCCAAAGGGCCACCACGAAACTCCTGAACTCCAAGAACCCAGGTAACTGTTATTTCATATTAAAATCGTACGAATTAAATTTTCAGCGTGACACATATACAGTCGTATCTCGATAATTCGAACTCGAAGGAGCCCGAAAGTTCTTTCGAATTAAAGGAAGGACTTATTTCTGAAGTATTCGTGCACCACAGCACGACGTACGAATGGAGTCGTTATATATCACGGCGCGCAAGCAGATGGCGAGTAGGGGCCACGAGACTGCCCACGTCGGCCAACGCTCAAAGAAAACGATGCTGTAGGGAGCGGGCGGCGCCAGCACGGCGGCGCCGGGCGCGCGCGCACACTTCGAAGGTGAGGGAGGAGGGCGTCAGGGAAGCGGATTTGGCTTCAGCAGAGGTGACCCCGTCGCTTCGGTGGCTCCCCTCACTCTCCCTCTCAACTCCCTCGTAGCTCCCCCACCTTTCACTGTCTCCGTGCGCGCCCGCCGCCGACCCGGCGCCAGCTTAACCCTCTCCCTTTATTTTCCTGCCGTTGAAGCGAGCGTTGGCCGGACTGGGCATCCGTCGTTGCTTCCCTCTGCGTCGCAGCCGCAGCGTTGAGACATCGACTCGAACACGCGTGTTACGGCGCGACGACGTAACGGGGACCTTGCCATTTGAGAGAGAGAAATTTACGCCGCGGTTCTTTTTCTTTTATTCGATAGAAATTATATGGGCACTCCAAGCGCATTTTTGCTGCCGTCGTCGTCGCCCTGATATTCCGTATAAAGTGCAACGGCGATGAAATCGTCGCCGCGCGCCATGTGTGCGTTTTAGTGTGTGGGCTCATTTCGGTGTAAGCAATAAATTACATATGCAAGCACTCTAGATCATGATTTATAAACTGCACAAGCTTAACCTTTAACCCATTCCGTAACTATAAATGTCACCAAGGTCAAAGTTAGTGAAACTGGGTGGAAAATTACGGCTTATGTTCCCACCTTGTGTGTTGTTGACCCACTGTTTTTGTAAAAAAATTCTTTACAAGTGCTTGGCAATGTTATTGTGTGGAGGTTTTCAAACAGGCAAGTCATAGGCGTGCAACATTTTAATGGTTTAATTACAAGCAACTGAAGTTCTTACTGTATATGCTTGAAGCAGCCGTGCTGCAAATAGTCGCTGTTACTCAAGGTTGCACTCGTCTGCTGTCTATTATTTTTTAAGGAATCGCAATATATTTGCTCAATTTGAAGTATGCGATGTGTTTGATAGACTGGTGTTTAGGTATATGCTCAAGGCTTCGCCATTTCTGAATTGGCTATGTGATCTGTGGCAAATAAAATTGGGGTGGTGCAACAATGCTGTCACACTGAAGCTGTGCCTTTGCAGAGCCGCACTTACCTCTTTTCTCGTACATCATTATCAGAAATGCATTATCTATTCTTTTCTTTGAATTCTAATTGGCACCTACTTCGCACATGTTTAGGAGGCTGCTGTCATCTACCAGTCGCCAACTAGTCAAGACAACAGCCTCCTGAAAGCTAGCAAAATAGCCGACACTTACACTGGTTGGCGATTGTACATGCAACACCTTCAGTTAGATGTAAAGTATGTCTTCAAGGCAACAGAAGAGAATTTCACCTGTGATCGGTTAATGTTAGAACCATGTTAATAAAGGTGGAATGCTCGAAAACTGTGTGCTTGGACCAATATATTGTAGTGCTGCCCATTGCCAAGATACATTGCAGTGCTTATTGCCAATGCATTGAAAAACTATACGTTCACTAAGAAAAGTGTGCTTCAATTAACATACGTTTTACACATGCCTAATCTTTTTGCAGTAAGAAGACCTGCTGAATTAAGGAGCTACAGCCCAGCAGCCTGTTCGAAACCAGGTTTATCAAGGTAGATACCTGTAATGGACGTTACTCGGAGGCACTCATATTTAATGTTGATTGCTAGCTTGTCTAGTCGTGTTTACTTTTTGCAATAAAAAAATGTTATTGCTGTATGTGTTTCGTGTATTGCCCAAGCGCAACCCTGCATGCCGCCGGCCGGCGAAACGCCACAGGGGCATGGGGAGAGGGAAGGAAAGGGAGACGAGGGGGCGCTAGAGGGGAGGGTGAAAGAAAACGGATGTCAAAATCCTGATTGTAGCAGGATTCAATCTGTATTTTTTAAATGCTTCTAATGGCCTTACAAAATCCCATTTCAAGACAGGATTTTTCGAAACTACTTTAAGCAGGATTCTAGAACTTCTTGCAATAGTCATATCCGCCGGACATTAGCAACGATATACGACCGTTTATCACCTTCTAAACGGACTGCACGGATTTTTAGTGCGTCTTTCAGACGTTCATTTAGTCTTGGCGAATCGGTATAATGGAAGCAGTTTTCTATCGCTTTTGTGCTAGCTGGGTTGTTACTTGTCTGCTATTGTGAATTGGTCTATATGCTGTCTTGAACAGCCGTAATATTTATTCTACTTTTGAATTCGTTGAGCGCGGAGAGTATAATTCTGATCAACTTGTGCACTTTAAACGAGAGGTCACTGCAACAACGACATAGCTTTGCGAGGGTCACCTAATGAGGCTTACAGTAGTGTTGGGTACTACTTGAGCGTAGTCTATGCCGTAACAGAACAGATATTCAAAGTTTTAAAAATATCTCTTAACCATGGCGTTATGACTATGCATAGACTATGCTCGGCACTATGCAGGAATTCAGAATGACATTATTTTATATACAAAAACAAATTGTATTTGAAGTTCAGGCTTTAATATGAGTAATATGCGGGTGTACATTTGCGAAGTCGCTCCAAATAATACTGAAATAAATGATGCATACATACGATCATCAGTCAATTTGTTCAGATCAAACACCGCTGTGGCGGCAGCGGGAAGACAGCAAGGGCTGAAACGACGAGGGCTGCCTGGAACGTTTTCCGTACTTTTCCGCTTGTCGTTATTCGCTGAGTAGCCAGCGGAGATGCCACAAATTATTAAAAAAATAACAGCCGATCCACGAAGTGAATGCTGATGATGGAGCTTAGCTCCTTGGACGATTACGGCTGCTGCTCTAGCTTTCGCTTCGGGGTCTTGCTGCCGTTGCCGGCATGCTGCTGCTACTCGTGCTCGTTGCTCGGGGTTAGCTTCGCAGCGTTGCCGTTGGGCTGCCGCGTCTCGTTCTCGAAGTGTAGGAGCAAAGTCACGACGTTTGCACTTAAGTTCGCGCTCCACCATACTGCAGTGCTAAGTGTATACCGACAACGGCGCGGCGCCGGCGCAACACCTGCGCGCGGTCGCTATGCGCGCTGCGTGCGCTCTGCGAACGGTTCTGCGCATGTCGTCGTGCGCTTGCTCCGAGAGGGGTTTCGGAGCGGCGCCGGCGCCGCGCAACACCTGTGTGCGGTCGGTATGCGCGCTGCGTGCGAGACGGGGAGCTACGACGACGACGGCGACAACGTACATCGTGAGAGCCTAAGCAGCTTCGCTGCTAAAAAATTCAATAGTGCTGCGGTGGCAGGGTTGACACGCGACAGTGAAGTCCCTAGGCTTCTTAAAGCGGAGTGCATTAAGGCTCACTATAATACATGCACACTGTCGCCTTAGCTCTCTGCTGAATTGCTTTCACTGATGGTTTTCGGTAGAAAATGAACTGTAAAAAAAAAAGAATTCTGGTGTTCCCATGCCGCCTATTTTCAAATTACCGGTGGCGTTCTGGGCGTTTTAAGTTCCCGTAGCTACTCAGCACTGTGCCGGGAGTGCGATTGTACCTATTTTGCCGGTAGGTACCCTACGGCGGCACTCGTCTGCAGGGCACCTACTGGAAATTTAAAGGAATGAGAAGAAAGAAATTAGAAGGGAAAATCTGTGCGATAACACAAAGCGCAGTGCCTTGCTATTTGAGGCTCGAGCTGGTTACCTAAGGAACAAAACATACCGTAGCAAATATTCGGAACTAGATGAGGTATGTGTATGCTGCAGTAAAGATCCAGAGACCACTCAGCACATCCTAATGGAATGCGGCGAGATCCACCCAGCGAGAACCGTAGGTAATGTGCAAATACCAGAAGCGCTTGGGTTTAAAATGGAAGGAAACATCAACAGATCAGCCGTAGAGATAAGCAAGAGACGATTAGAGCACTGGTGGTAAAAAAGCAGGGAAAAGATGGATACGACCTGATCTCTTAAAATCATAACTAGCGATACAAGGTAAATTTTTGAAAAAAAGAAAGATTAATGAGAGGTATACAAAAATGCTAGATAAGGGACATGTATAGTATACCTCATTAAATAAAGCAGGCTAGGTGACTATTTGTCACCGCCACGTTTCAAAGGAGATTCCAATAAATCATCATCATCATCATCTGCCGCCTACAGCAGCAGCGGACGCTCGACTGTGTCACTAAAGCTGTGGTTCGACACGGGGCACGCAGAGATGTTCGCAAATCTCTATTGAGCCCCCTTTCGAGATGAAAACCTATTTAAACAGTAACATATCGGCGTATACACACATATCACAAGCTATTATAACTATTATAAAAGATTTATACTAAAACCACTACAAATATATTATAATGCAGAACTAAACTTAGTTTCACCCAATATGAAATCTGCTGAAACAGCGGAGCTGTGGTTCTCTTGTGTGATTTTCTGTGATTATTGGTGGGTTTCTGTGATTGTGTGCGAGTTTCTGTGATTATGTTTGTTTTCCAATGGTTTTCGTGCGATTATGGGCGATGTTTTGACTGTTACTGATTTATATTCCCTGCTAACTCCCGGTCGAAGAAATCTCTTTTGGAGCGGCCATCGGCACCGTCGGTCAAAGGGATCTCTCGGCGCTTGCATCTTTGTTCTGCCTCTTCCTGGGACAAATCATGGTTCGCTTTCCTCCAAGTACGCTTGACTTACGTTTCTTTCTTGCGTAGCTCCATATTAGCCTCCCACCGCTGCCGTTTTGTTTGCGCTTCCCGCCGACGATACTCATTGGTAGCGGTCTCTCGGCGGTTACGTCTGGCTTGCGCTTCCCTCTTGCATAACTCCGGATTAGGCTACCGCCGCTGCCGTTTCGCTGCCGATTCCCGTGCTCGAAACATAAAATTCAGCCGGCAACGGCGATGCCGCTCTCGGGCGAGCTCTCGGGAATCCATGGCGAGAAAGGGGGCATGTTCCTCCTCCCCCTTCACCGGCCCGCGCTCTGATTGGTCCGTGGTCCTCAGCCTCTAATTGGACTCAGCGCCCCTAGCGGTAAGTCTGGGAACATGCCCCCTGCGTGACACCGGCGGACAGACGGCGTAGCCTCCACCTACAATAGCTCCGCTATTAAAACCTACGGCTGTTAAAGCGAACTTAAGGAAATATAAAGCGATACAAGAAAATGCAGTATTATGCGTCTTCTACAACTCTTAATCAATTGCTTTGCATATATCTCTGATATATGTAGGTATAAAATTCCAGTGTACCATTATACGAGGTATTAATGTGGTATATATGCATATTGTAGCGAAGAAGCGAGACGCGAGTGGGTCGAGCACTCTTCATCGGCAACAGCTCTCGTGCGTGGAAACTGCCACTGCGCTGACCGTTGACGTTGCTTGGCTCCAAGCTCTGCTAAATAAACACCTTGAGATTATATATATATATATATATATATATATGTATATATATATTACCGCGGGTATGTGCCAGTGGGGACGATATTGACGTAGCGCCGGTTTTTAGGTTAAGCGTGGAAACGAAGGTTGAACCGGCGAATAAGAGTCGGGCCGTGCATTTCCGGACAGGTGTCATCAACAGACCTCCGGCACTTCTTTTGTTGGGTCCGTGTCATGGCGTCTTCACCTGCCTTAGTTTGTCGGCGAGCTGTAAGCTTATCATTGAAAAATGGGAGCCAGTGTCAAAATGAACGGCTACTTGGTGGCCGTCAATGCAAACGATGAGGTCAGCGCTGAGCTTATGATTGAAAAATGGGATCCAGTGTCAAAATGAACGGCTACTTGGTGGCCGTCAATGCGAACGATGAGGTCAGCGCTGACGACGTCAGTTAAGTCTTTCGTAGTTGTATCCGCTGTACGTGTCGTTGCATTCGCCGTCTTCGCCGTATTCGTCATTGCATTCGTCGGAGTCTTCACATAGTCGTACGTCGATAATGTGGGATATGGAGAACTTCGAGTACTGGAAACCTCACGCCCGGACGTCGCTGCGTCTAGTTTCCCCGTTGCGGGCTGCGGGACTTTCCCCGATTGACGTCAGCAAAACTGCGACGAGTCGGTATATTGTAGCGCGTAGGAGATCGCGAAAGAGAACGTGATGGGGGAGTCGTCAACTTTTGCGGCTGAATGTTCACAGGAGCGTCCTTGTAGGCGCGTCGACCATCATACGGAGAATAGGCGTATATAGTTGGCAGGAAAACTTGGGTATTGGGCGGCGCGATATATAGTTGTTCCACTTGTGGCAAACTTGATAGACGCGTGCAGCTACGCCACGATGGTAGCACATTGGTCGGCGGTCGACGGTGCTCCACAAATCGGTTTTGCGACGCTGATTGTTCAGCGGCAACTCTCCATGAAGCCAAGTATTGGCGTGCGTATGTCGAAGATGCGGCCTTGTTTGTGCTGGCATGATCACTGCGATCATACCCTGCGATCCCTGCGATCAGACCCCTGCGGTCTGTAGAGCCGACGGGTGTGACGCTATATCGACTCTCTTTGTAGCGTAGGTGATGGTCTAGTTCTGGGCAAGACGACAGCGAAAAGGTGATCGCTTACACCAGTAGGACACTGTCCCGAGCGGAGGCTAACTACACCATCACTGAAAAAGAATGCCTCGCAATGGTATGGGCAATTCTGAAATTTCTACACTGTTTGTATGGTCGGTCTTTCACCGTTGTTAGCGATCACCATTCGCTCTGCTGGCTCATTAATTTAAAAGATCGTTCCGGCCGGCTCACACGTTGTAGTATTCGACTCTAAGAGTTTGACTTTACTGTCGCATACAAGTCGGGAAACGGCACGCAGACGCAGACTGCCTTTCTCGGTCTCCTGTTGAGACGGTAGCACAAGACGATGAGGACACGGTCTTTCTGGGGCTCGTGGACACTGCCGATCTTTCAGGCCAGCAATGGGATGATATTGAATTGCTGCCGCTGATTGATTGCTTGGAAGAACGAATCAACAGCGTTCCGAGGCTATTTGCAAGAGGGCTGTAGTCGTACTGCTTGCGCCGCAACAACGTACTCAACAAGAAAAACTTCTGCCCTAGCGGCAGAAACTACTTACTCGTTGTTCCCTCATCGCTTCGACGTGAAATCTTACACGCCTGCCACAACGAGCCGACCGCTGGGCACTTGGGCTACCCTCGCACATTGGCACAGGATTCGGCAGAATTACTACTGGCCGAGACTTGCTGCTGTCGTTAAACATTATGTTCAGACATGTCTGGATTCAGACATGTCTGTCAGGGTGCAGAAAGCCAGCCGGCCTTCTGCAGCCTGTTCATATACCTGCCACACCATTTTCACAAGTAGGCATGTATTTTCTGGGCCCCTTCTCAACGTGTACTGCCGGCAATAGGTGGATAAGCGTCGCCCCGCATTATCTCACTAGATATGCCGAGAAAGGTGCTCTGCGACGGGGAACAGCAGATGAAGCGGCACGATTTTTAGTTGAATCCATCGTTTTAAGGCATGGCGCTCCTGCAGTAGTCGTCACGGACAGAGGTACTGCGTTCATGGCCAAGTTTTTGGACATCGTTCTACGTTTAAGTGGTACCGCCCACCGGAAGACCACGGCCTATCACCCTCAAACAAACGGGCTGACGGAACGACTCAACAGGAGTCTGGCTGACATGGTAAGCATGTATGTAGAGCACAAGAGCACAAGCATGTAAATAGAGCATGTACGTGTGGAGCACAAGAACTGCGACGAGGTTTTACCTTATGTCACTTTCGCGTACAATATGGCTGTTCAAGAGACCACTCGCAAGACACCCTTCAGTCTCGTATACGGCCATGAGGTTACGACAAAATAAGACGGAATGCTCCCTCGTGAATTTGATGACAACGAGACAGGTTCTGAAGAGATCACACAATGAGCAGAATCAGCTAGGCAGCTTGCGCGCTTGCGAATCCACTAACAACAGGAGTGTGACGCCAGACGCTACCACATTCGGCACATTCCCGTAATATACAACATCGGCGACAAAGTGTGGGTCTGGATACCTATTCGTCCGCGTGGGCTCTCTGAAAAGCTCTTGTGCAGATACACTATGGCCCTACATATTTCTCCGACGCATCATTGACGTCAACTACAAAGTTGTTCCAGACAGCTCTCACTGTTCAAAGCACCGACGGCATTTACCCGATGTCGTTCACGTGCTTCGTATGAACCCGTGCTATGAAGACTGACAAAACTATTCCCAAAAACTGCTATGGTTAACGCAATGATAACAAGTGTTCTGCTGATATAATCATTGCAACTGAAACGCGGCTTTCAGCAGATGTTGAAAACAGCGAGCGATCTCTGCCTAACGACTTCGGATATTTCGTAAAGATAGGAATCAGTGTAGAGGAGGTGGTGTAATCGTTGCCATTAGAAGTGATTATCAGCCATCTTTGGTTTCACTTGACACCCCACTGGCGCTGATCTGGGTGTTGATGAGACTTAAGGGCATCATATACGTCTTGGGTGCATTGTACCGCCCTCCGAGAAGCTCTTCCGATTGTATTGATCATTTACAGCAGTCACTTCACGGAATAATTAAAACATATCCAAAATGCATCATAATTTTAGGCATTAATTTAACTACCCGGGTGTTAACTGGGCTACACGGTCCATCACTTCCTCAGAAAATCGCTCTGAGTGTTCCAGTTTGCTATATATATTGAGCATGCATCAGCTCAATTAGCTTGTCAAAAGCTCAACAGGTGGCAGTAATATATTAGTCCCGTTGCTGACAAATACACCTGATAATTCGGAAACTCACGTGCTAGAGGAACTAAGCGAACATAAAGTTAGTGCATTGCGTTCTTCCAGCTCTAATGGCCGATAAATTGGCTACTACAAAAACAATTTTGAGCCACTCTAGGGCCGGTAAAATGAATTGTATGTTGCAGGAATTTCGCCGGCCGTTTCAGGACTCCTACCTCACCCGCACAAATAATGAAAACTGGTTACTGTTTTCTCATAAACTAAAAGAAATTGAGTGTGCCTGCATACCGAATTAACAATTCAAAACAAGCGACGATGCTCCTTGGTTCACGAAAGAGGTAAAGAGGTGCCTAAATAGAAAGAAAAGAGTAAACCGCAAGGCCAAGCAAACAAACGCATATAGGGACTGGAAAATCGATAAAAGGGCTTCAATTAAGGCTGAGGCCTTATTTATAGCAGTGAAGTACCAGTTTTTTAACCAAACTTTGCCTAGTTTTTGAAAACAAAACCAGCAAAATTTTGGCAATACATAAATCCAAAGTCTGAATTCAAGACACCTACGCTACAGGATGAAAACGGTGACGTGCTGTCCATTAAAACCACAAGCGAAATATTTAACAAAAATTTTGCGCAAGTATTTACAAAAGAGGCTCCACTACGAATGTTATCCGACGACGCTGACCCAGTAATACTTCACCAATGCCAAGCGATTTTAATAAGCGAAGATGGTGTTGCACGCGCTATCGAGAGACTGCAGCAGAAGAGCAGCCCGGGCCCTGATGGTATCAGCAATAAGCTACTTAAGCTAACGTGCCACACGTCAGCCACTTTATTAGCACTCATATTCTAGCAGTCCTTCGAATCGGCTTGTCTTCCCGACGACTGGAAGATAGCGCAGGTCATTCCGATGTTCAAGTTAGGCGTAAGCACGTGTCGTAACACTTATAGACCTATCTGCCTGACCTCAGTTTGCTGTAAGTTTTTGGAACATATCATTTACACGCACATAATGTCCCACCTAAAAAAGAATAATCTGCTGATTGAACAACAACACAGATTTAGATACAAGAACTCCTGTCAAACACAGTTTTTTGAAGTAGTAAGCGATCTTCACGACTCCTTGCATGCTTTGCAGTACGTTGATGCTATATTTGTAGATTTATCAAAAGCTTTTGATCGGGTGCCCCACAGCAGATTAAATAGGAAGGTTCGTAAACTGCAACATGACGATAATACGAAGTTTTGGATCGAAGAATTCGTGCGCAGTCGCTTTCAACACATCAAGATTTAGAGAGCACATTTCTAGCTGTACTTCAGTAATATCGGGCGTGCCACAGGGGTCAGTATTATAGGGCCGCTTCTCTTTTTAATTTACATAAATGACAAAGCTAGCAAATAAATTCTAGCATATGCACTTTCGCCGTCGACGACATGGGAATTTTTTAGATTAAAATTTTGATCATCAGTGAGCCAATTTTTCTGTAAAATATTAATATCTGGTAATGTTTGGTAGAACAGGCACCTAATAATGCTTGGTAGAACAGGCACCTGACCCTCAGTGTTGGTTTTATTAGCAATTTGAAACCACTGAGCGAATTGTGTGGATATTGCCTGAACAAGGGAATCGGTGAGGTTCACCGTAATGCATTCCATTGCTTTTTCCAACGGCTTTTCGACGGAAGCTGCAACAGCCTGAGAGATTGAGATATCCATACCTAATGTTTGACGGGCCGTTATACCAGCATATCCTTGAGTCCTGCTCTGAATTTCTGCAATGGCTTCGCGACGAGCGTCGGCGTCTGTCAATTATTTCAAGGATTTGTAGTTCTCTTGTCCTTGCAGGGCAGTTAGACTCATCTGCAGGATGAGTACCGCTACAAAGGCAGCAGGATTCATCACGTAAAGAACATTCATTTGAGCTATGGTCTTCTCCACAAACGCGGCACCGTGTGTTTGATCTACAACATTTTATGGAGTGTCCAAACCGCCAGCATTTTGAACACTGAAGGACACGGGGTGATAGAGGTTCAACTCGGTATTTGAGTGGTCATGCCTTGATTTCTGATGGACGATTCAAGGGAGCAAACGTAGCAATGACAGTTTCTGTGGGTACGCGCTTATTATCAACGACACGGCTGCAACAATAGAAAGAAATCACGCCTGCCAATGAAAATATTTCCAAAATTTCTGAGGGACACAGACTTATGTCAACAGCATGGACTAGGCCTTTGGTGCACGCGAGGTGAGGAGGAATGTAGCTGCTCACCGGATGTGTCGCAAAAACATTGCACTTCATTAAATCTTGTACACAAGCCTGGTCTGGCGAACAGCAAAGGATGCCCCCTCGGCCAAATTGTTGAACCTCGGTGATCTGTTGAAAATTGGCCGAGGCCATCCGCAGTTCGGTTTGAATTGCCTTGGGATTCTTCATGCGAATCATTCCGCCATCACTCGGGACTAAAGCCACAGGTACGCTGGTGGTCCCACTGCGTAAGAAAAGCTCCACAGGCAAATCAGGGGGAGGAATGGAAGCCGACAAGGAGTATGCCTCCTGGCCTGGCGATGAGAGAGACATTGCAGATGAGCACGAAATTACTCTAACATGTTACAGCTATTGTAAAGAAGCGTCAAAAACAATCAGCTAAAAAAGCAAAGACCAATAGGAAAACCGCCAGCCGGCTGTTCTATATCCTTTCGTCGTCGTCTTCCCCCAGCGCCCGCTTTCCGAGCGCGCGAGCCCTAGTTCACTTCGTCCTTACAATATATATATATATATATATATATATATATATATATATATCTGCCATGGAACCGTTTATTCCAGCCGAACTCGAGCTACGATGACAAAGAACAAGTTGGGCGGCTGATGATGATAAATACAGATTAGGAATTTGTACAAGTGATGGTGACGTGTAGAGATGACGAAGAGACAGTCGTGGTTCGCACTCGCACTAATTCCCTCCCGCGGTGGAAGCAGCCGCTTGGTCGCGCGGCATTATGATGAAATACGGTGAGTGTACGGTTTTAAGCGCGATACATGCACAATTTCTGCACCACGTCAACTGTGGCCGGAAGAAATTCTAAGCGGCGAGACGCGGTAATTAACCGGAGGTGTCTGCTCATTGACTGTGTAGGGTCCAATAAAGCGACTGGCGAATTTTTCGCACAAACCGGGAACGCGCACAGGATTTCGTCACCAGGGGACAAAAGTGATAACACGGTGAGTCCAGTCGTAGTGATGCTTCCGGAAATCCTGATAGATGTCTGTGTTAATGAGGGCTCGGTGACGGCAGGCTTCGGGGCGAGACAAAAATTGTTCTCAGAAGGACGTTGCTGAGGACGCTGGAGCCGTAAGGAACGAGAGGTCCAGAACGAAACTAGGTGAGCGGCCATAGACGAGGAAAAATAGAGAAAAGCCGGTGGTATGTTGGACAGCCGTATTGTAAGCAAATGTCACAAACGGCACGATTGCATCCCAATTGGTGTAGTCGGGGCTGATGTACATTGCAATCATATCCGATAGAGTACGATGAAAACGCTCTGTCAAGCAGTTGGTCTGCGGGTGGTAACTCTAAGTGGTCTTGTGAACGGTGTTTGAGGTGCGCAGAACTTTGGTAAGAAGAGACGAGAGGAAGGCTTTGCCGCGGTCGCTGAGGAGAACGAGCGCAGCTCAGGCACGTAAGAGGATGTTACGTAGAAAGAAATCGGCGACTTAAGCGGCACTCCCAGACTGTATACAGGCTGTCTCGGCATAGTGCGTCAAATGGTCTTCGGCCGTAACAATCCAGCAATTGCCATTGGAGGTATTGGGAAGATGACCGTACAAGTCTATTCCAACGACCTCGAAGGGCGAAGCGGGACAAGAAAGCGGTTGCAAAAGATCAGAAGGAGGAGTCGTAGGTCGTTTCTCGTTGACAAAGAACGCATGATGCGACCTACCAGGCTACGGCAGAAGAGAAGCCAGGCCAAGAGCACCGACTGCGTATTATGTCGTAGGTCTTGTGGTATCCGAGATGACCTGCCGTCGGATGAACAAGAAAGGCTTCAAGCACCTCACGTTGCAGAGAACGTGGTAGGATGGGTGCCCATTTGTTGCCATCGAAGTGTTAAATACAGCGATGCAAAACCCCATCGTGAAGCTTGAATTGTTAAAGTTGTCGACGGAGTCAGGGGTTCGGAGGTGAAGCAGAACTTTGTATGCGGTCGAGAATAGTTCGGAAGTAAGGGTCGTCAGGTTCGATGGGAAACAAGGACAGATTGGTGATTAGGTTTCAGCCAGTCAAGCGATGAGACAGACAAGGCCGATGAGGTGCGCTCGGGCTTGATAAAGTACGATTAGGCTATGCTGAGTCATTCTTGCTCCCCAAGGGGTAACGAGATCGAGCATCTGCGTCTTGGTGACTCTTTCCAGACCTGTATGTGACATCAAAATCGTACTCCTGTAAATGTATCACCCAGCGACCAAGGCGTCCCGATAAGTTCTTTTGCGACCATAGCCAGCACAGTGCGATATGGTAGGTGACGAATGTCAACTGGCGACCGTGGAGGTATGGGCGAAACCTTTGCACTGCCCAAACAAGAGCAAGAACGGCGATGGTGTAATTTTTCTTGGCAGCAGTCAGCGTCCGACTGGCGTATGCAACGACTAGTTTACGCAAGGTGGTGTCACGTTGCAGGAGAACAGCACCGTTGCCATCACTGCTGGCGTCAGTGTGAATTATAGTAGCTGCACTTTGGTCAAAGTGGCACAGTACCGGGTCAGACGTCAGGGCCTGCTTGAGTGTCAAAAAGGCACTTTCACATTCGGTGAACCAAACGAAGGGCGTAGTATTTGAGAGGAGTTGATGGAGCGGAGACGCAAGCGCAGCGAAGTTGCGTATGAAGCGCCGGAAGTACGAAGCCAGTCCGAGAAAACTGAGCAGGTCTTTCTGGCGCAGAGGACGAGGAAACTCAAGGACGGCGGATAGTTTCTCAGGGTCTGGTCGAATGCCTACTTTGTTGACTAAGTGCCCCAGAACTTTGATAGACTTGCCTGCGAAAGTACATTGTTTCGTGTTGAGCTGTAGGCCAGCGTTTGCGAGGCAGGTTAGTATTTGTTCAAGACGCTGCAGGTGTTCTGGGAACGTGGTTGAAAACACGACGATGTCGTTGAGATAGCAAAGACAGGTCTTTCATTTTAAACCACGCAGGACATTAGCTATCATGCGTTCGAAGGTGGCAGGCGCATTGCAGAGCCCAAAAGGCATCACATTAAGCTCGTATAGCCCATCTGGCGCCACCTTGCCGTACAGCAGATAATACGTTACAGATGGAAGAAGAAAAGTCGTTTGCCACTGTGACTTGAAGGCGACAAGATAAAATGCTTCTGATCCACGACAAATTTAAACTGTCTGTTCCAAGGGCTGATAATTTTGCAATGAGACGGCAATGTGCTACATAGTCAAATGCTTTATAGTACTCTAGAAAGACTCGGTCAGTTTTAAGGTTATGATCCATGTTAGAATGTAAATCCGTGTTTTATTGAAGTAGTTGTGTTTCGCATGATAAAGTTTGCCGAAATCCATGCTGATTTTTACTGAAAAAATTATGCGTGGCTCTGCTTCCGCAAACACCTGGGACCAGCGGAGCTGGGGAAAGCCTAGTAACACAGTGACAAACCACACACTTAGTTTCCTGGCGCTCAAGATTTCGTCGCGATGTTCTGCGTAGTATCGTGATGAATTCAACCGGCCGCGTTCACAAGCCTCCGCATCTTCATTTCTTTGCCTACGCGAATTCTCGGCTTCCCTGAACCTAAAGTCGGAATGTTCTCTTCTGCGACGCTTGGTTGCAGCTTCCGTAGCTCTCGCTTCAGTCTTTCGGAAACAACTAGTTGTCTCGCCGAAACCTGCCGAGACACCGCCAGAGGCATCGGCTGCAGTCACGGACACAAGGCGCGTTCGGCGCGAATGCGAGGAAACGCGAGCGGCGTCTGCAGCAGCTCTACGCATCCCACTACAGCATGCCTTCGCTCTTCACTCCTCCTCTCCACCTCGCCTCTGCTATGGTGCGTGATGCTATTTTTATAGAGGGCATCTGCTCCTGCTATTTTTATACTCTGCTTTCACTCTCTCTCACTCAGCTATCTCTCTCTCCCAGCTCGGTAAAGTTATTGCACCGCTGGATTTTTAACGCGATAGCGTTAAGGGCCCCGCGTCGCAGAAAATCCGGCGTCGGCATTGGCGCCCGCCGCCAAGAAAATCGTCCCCAAATATATTTAGGTAAGCCACACCATTCTATCATTAATGTTGGTCATACATTGCCTTGCATTCTTGGCAAAGCTATTCCTCGGGATTTTGAGAATGACAATCCACAAACAAATGTCGTGATAGAAAACACCCACAGCGCATGCTTTTTATGTTAAATCTTCTCAGACTGAAATATTAAAAGTACGAAACAAAAACGGAAACCTGAAAATTATGCTTTTTTTTTGGCGCGGCTGTGCAATATTTCCGGGATCGCTCCACGCAAGAGGCCGCGTTTCTACAAGTATGAATGAATGAAAAAAAATTACACCATCTTCCCGCAGGGGAACCCTGAGTAGTATGCGAAGCAGCCATGGGGTCGACTCAAGTTGCCATTAGTTTTCAGGTCGTCGTTTCCGTAAGGTTGAGGTACGTAGCTACCGTTATATTTACCGTGCGTTGCGGGAGGAGAATGAGAGGAGCCATGGAGGTAAAAAATACTAGGAGGGAGCGTCACGTGATTCCGCTAGCCTCGGCAAGCCAACCTCCTCTGAAGCGACCCCTCCCTCTCTCAGGGGCCCCGTGCGCGGTGCCTTTTGGGGCGGAATAGGCCCACAAGGTTGCCGGAACATTCGTGATTGTTCGGTACGTGGTAACTTTTAGTGGCGGCTGCCGTCAAAGGCTTGGCGGCCCGTATGCGGGTGGTGGTTTTCTGCTACTGCGCGCGTCGTTCTTCGCTTCAAATGCGATGCCTTGAAACGTGGAGCAAGACTGGGGCGTCTGACTCACGAAGACAGAAAATTTTCAAGGCGTCACTTGCGCTTACCACCGCGGTTAGTGGAGTTGCCAGCGCTCGCGGCTCGAAAACCGTCCAGACGCCCGAGTGTGGTCTATTTTTCCTACGTACTCAAGTTTCGTCAAATCAGCCGTTGTGCATCTTAAGCTGTGGTGCGTATTATCTTGCTAATTTTTCGTCCCACTGTCTTGGACCTAGAAAGAAACGAGATGTTTTGAGGGACACTTTTTTTGTCGCATTTTCGCTTAATAAAAGGCTGGTGTGCGTGTTTTATTTTGAGAGAAATAATTTTTCTCACGCTGTCTTGCACCTAGGAAGAAACGAGATGTTTTGAAGGACACTTTTTTGTCGCATTTTCGCTTAATAAAAGGTTATGGTGGGCGTGTTTCACTTTGAGAGATATAAATAGCGTTAGCCTGCATTCTAAACGCCGAAGTGATCGCCGTTTATTCAGATTTACGCGTACTATTTTGCAAGATTGTGTGGTGCAACGACGCTGTTGAGACGCGCCTCGGGGATCCATTTTCGTTATATAATAAAGCAAATGGACGGGATTTGTGCATTATCTAGAGTTTATTCAGCGGTTTCCGAATGCGAGTATAGCCCCACAGCATAATTATGTCCTAGAATCAAACACTGCCAGGGGGACCCTTCTTCCTCTGCTAGTGTGAAACGGCATGAAAACTGAATTCATAGCGGCAAGGAAAAAATGACAGCATTCATTTGCACCTGTGGATTCATTGTGTAGCTGGTGTACTTGTACTATGGAAAGCACATTTTTATGACCACAGTAATTGTTTCATTCTTTATTCAGTGTTTATTGCACCTATAGAAGCCAGAACATTTCACACAAATATATAAGGAAGCCACATTTGTAATTTAAATGAAGTACATTGCAAAGATAATACACAAAAGAAAATTATAAACAGCAAGTGGGAAAACTTATTGTGCCACTGCTCTTCGGTATCAGTATTAGCATACTTGTATGCCACAGGGAATTTGTATAATAATGTTATACAAAGTAAGCTATATCACACGTAGTATTGATACCTTTAATAAAACTGGTCAATAGGATCAGCTGTCCTTGAATGTAGCTGCAGTTTTGCTTACAATGCCTTGTATGCAACGCCTTCCATATAGGGCTATAATTGTATAATATTAATATCTGCGCTGTCCTCACAAATATCGAAAGGCTTCGGTGATTCTGCTTGTCAGAAAAGTAAGCAAAACGTATGCAGAAATTAAAAAAGAGCGGTAGTTCACAAAGTCAAAGCTGAAACAATTGATGTGAGGTCAGACCCACAAAGTAAGTATGTCAACATTAAAATACAATGCATTTTGCTGCAAGTAAAATGTACACCAAAGCTTATGTTGTATCACATACCTAGAAAAAAGTTAGCACCGTTGAAGCTGAGCCAACACACCGCAAAATTAGGACGCGACGGCTCTATTACGTTGTGAACCTCAATTGAATGAATATTTCACGGTATTTAAAACACTCATTGAGTGGTATACACCAAATGTTTGTGGTTACAGTGAATCTGGCATCATAAAAGGCTATTGTAAAGCAAGTGAACAGAGTGAGCACATTAAATTATTAAACAAATAGTATCACCAACGGCATTCCAGGTGGCAGTGGCGAATTTCCACAAAGGTCAGGTAAAAGACATACAGGATAAACATTAAAAAAGCATTGTCATCCTCAAGCCTATACCTAGCTCACACATAATCCATTGAGAGCATTCACAGCATGTCCATGTCATCACACAGTTTGCTCTAGTGAAAGGTAGGCCAGCTAACCTACCGTCATTGTCCACACGGTTTAGCTTGGGCTTAACAGAACAATTGTTTAAGCATAATTTGCATGCAGTTGATTGAAGCTACAGCATTCAGCAAGACAATTAACAAACATGTACTTACACAATTTACAATAAGGTATCACATTTTCCCTCTATAAAAGTTTGACAGCTGCATACAACGCTCTTGAACAATATATGCGCTTTACAAGGTAACTCAAAAAACAAATACCTTAACATAAAACATGGTGGGACAGCTGAAGTTGATGGATAAAGGAATTAATTGTGTGGGCCACCATGAACCTAATTCACCCACGAGAAAACTTGTGTACCAATTCTTCCAGTACTGCGAGCCGCAGGCACCCAGAGAGAGAGAGAATAAACTTTATTGTACGAAGAGTGGTTGGTGTGGTCATTCTCGGGTAGCCCTCTTGTAGAGCCCCACTGGCCGCGGCGGCTCGCCGGGCCTGGTCCAGGGTCGCCAGTTGGCTTCCCAGTGCCAGCTCGGAAAGTCGTGCCTCCCAAGACCACGTTGTGAGTGTCTGTGATGAGCTCACCAGCCTGGATATTGGCCCAAGCTCAGACACCCTGCCTGGGTCAGCAGAGTAACCATGATCCTGTAAAATTGCTTCTGTGAGTGGTTCACTGGCTGCAGGGCTTCTCTGAGGGGTAGTGAGGTTAATTACAGCGATGGAGTATGGTATTTTCAGAGGAGCGTACAAAGAGAATTTCGATGTGTTCCAACAGAAAGCATGTACCGCCATCAATGTCCTTGACCTCATTACGAACTATTAGACGTTTCAATGCTGCTGCAAACTGCTTTGCTGTTGGGTTGTCATTGCAGCCCCCAAATGATTTTATTGCAGCAAAAAAGTAACTCAAGGTGGTCCTGACTGAGCTTGGAAGTCGGAAGATATGCCAATAGGCCATTTTCTGTAACCAAGTGGTTGTATAGACGGTTGTCTAAGCACACCACAAAGCGAATGAAGCCTGTCTTTTGGTTGGTCCCTGTCATTAGTTTACCAGCTGCAGACTCCCTAAGCGAGCAAAAGTAGGCCATAAGTTCTTTGACATACGCAGTGACAGGAGCCACATTTTCAGAACACAGCGGTCCTTTCTATTCTTCTTGCCTTGGATGTCTTGAATTTAAAATGTCAAATGCATTGTTGACATGTCTGATAAACTCTTCTGTTGGCAAGGAATTTGAAAATTTAGAATTTTTTAGTTCCGCAGTCACTAAGAGCATCTGCTATCGATTGACTAAACGTTTGAGCCAACAATGAGACTTTCATGGGCTGGTTTTTCCAGGTAATATGTGCTTGTCTAAGTTTGTTTGCGAAATGTAGGCCCTCTGTGTACTGGATTTCATGCAGCTCATCAATGTGTTTCAACAATATGAACTGTTTGTTCGTATCACAATAGCCTTTTTATCAAAGAGGGTGTGCCGCAGTAGCTTCAACATGTGACAGGGATCCAACATGGCAAAGAGAGAGAGGATGAACTTTAATGAAAAGAATGGCTCAATGGCCTAAGCAGGGGTAAGGGTCAATGGCGGGGTTCACAAGGAAAAAAACACACAAAAAACAAGAAAACACTACACATTCATAACCTGCCGGTCAAGCCGGCTTCGCGCACAAACTCCCGTAAGGAGTTGATAGTTCGTCGGGCATCGGCCTGAGGGGGCGGCGTTGCAAAGAAAAGCTTTTTTTGTCACTGGATGTGGAAAAGAAGCATCCAGCTCAGTAAGGTCCATCTTGCAGCCACGGCTGTGCAGCAATGACAAATTCGCTGCAGCGCCATCGCAGGTCAATCTCACAATTGTGCACCTTTTTCGTGAGTGAAGCTAGCAGCTTGCAGCACCAAATTGCGCCTCTGCTCACCACCAACGCCATGCACTAGAAAGTAGCCAATCGGCAGCTTCCATCTGCCATTGATTGCAACAAGCATTAAAACAAATGCATCTTTGGCAACTGGAAAGCTGTCATCATTGACATCAATGCCCATGTGAACATATCCATGGAAGCTTTTCCCATCCCACACTACTTCTCTGAATGGCCATCTCATCCACAACCAGATTGCATAATGTGGAGAGCCGTGCTTTATCTTGATAGCCAATGCAGTCATTGCCTCTTTTGAAAAGTCAGCAGCCCTATCAATGGATTGATATCATTTACACAGTGTCTTTGGATGCGGGAGGCATGTGTTGAAAACAGCTCGTACATATCTGTATGCTCTAGGGGAATAAAAATGCAAAGTCAGTGCAAATGGCCTGAGTTCTGGCGAGTAAGCGGGTGACACTGCTGGCACCAGACTTATGTGGCAGTTGATGCGTGAGCAAATCTTTTTAACACGAAAGTGTTTTATGCCGGGGTCCACCAAGACTTCACTGACGTATTTCCGTCACGGAAATACGTCAGTGAAGTCTTGGTGGACCCCGGCATAAAACACTTTCGTGTTAAAAAGATTTGCTCACGCATCAACGTCATACGTCTATGACGTATTTCCGTCACGAAAATACGTCATAGAACATAATACAAAGAAAGAAACCAGAAGAAAAAGTTCCACAAACATGCAAAATTTGGAAATCGAACCCACGACCTCTCGGTCCGCGACGATAGATCGCCGAGCGTTTAACCCATTGCGCCACAAACGCATTTGCAGAGAGCTACACAGACGCGCCTTATATATCTAACACTCCTCCGTGTACCCGCGCTCTTGCTCGGGGCGGTGCCGCCGCCTACGAGCAGAAAAGAGAAGTACTGCATTATGACACTAACGCGCACCGACAGTGAACGCTTCGGTGGTCTCAGCACTACGACGCCTCGATGCCAGCATTCGAAGGGACGCTGGCATCAAGAAGCACTACCAACGCCACCTAGGTGGCGTTCACCGTACTCAGCACAGCGGAGCGTGGCCTCCGCAATTAGCTCTGAAAATGTTTCTGAAGTTGATCGCGGAGGCTGCAATTACGACGCGCTGTACGCGCTGATTTGACTCGGTGACGATTCAGTTACGTGCTTTGTCTTGCGCGTTGTATTAGTGTGTCAGTTACGTGCTTCGTCTTTCGCGTTGTGCTAGCGTGTGCAGCGTAGTGCAGCTTCCATATGCACGACGGTTGCTCATGGTCATCGACGTTGGTCGATGACCATGAGAGGAGACTCCATCAATGGAGTCTCCTCCATTGATGGAGGAGACGTGCCACCAGGCGTCAGCGTGGGTGCATCAACGCCTAAGGGCGCTTTAGCCACAAAACACCAATAGACATTATATATCAATGTGCAATAAACATTACACTACTTCTGTGAAGACACGTTTCACTTTCGTGTTCTATACCGATTCCTATATAAGAGGGATCAACCACATTTTTTTTGGCCCACCAAGACTCTGCAATATGGCGACATCCTCATTTCCTAGAATGCGATTGTCAGATAAATCTTCTGACCTTTTCGAGATGAGCAACTTTTTGAAAAGCTGTTGATGGGATTGCCGTAGAGTCTTCATCTTCTTCTTGGTCGCAGTTTGTAATTGTATAACGCCATACTTCATGCCTTAGAAAGGCCTTTTCAGGTGCGTCTTCTGCTGGCTGTGGCTGCAAAATATCACGCGCTGTAACAGGTGCATGAGCGACCAACATGACACAAAGCACGTACGCAGAACAAATTAATTGTTGTGGCATACGCTCTTGTGCAAGCTATGAAGAATATAATGCTTAATTTTGAATATAATGCAACTTCCTCTGGTAGTTGCGCTGGGCGACGGGCAGGTGTGCTGGTGGCGGCGGCGGTGACAGACGGAACTGCGGCGTTACAGGGCCCTGGCGCGAACGCGGAGGGGGACCTTGACGGCAGGTGACGGCGGCGTAGGTCATCGCTTCCGGCTGTCGTTGAGGCGATGCCGGAAATTCTGGCACTTCAGTGACTGCTGAGTCGCTTCTTTAGCTATGTCAGCGATCGAGGCTACCGGAGGCAGCAGGGACCTCAGGCATAACTTCTGCAGCTCTTCCCGTACCACCGCTATGATCCTCTCTCGCAGGTCGTTGGCGCCTGGCGCTTGAGGTTCGGCGTAGTCAGCGCACGTCGGTTGTATTGCCTGGCGCGCATTTCAAGCGTCTTCTCGATCGTTGTGGCCTCCGACACAAATTCTGTGACAGTCTTGGGCGGGTTGCGTATCAATCCGGTGAATAGTTGCTCTTTCACACCCCGCATCAAGAACCGAACTTTCTTTTCTTGAGGCATGCCGGGGTCAGCGTGGCGGAAGAGGCGAGTCATCTCCTCCGTGAAGATCGCAATGTTCTCGTTCGGCGATTCCACTCTGGTTTGTAGGAGAACTTCGGCCCTTTCCTGTCGTACGACACTCGTGAAAGTACTCACGAAGTTCTCACTAAATAGGTCCCAAGTCACCAGGATGGTCTCTCTGTTCTCAAACCAGGCCAGAGCAGCGTTATTCAACGAAAGATAGACATTGCACAGCTTGTCGTCGTCGCTCCATTTGTTCAACGTCACAGTCCTCTCGTATGTCTCCAACGAGGTTTCAGGGTCTCCAGCCGATGATCCACGGAAGGTCGGTGGCTCCGAGGTTGTTGGAGCACGATGGGGGACGCCGTGGCTGCCATTGGGGTCGTTGACTTGGCCTTGATCGCTGTGGTCTTCTCGGGAAGAATCCGTACTCGGACAGAAGTCCTTGCGGCCTACGGCTAGCTGGCTGGTGCTTGGCGACGTTGGTGTTGTCCTCTGGTTTTAGGCTTGGATCGCCGCTTTGCGGGCGCGTTCGGTGCATGAACGCACTAGGACTTCCAGCAGATCTCACGTGTTAGTGACGGTGGAGAAAAAAAGTCGCAAAACGGGCAATGATGAAACGGACTTTTTATTTGGCGAACCTGGGCCCACAAAAGCAAGTTGCACTCGAAGCACAACGACAGCGGCGAACACAATCGGCGATCGTCGAAATCTGATCAGTGGCGAAACACGTCGGCTTTTATAACATGAGTCATCCAAGGTTCCAGAGTAATCCCTGGTGCCCGCGTGTCTTCCAGAAAGTACTAGACAATTCGCGTCGCTCATACAATCAAATTACATAAGCGTCGGTGAGACGTCGGATAGAAGCATCGATAAAGTTCGAGAAACTTCCGATACACGCAGGCGCGTCCTGCGCCGAGCGATAACATTTAAAATTTGTTAGCTGGTGAAAAGTGGTCACCGGTGAAAGAAAAACAAGTACACGTGTCAATATAATCAAATAACCCCTGTAAACACTAAACAAGAAATTACGGTAGAACTCCCCTCACGATCACTGTCTATGGTAATGGGATTAGCATTCGAGCAATGTAGTCACACACCGTATTTAGGAAGCGAAGTTATCTGTAATTGTTATTCTGAGGCTTGGGTTGCATTGGCTATATGGGACATAATCTTGCATCCACTCATGCTACTATCGCACTAGCATGTCAAGGTCGGCCATGGGCATGGTGTATGATGCCGATCGCGTTGCGACAACAGTATGACGACGACTAGATGACGAAGGTGGAATGACGGCGATAACACAACGACGGCATGGTGACGATGGCATAACAGCGGATGCATATTAGCGACTGTTATGACGACGCAATGATGACGATGGCCCGACAACGGCTCCATAATCAAGATTCATTGATGACAGCATAATTACGTTAGGATGACGGAAATGGAAGGACGTTGATGGATTTAACAAACAGGTATGACAAAAATAGGAAGACGTTATTGAAAGGATGATGATGGTAAAGCGTATTCGTGACTTCCTTTAGCGCAACTCAGTTTGAGTATGAAGGGAAAAAGGGACAGGTGACAGGGTGAGCGCTAACTTCCAACTGGCTCACCCTGTCACCTGTCCCTTTTTCCCTTCATACTCAAACTGAGTTGCGCTAAAGGAAGTCACGAATACGATGCACCAACTTGCCCAATCCGCAGTACTTATGGTAAAGCGACTGTTTGTCGATAATTACATGACAATGTTATGGCGACGACTGCGTTTGATGACGACGTGGTGTTATGAATGGGATGACGACGAAAGTATGCTCTCAATGGCGTCATGGCGACTGCATCACGAAGCCTTTGCGATAACGATGGCTCGACGACGACAGTATGACGACACTGGTATGATGACAACTGTGTGACGACGATGGCATAAAGACGACGCAATGACGAGATTTGGATTAAGATGTAAGAATGACGACTCTGGAACAACCACGACGCCATCAGAACCGCAGTATATGACAACGAATGCATGATGACTGTGCCAGAATGACAATGAAGGCATACAACAGTATGAGGATAATCTGATGACGACTAATCTGTCCCGACAATGGCGTAATGACCCCTCTAGTACGAAGCCTGAGTGACGGTGATAGCCTCACGACGATAGGGTTGAGGCAAAGGTACGATGACTAGCTTAACGAAGCTGGAATGGCGACGATTGCCTTATCACGACGGCTGACGACTATTGGAGAACAGGTGAGTCATGGCGAGTGTCGGACGACAGTGTAATAACAACGGTGCCATCATTATAGCTGCGTAATCATGGGTGAATGGCAACAGCAGACTTCCGCAGATGGACAAAGAATTGATGTCGATGGAACGACGAAGGTGGTATGACGACGACGGCATTACGACAATGGGATGCCGTCACAGAATCGATGACGATTGTAAAACCACAGCGTGACGACAACGGCATAACCACCATGGCATGATGACGATGGCTTGATGGCGACGCCATGACGATATTGACATGACTTAGAGTTTCATTGGGCACAAGGCTGTTCATAGCCGTCCTAGACCAGTCAAAATCGGCCAGGAGGTCTACAGTCATTCAACATGGCTGTAGACCAAAGTCTTTTATCACAAGTCGGCTAGAAAACGTTTGCGAAAACGTCGAGAAGGTATGCTTGGATGTAAGTATAAAAGTGACATTTTAGTAATTTCCTCTGCTTTATCCTCTGCTACATATTTAGCGTCCCATATGACCACAGAACCTGTACTTCCTTGCCTTCCACCTGTCATTTTACCGTCCTGAAATCTGCACACTTCACTTCAGTCTGAACATTAAGCTCAATCACAAATGCGCTGTCAGGTGTCAGTCAACTAGTAAAAAGCGGTATTATCGCAAGGTGATTCATTCTTAATTTATTACATGCTTCACGGTCGTATAATCCGAAGTTGCGAGTCTAAACTGCCAATTGTATCGCTGTTTAAAATACCTATACATTCCTTCCAAAGTAACAGTTCAAAAATTACGGGAGATGCTTAGAACATTCTAAGAACGTGAAGGCGAAAGCATTTTTGGACCTTCTGTTTATCTGGTGTTGAACTTTATCCTCATGTGCTGTTGACACCACTCGGGTTTCACTTTTTTCAAGTCTCCCTCGAACGAAATGCGGTCACACACATCACACACTGCACCAAGGGGATTGTCCACAAAGTCTTTCTTGTATATGGCCGTCGCTCTTCTGTGTCGCCCTTGTATTATCTCCGCAGCAGCCGCGCCCGTAACCATTTTAGCAGCCCCCTGGACAGGACCTTCTGAAGCTCATTCGGGTCGCTCGGCATAGCCAGGATCCTCCTGTTTGCCCCCCTGGGTACGTTCACATCTCCAGGCGACTCGTCTTGCACGCGCGGCAGCGGCCTCCCTCTTCACCAAATCTGCGTTCCCAGAATGCCTGCGTCGCATTATTGCCTGCGTCGCATTATATGTTGCTCTCGTCGGGCCGCTGCCGCAGCATAAATCCATATCCGCTTCCTCCCGATGGCAGTTTCGACGAGCGGCATTTCGAACTGCTCTTGCCTCTTCTGTCGTGGCGTGCTTTCTTGGTCTACCCCGCCTGCGACTAGGGTATGGTGTGTCGTCGCCCACATAGATGTTGAGAACCTCTGAGCCGACGCGGCGACGTATACAATGTGCGTGAGAGTGCTGCCGCCGTTTTCAGAACGTTCGACTGGCACCGCCGCTGATATTTCCCTCCTCGTACCCAGCGCCGCTTGTCCCTTTACCTCCACGCTCTTACTGTGCCGCCGTTGCCCTTTTCCTGAACTCTCTGTCTGCGCTCCATCGCCCTTTCTCAGAACCCTCCTCCGACCGTGCTGTTTCCGTTTCCCAGCACCCTTAATTTTTCTATACCTCACAACGCGAACTTGAAACATAGAGATCTGCGGCTATCGCCTTAAAAGGGAGTTATTAATTTTCACCTGTGGTGTGATGGGAGAGCAACTTCTCAAGCATTTTATCTAGACGTGTTTGCTTTTCTGAAGTATTTGCTACAGAAGTACAACAATTTCAAAAGTGCAGTGTATTGCAACATTGTTTCGAACTACCTTTCTTTGTACAATTACTTGAAATATTTTTCACAATAATTAGAAGCACGAAGTTCACAAATTCGTAACTGTGCAGCAGAACCAGGACTGAGCTCAGTTGGCCAACAGCACTGTACAACTGTATCACCCATGCAACGAAGACGGCGCCCATTATACCAGCCCCCTGAACACAAGACGTTTCGTAACCGTCTTGGACCAGCCAAGATGGACTAGCATGTCTACAACTATTCAAGGCGGCTACAAAACGTCTTTCATTGTACGTCATGGGGACGTCCTGCGAAAAACGCCTAGAAGGCGTCTTGTTAAGCTGTTCTAAGTTATCATCTTGCTAAGACGGCTAGGAAACCTTTTGTAAGAACGTCTGGAAGATATCAGGGCGGAGCCTTATCCAGGTATTTGTATAAAAATTGGGAGGAGGCTTAAGCTTAGCTTTTAGAAGTGGAACGCGACAGCATTCAGATCCCTGACTGCTTCTCATGCTTCCCGACAACTGCAGCTTAAGCAACAGTAATGGTTACCGGGAAACACTGGCGGCGAACGCTATGCACGAAGACGAGCTTTCTCGTAGAAACGCGGCCTCTTGCATGGGGCGATCGCGGAGACTGCGCCAAAAAATTGCATAATTTTCAGATTTTCGTTTTCATTTCTTACTTTTATTATTTTAGTCTGAGAAGATTTAGCATAAAAGGCATGTGCTGTCGGTGTTTTGCTTCATGACATTTGTTTGTGGATTGTCATTCTCAAATTCCGAGGAATAGCTTTGCCAAGAATGCAAGACAGGGTATGAGCAACATTAATGATGGAATGGTGTGGCACACCTAAATATATATGGAGGGCCTGCGTGGTTGGGGATAGGTTTTCTCGGCCGCGGGCGCCGACGCCGACACCGATGCCGGATTTTCTGCGAGACGGGACCCTTAACGCTATCGCGTTGAAATATACATTTCGGTGGTTTCCGCTGCATTATACGGTTAGAATTCTAGCGCCCGTACTGGCCACACAGCTTGCACTTAAAAAACACACACATGCACTGCCTTTTCTTTGGTCTGTCGTTTTACCATCCTGTAAGGTGGCCATTCCCATTAGCCGCACATGTTTCATTGCGCTGTATGTCCAGTCGTAGCGTCCATACGTATTTCGCCAAGGAAAAACACGAATCAAACGTAAAAGATAGCTCTATATTGAAGTCAGCATTCATACAAGACCTAAGCGTTTAAAGCACGTTAATTGAGAAAAAAAATGTGAAAAACAAATGCAAGGGTTATACGTGCCAAAAACATGAAGCAGACCTTAGGTGGAGACACCGGATTAATGTTGACCACCTGAGATCTTTAACGTACAGATCAATCTAAGTACACGAGCGTTGTTGCTTTTCGCTCCTATCGCACCCGCGATCTCAGTAGCGCGATGCTATAGCCACTAAGCTACCGCGGCGGGTAACAGAAAACATTTGCCTACGCTGAGCAGCTGCGCAAGTTTAGTGTGTGCGCTAGTTTCAGATAGATGGATAGGTGGGCCCAGTCACATATTTCCGGGGCAGAAGATCGCGTGCAGGTATTAGGGTTTCGACCTTTGCGGTTTTCTGCAGGCAGTCCCAATCGGCGTTTTTCTCAGCGGTGCTGGTTCAACCTCCACGCAAGCGCGTTATTTGACCGTTTTTCGCTTCTACTAAAGGTTGCACTTTGAGCTACATCACACTTGCGCTGTCAGCTTTTCAATCAAGTAGTAAAAAATTGAAGGACACTTTCTAATTTACAAAGTGTGTTCGGCGAAAGCTTGTGCCCATTCGAATGACTACCGCCGCATGCGCATTCGCTCATTCTTCTTCTGGCGTTTGGCATCCACATTCTTGGGGCGCTTCTCCAAAACGCTTGCAGGGTAATCATCACCAGGCCGCTTGGGAGCCATCCGACTAACTCGACTGCTGCAACAAGACGTCTGACGAAGGAGCGTTGCCGCGCGCGCCGCTTTGCCATCACGTGATTGCTGAGAGATTGTAAGGGGGAGAGGCCACAGCTGGCACCGTTCCAGAGCACGGACGGACGAACGGTCGGACGCCGCGAGTGTGAGTAATTAAAACTATAGTATCGCAAGTTGCTCAATGCTTAATTTATTACGCTTTTCACCGTCGTGTACTCCGAAGTTCTGAGACTGAATCGTTCATTCCGTCTATCTTTCAAATTAAATACCTATATACGCTAAAATGCTACAGTTAAAATTGGTGCTATAAATATTCATGTGCACATTGGGGGGAGAGCAGCATATCGTGCATTTCATCTAGACTTATTCGTTGTGCGTAATTATTTTCAACAACAGCATGGCGATTTTAGAAGTGCACCACATATCATAGCAAGCGTTTCCAGAAATTTTAATACAGCAAAGTTTTGAATGATCCTGCTTTCTATATTTACATGGAATATTTTTAACATACATAGAAGCGCTCAGTTAACCAAATGGTAGCTCCACCAGAGACCGATATTGCAGCATTTTGCAGCTCGAACTGCCATTGTGTCCTGATGACGCCGCATCCAGAAACACTCGCCTACGTTTCGTAAAGTTTCAACGACCACGCGCTCAAACTCCTACCTATGTCCTTATGTCGCCTTTACCTCCAGTCCCTGATGGTGACTATGTGGTTGCTCCCCTCACAGATCTGATCCTACCGCGCAATATCGCACTTCCTTACCATAGTAGTTGTCGCCAACAACGGAACGTTGCTATACAGTCCTCGACTTTTCTACTTCGACCCATATTCTTCCTCAAGGAATTTCTCTAGCCGAACTGTCACCTCTGGAAGAGTGTACTGTTTCTGCATTCGCTGCTGACGCTGACACTGTGACCCAACCTGTCATACCGGCGCCAACCAAGGCACTTCTGGACAGAATGATATCTCCAGGCCTCTAACCTTCCCAAAGTGAAGCACTCCGTGGTGTCCTATTTTCTTACCTTGACGTTTTTGATGTTGAGAACAGCCCACTAGGCCGTACAGATGTCGTGGCCCACCCCATCGACATTGGAGACGACAGACCCATTCACAAGCACCCTTACCATGTGTCTCACTCTGAGCGCCAAATCATCCAAAAAGAGGTAGAGAAAGTGCTTCATAAAGTTGTTATCAAGCATTCCTTTAGCCCTTGGGCATACCCTGTAGTGCTTGTGAAAAAGGACAACAGCTGGCGGTTTTGCGTCGATTATCGCCATCTCAATCGGGTAACGAAGAGGGATCCGTATCCTCTCCCACGAATTGATGATGCGCTCGATTGCCTCCATGGTGTCAAATATTTCTCGTTGCTAGATCTCCGCTCGGAATACTGGCAAATTGCCGTCGATGACCGCGACCACGAGAAGACCGCATTCATTACACCCGACGGCCTCTACCAATTTAAGGCCATGTCTTTTGGGTTGTGTAATGCACCTGCAATTTCTGAACACATGATGGACACTATTCTACGCGGTCTTAAATGGTCGAACTGTGTTTGTTATCTGCACGACATAATCGTTTTCTCGCCTAGCTTTGAAAGCCACCTCTCTCGTCTGTCGGCCATTCTCGAGATATTTCGCCGGGCTCGCCTCCAGCTCATTTCATCTGGGTGCACCTTTGGGCGCCGCCAGATCAAATTGCTTGGACACTTAGTCGATGCTACTGGTGTCCTACCAGACCCTGACAAAGTTCGTGCCGTGCGCTAGTTCCCGGTTCCACGGTCCATGCAAGAAATACGCAGCTTTCTTGAGGTCTGCTTCTACTTTAGCCGCTTTGCTCTCAACTTCGCGGGCAGTGCTCGACCCATCATGGAATTACTCAAAAAGGATGCGACCTTTTCTTGGGGCGCCTACCAAACGACTTCCTTTGCGTCGCTGATTTCTGCCCTCACTTAACCACCTGTACTGGCTCATTTTCTTTGACCCAGCTGCTACAACAGAGCTTCGCAGCGAAGCAAGCGGCCATAACATTGGTGCTATCCTCGCCCAAACACAGAACGGAGCCAACTGTGTGATCGCGTATGCTAGTCGTCTTTTGTTACAGTCGGAAAAGAATTACACCATTACTGAGCGAAAGTGCCTAGCTCTCGTCTGGGCTGTCGCGAAATTCCGTCCACACCTATATGGACGGCCGTTCGTGGTCATAACAGACCATCAAGCTCTCCGCTGGCTCTAAACACCTAAAGACCCCCTAGGAAGGCTCAGACGACTACAGGAGTGGATGTTCTCGGTAGTGTACAAATCTGGCAAGTTACATAATGACGCCGTATGCTTATCCCGCCACCACAATGAACCATCGAGCTCCACTGAAACACACCCCGTCACCTACGCATTAGCAATAATAGACTTCATTCATGTGGCCCACGAACAACGCAGACATCTATCGTTGCTCTCTCTTACTGTCCGTCTGCAACCCGGCCCCCTCGACCCTTCACTCAACATGTTCATGCTTCAGGATAACGTTCTTTACCGCCGCAACGTGCACCCCGACGGCTCAGAACTCATGCTCGTTGTCCCGCATCATCTGCGCAGTGATGTCCTCATCCAGTTTCATGACACCCCAAGTGCCGGGCACTTAGGCGTCTCCAGAACTTATGATCGCATTCGATGACGTTTTTTTTCAGGAAGGGCCTTTATCGTTCCGCTCGCCGCTACGTAACATCTTGTAACCTGTGTCAGCGTTGCAAGAAACCTGCGACCGAACCTGCTGGTCTCCTTAGCCACTTGACGTTCCAACCGAACCGTTTTATCGAGTGGGCCTGGACTTGCTCGGTCCCTTACCAATTTCCACGCAATACAACAAATGCATTGCAGTGGCTTGTAAGACCTAAGCGTTTAAAGCACGTTAATTGAGAAAAAAAATGTGAAAAACAAATGCAAGGGTTATACGTGCCAAAAACATGAAGCAGACCTTAGGTGGAGACGCCGGATTAATGTTGACCACCTGAGATCTTTAACGTACAGATCAATCTAAGTACACGAGCGTTGTTGCTTTTCGCTCCTATCGCACCCGCGATCTCAGTAGCGCGATGCTATAGCCACTAAGCTACCGCGGCGGGTAACAGAAAACATTTGCCTACGCTGAGCAGCTGCGCAAGTTTAGTCACAGGTTATACCACGCGATATGCAGTGACTCGAACTTTGCCAACCAGCTGCGCCACAGATGTAGCCGACTTCGTACTCTACGACGTCATCCTGCAACATGGTGCTTCACATCACCTACTCACAGATCACGGTCGCTGTTTTCTGTCTCGGGTGGTTGACAATCTACTTAATCATGTGCTACTCATCACAACTTCACCAACTCATATCACCCTCAGACGAATTGACTCACCGAACGCCTCAACCGTACACTGACCGACATGCTATCCATGTACGTTACCGATGACCACCACGATTGGGGCGTTGCCCTTCCGTTCGTCACATTTTCATACAACTCATCGCGTCATGAAACTGCTGGCTACTCACCCTTCTACCTTCTCTTTGAACGCCATCCCTCATTACCCTTTGACACCTTGTCTCTTCTGATCCGGCCTCCACGTCCACGACTGCCTATGCGCAAGATGCCATCACGCGTGCGCTCGTCGCACGCACAGTAGCCCGCACCTCGGCTCTCGTCATCACAGACCGCACTAAAGTCCATTTACGATCTCCCGTACCGGGATACTGATTTTCCACCGGGCTCTCTCGTTCTTCTCTGGCTCCCATCTCGTCGTGTCGGCCTCTGCGAAACGTTAATGTCGCGGTAAGTCGGGCCCTACCACGTTCTGCGCTAGGTGACTCCTGTCACCTATGGGAGAACTCCCATGGCATCCACCTCATTGACTACCACACCACGAAGTGACATCGTACATGTTTCCCGCTTCAAGCGTTACAACTCTGATAACCCATTTTGACCGCTAACAAGCACCGGAACGGTGCTTCAGCGGCGGGGGATAATTTCACTCACGAGCAATGGCGAAGACAAATACGTTGTAGTCGGGCTGGGTCAGAGGCTCGCCTGTTAGATTGAAAACCTGCTGAAACCTGTGCCCTCTGTGCAGTCTTGACTAGACAAGTGCTAGCCGTTTACTGTTAAGTAAATACTCCCCGTAACAGTATTACTTGCATTGCCCTTAAACAAGTGAGACAGAATTGTTGCGGTTGTAGACACTGCACCTTTGTCACTGTAAAATGCTAAGAATTATGATAACCTTCACTGGCAAATTATACTTCAAGATACTGGTAATGTTGCAGTAAATGAAAGTGTGATTTCGTCCTGCTTGCATCAGTCTCATTGCATGATAAAAATGGACAAGTTTGGTTGGCTCTTGTCTGATTAGAAAATTCTTTGAAGTTAGTGCAATCAATACAACTTTAATAGGACTGCAGCGCTATGTCACTAAGCTATACCCCAATACAAAATATCCTGTTTCGTCATATCTGATATAATCTGTGTCTGCATAGGAGCCGCGTTTTTAATTTTTTTTCTTGGGTATCTTTCGCATGTTTTACATATATTGTACCTAGCTGCCATTTTTTAACATTTTAGCAGAAATTCGAAGAAAAAAGAAAAAGACAATCCCACGCTCATTTCCTGATCGTTCAATTTTGTTCTTTGTTCGTCGAGACATCAGCAGTCATGAGAATGATGTCGCCTGCATGTAAAAGCTGTTGATTGTTCAGTCGTGGAGGTAGATAGCCCCATCGTGACGAGAAACGGCAGTGCGTTCTGCGAAACAAGGCCGGCTCGCCCATTTTGCGCCACTCATCCTATATTGAAGCCTCTCTATTCAGTCGGTGCGGTGCAGCGGTCGATTCGGGGTGCACCATGCAAGCGCCTTTCTTCTGCTGGGTGAATGCAACCTGTAGCTTTCACTGCACCACGCGGAGTTGAAGAGGGAATGTGGCAAGAAGGCCAGAGCGCATGTAAAGGGACAGTAGCAATTGCAAGAATAAACCGTGACGGCCAGCGTTCATCAAATGCCTACTGTGTGTTACATGCGTACAGGCCCACTTGGTGCAACGACACCAAGTGGTCAACACCAACACTTGGGACAAATGGACATGAAGTCGGCCAGAGAGCACAGTCATTGAGATCTGCTGCGAAGTGCGCACACTTTTCAGTATTGGAGGCATCTGAGACCTCAGCTGAATGTTGTAGTCTAAGGCATCACTTCGAACCAGAGCTCGGTGAAACAGCGGAGAAGACCGATGCAACTCGGAGATGTGCGCTGTCATAATATTTCAATCCTCATGTGGTTATCGCAGACTATACGCTTCCCAAGATCTGACAATATGGCCTCTTGTCTAATATTGCATTAGATGAAACTTTTGAAAATTCGTGAACAAATCAACAGCTTTAGAAACTTGGAAAATCCCGGATAGTCGTTGGCTTTAAAGGTACGTGCGATGCGTTTCGAACCTGAAACACCTCATAGCAATACAGTGATATTTGCAGCGAAGTTGTTCTTGCTGTATGATAGAATTAAGAATATCAAATGTCTATCACCTTGTGCGGTCGATTGGGTGCACGTTTAAAAACGGCATGTTGTGGTCAAAAGTAATCTGGCATCGCACATTACGGCACACTTCCTAATCGGACAGTTGTTTTGTCATCTAAAATGCCAGTATTTATTTTGGTATTTATTCTCTATACCCTTAAAACGAATCCACATAAAACCCTGCTAACTTGCAGGCTTTGATGTGTTCCGCACAAGGAAGGGGCAGCAGTGGGAGCCGTTGGCTTGAACTAAACGTTATTAAAAAAAATTAACTGCACAAACTTACCACGGAACTTACCTCGCAAAACTAAATAAGTGGAATCTATATAAACATGCACGCGCTACCAGCGATCGCGACTGCTTTCTGGCAGATTAATCATACGTGGTAGCGAAGCTTTCATAGAAGCTCATGCGGTCAGAAAATGGCGCTTCGTCAGTGCTTAATGTCACTTGCCTCATTTCTGTGAGGAGGGGACCGTTCAGGCGGAAGAAAAAATCTAACGAAGAGACGTGATACTTGTAACGTCCTGGTCAAAAGAAGAAGAGAAATTGAAGAGAGAGAAGAAGAAGAAGAGGATCGAATGAAATCAGTAAACAGTCTCAGATCCTTTATTTTACATTTGGCGCAGCCCGACAGGATGTGGATAGAAGTACGAGTTGGTACTACTACAGCGGGACAACCGTACGTCACGTCATACCAAGCCGAAGATGAAGAACAAGTCGAAGTCCAAGAGACAGCGACGTCACCGAGCCTGCTCCAGTTCATCGCAAGTAAGCCTAAGTCACCGAGGCAGATCTCGTCAGCCGAGCTACGTGGAAGATTAATATCAAAATGTCCGACTATGAAAAGCACTTCAGACAGTTATCAAGTAGCAAGCCCTTTCAATATGATAACAGCCAGGACATTGCTATGCTTATGGAGCGGATGTTGAAAGTGCAGGCGTCTCTAATTGAGCAACATGGACAATTGCTGGCTATGCTAACAGAGACTCTGCGCGCTAACAATGGCCCCAAAGCTGAATTAGTGAAGCCGGACATGTTCGATGGGACGACGGCGTCGGCAACCACTTGGTTGAAGTTCTTTGATTATGCTTGTGAAAAGAACTGCTGGTTGACGTCACAGGATAAAGTGCAAAATATGAGACTATTTCTTGTACACAATGCCAAGAATTGGTATGAGCTCCGCATAACAGACCATCCGGACGACGCCTGGGATCACTGGAGAGCAAGTTTTATCTCGGCTTTTGATCAGAACCCGGTCGACCGATGGGACAAAGCTATATTTTTCAAACAACGCTCAAGTTCACTAATTGACTATTTCTACGAGAAGAGACGGCTGTTGCTGATAGCAGATCCTACTTTGCCTGAGTCGTCTATTGTACCGTTAGTCATCCACGGTATGACAAAGGAATGCCAAAGGCAAGTGCAAATAAGGTCGCCTAAGACAGTTGAAGACCTACTGGGGTGTCTTAAGGACGTTTACCATGACGCCCCTGGGCCCGTTGCGCAGCACAATTGGATCCATCCAGCCAGGGTTCATCCGCATAATACAGCGACAGCAATGACAGCATCTACCAGAAGCGCAGCTTCTGACTATTTCCCTAGCAACCGAGACGTCAAGGAGACAAAAAACGAATAAACGTGGGTGCACAGCCCCACCCGTGTAACCAAAACGAGGCTGTCTACTTGATTCGATCAAACGTTTTACAAACGGCACTGCTTATTAACGGAAAAGAAGTAAGTGCCCCAGTCGACACAGGAGCTTCAGTAAGTCTGATTAATCAAACCATGGTAAAAGCAGATGACATGCGACAAGGTAAAATGGTAATGGTTAAGAGCTACGATGGATTATCTCGAACACTGCACACTTGGACTAGAGTCAGTATACATTTGGCTGCGGTGGACTTCACAGTAGAAGCGCTGGTTATGCGTGATGTCGAATTCTTGTTTATACTGTCAAGACCCGACATGAAGAGGCTACGAATGAACATTTCTTGGAAAGATGAAGTGACTTCAGACTACCGGGTTTCAAATGTCCAGACACCGCCACAGATGAGGACTGCCAAATGCGCTAATGACATATGGACAATTTTTCCCGACCTTATATGCCTCGATACATATCCACCTGCAGCTTCTGTACCCGAAGTGCCTTTTGAACTCCGCGACATGACTATTGTACGGAAGAGAGCCTACAGGATTTCTCATGAAAAGAAAGTACGGCTGAAACAAGAGCTGCAACAAATGCTGAACGCTGGAATAATAAGGCCCTCAACGTCACCTTTTGCGTCTCCTATAACTATTGTTCCCAAAGAAGATGGTTCACAGCGACTTTGTACTGATTATCGGCAAATCAACACCCAAACAGAACTGTATCCATTCCCTATGCCTTTGATTGACGACATCATTAATGATACTGTAGGATGCCAATGGTTCTCACGAATAGATTTGTGCAAAGGTTACTGGCAGGTACCTCTCCAGGAAAAATCAAAGAAGTACACGGCATTTATAACACCATTTGATATATATGAATACAACCGTCTGCCATTCGGTTGGAAGAACTCGGGTGCTTGGTTTCAGCGCATGATGAACGGGGTACCTAAAGATTTCATCGGAGATTTCTGCAATGTTTATGTCGATGACATCATTATTTACTCCCGTACCGAGGAAGAGCACTGTTCCCACGTCTCTCAAGTACTAGAAGCGTTGAGCAAATCACAACTAAAAATAAACAAGAAGAAAAGTGAATGCTTTCAGAGAAAGGTGGTGTTCCTTGGCAGAGTCCTGGACGGCTTCACGAAGACGACAAAGGAACAGTCCGTCCAACGAATCAAGGAAATGCGTAAGCCCTACGATGTTCACTCCCTGCGTGTATTCTTGGGATTGGCAGGACATTTTCGGGCGTTCATTAAAGACTTTGCGGCGATATCCAGGTGTCTTACAAGGCTCACTCAAAAGGAAGTTCCCTTTGTGTGGAGCGACGAGTGCGACCGTGCATATGAAGAACTGGTGCGCGCAATATCTTCAGATCCAATCTTGATATTACCTGATTTCGCCAAACCCTTCGAACTCTGCACTGACGCGTCCAATTATGGCACAGGAGCAGTGTTATACCAACGAGATTCCAGCCAAGACAGAAGTCACTAGTTAAAGGTCATTGGCTATTACTCCTACACCTTTTCAAAAGCGGAAGTAATTACACCACCACGGAAAAGGAGGCCCTAGCAGTAGTGCTAGCGTTACGATACTTCAGGAGTTATTCGGAGGGCCGTCAGTTCAAGCTTTTCACGGACAATCAGGCTTTGACATACCTTCTGAGCCTTACACAGCCGAAGGGAAGAGTGGCAAGATGGATTAGCGAAATTCAGCAGTTCAAGTTTGATGTTAGCCACAGACCTGGTGAAAAGCTACCTGACGCGGACGCGTTATCAAGGTTGCACAAACCACCAATAAACAACGACCAAGGGGCATACGTCGCAAGTGTGTGGGAAGATACTGAACTAAAATTAATCGACAGAAAGTTTGTTGTACCTCAAAGCTGCATATCTGAAATATTGCGGCTCTGTCATGACAGCCCACACTCAGGAGGGCATGATGGCTTTTGGCGGACTTACTGGAAGATTCAGAAACGTTTTAGGTGGAAGAACCTGCAAGCCGATGTAGAGAGTTATGTGAAGACCTGTCATCAACGTCAGACTATCAAAGCCAAGTTCCGCCCAAAAGGAATCCAAATGGTCACTCCTTTGTATTCAGATGTCCCCTTCGAAGTCGTCCATCTCGATTTCGCTGAAATCAAAAAGAAAGCGGAGGGTGTGCGCCGGACTCAGTCTTTTATAGTGGCTGTTGACCAGTGCACACGTATGGCGGCGGCCAAGCCCGGAAAAGAAGATGCAAACAGTGTGATTGCACTGATGGAAAGAGAGGCATTTAGACACACCAAGGTGATTGTGTCTGATAATGGACCTGCATTCCGCATTGAGAGGCTCCTTCGGTGGGCAGCAGAAAAGCGTATCACTTTGAGATTTTCAGCACCATATCACCCGGAAGGAAATGCTCTAGCAGAACGTCTCATACGTGTCTTGAAGACCTTCATTTCTATATACGCCGAATTTCGTGGAGGATGGAAGTGTGCTCTTGAGACAGCGGTTAGGCATCACAATCAATCCACACAGCTGGACTTGGCTGTAGCCCTCAGTTTGCTGCCTTTCAGAAGACAACGTGGTTACCAGCAGATCACGAACTTGGCATAGTAGGGAAGATCCATATTCGAGAACGCAAGAATACGTCAGAAGAATACCATATGTATAAACGTACCATGAAGAAATATTACGACTCGCGCCACGCAACGCATATGCCCAACGTACAACCTGGAGACATGGTGCTAGTACGAAAAGGTCTTGATCGTTCCAAGACTGCTTTCACGGGCCCTTATGTCGTCCTCAAAACGGTAAAGCAGCAAGGTATACTCAAGTCTGTGCACTTTCAAGGACCAGCAGGCAAGACAGAAGTTACAACTGTAGGTAACCTAGTGCCTTACCATCCGCGGAAGGATGGCAATAAGAGACCCGGAGAATGTAACGTCCTGGTCAAAAGAAGAAGAGAAAGTGAAGAGAGAGAAGAAGAAGAAGAGGATCGAATGAAATCAGTAAACAGTTGATCAGTCTCGGATCCTTTATTTTACAATACTCGGTAAGAAAAAGAGTGCCATCATTTTTGTTATTAACGAATTTATTTGTAGGGTTCCGATTAGAGCGGTATTTATAAAATTCCTTTAACTCTCTGCGTACATACTGCGTACATACTAGGTATTGGAAATGTCAAACTCCATTCTATGGGCACTGTTTATTTCTTTATTTTATATGTCATACTGCAGACTTTGTGGCCCAAGCAGGAGTTTACGAACAGGATTCCTGCTTAATGAGTTCGATGACGTATTTTTAGATCTTGTCTTATTAAATGCGTTCGCATATCTAGTGCCAAGATAATGAAATTTAGACATACTGGCGTGCCGCCTTGGTTTTGCGGGCTCCTGACTTTGATAATAACTTGGCCCTTGCTTAATATTTGTTTAGCTATCGGCTAAGTACACCCGGCCACGTACCCTGTGTTTTTGTATTATTTCAATGCTTGACAGGTAAGTAGGGCAAGTGGAGAGCGATGCACCACATTACTAGGTAGTTACCGTTCAGACAACAGTATTCCTTCTTATTCCCAAATTTCTGACAACGAATGACTTCGTACCGTAAAACAAGAAGCATACGATGTGCCATACTGTCCGAACCAACTGTGGCAACCAAAAGAAAAAAATTCACGCATTAACTCATCTGCGTGCATCATCTGAGCGTGCATAAGCATTGTCCCACTTGCTCACGTCCACGCAGCCCGGTTAATCTTATTGATCAATGTCATGAAAGTTGATCCGGCTTGTATAAACGCATCGGGAATGTGGCATGTTTGCCTAAATTTTCCCAAATTTGTCATTTTCCTGACGTCTACAAAGCTACAAGACGGCTCTATATAGGGTCCAAGAGATTGCTTTTATTCCACCATCCCCAAATCTTTCAACAAAGTCGTCATAGAAAGTGTTCTCCTTTGAAATTTGTTTTTACCGCCACAAGACATTCATATGGTTCAGATATATTCACATTTTGCTAGCTAGGGTGTTTAGCTTAGTGGGTAAGGCACTCGGCTTCGGAGCCTGGGGTCGTATGTTTCGGAACTCATCGCCCACGTTTTTGATTTCGAATTTATTTTGTTTTATAATTTTTATAGCAATTTGTCTAACGTGACAGTCGAATGGGCATATTTCCTAGTAGGGTAGGCATAGAAATGTTTACGCCTGTAAAACGTACATCAGCAATATGCGCTCAAAAACGCTTGCGCATAACAATCACAATGTGTGGTCAACTATATGTGCGTCTCGTTTTTTTTCCGGTTTGTACCGTGCTGATAACAAAAATTAAATGTTTCCTACGCAATATTTGATACTGCATCATTACAGCTAGGATCAAGGAAGTAATGTTTGCGGCGGCCAATGTTGGCGGCACATGACGAACATTTTCTATTTCAGGTTGTTTTCTTTAAACGAGCAGCGTTAATTTCATACTGCTTCTTTGGCAAAGAGGAACGTTCTTATCTCACGATAGCACACGCAGTTTAGCCCTTGCATTGCGCGTTAAAGCTGATGCATGCATGGCTAAATTGCCATTAAATTGACTCAATTTTCACGATTACATTAAAATCTATATAATCTAGCAGCCATGGTTCTCACATGTGGCATCGATTTACGAAGAAAAGGATGATGTATTTATAGGGAGCCAATAGTGTCCTCGGTTGTCTTAGTACATTAAAAAGCAAGTTAAGGTAAAATGCTTTTAAACACGCCCATCACCAAAACGAAGCTCACCGGATCAGGATAGCGTAGATACCGTTTCCAGCAATCAATGTTTTTCCCAACTGGTGACGAATGACGTTCTGAATTGCCGTTGCTCGGTCTGGACTTCTCATTCTTTACCCATCTGTCAGCAGTAGCAGTGGGAAGGCTCCAAGAGGACATTGTTGACCGACCGATGAGCTTGGCGCGAGAAGTAAGGTCTGTGGATGAGCCTGAGTTGAGATGCGACGAACTCGCCGGTTTACAAAGCAGCGCAGGACTGGGTGACGTTGATATGAGCGAGAAATGGTACGGTATATGCGAGCCAATAGCCGAGAAACGGCTGTTTGAAAGCGTGGCCCCATTTTTAACTAATAATGTTTGACCTCATTTTGGGAGATGTAAAAAACTGAGTCTAAAATGACTTTAAAAGCTGAATGGAAGTGACTGCTGCGTTGAGAAAGATGCGTAGGGTAAGGAAAGGGACAAACGACACAGCATAAAGCAGCTTCAAATTGACGTTTTGATAGGCATGTTGAAGAAGGCAAGAAACGTGAATGTCGAAGGGACCGATATTGGCAGTCGTTAGAGAGATACAATCGTTTGGAGGTGTGTTGCCCGAGATGAGTCACTCATACTTTTCTGAGCTACACTTATTTTATGAGCTATTCTGGGAGTCGCACTTCTGTGAGTAATGCTTCGGTGAGTCATACTTCTGTGAGTCAGACTTCTGTGAGTCATGCTTTAGGAAACGTCGGCACTTGTTCTGCGCCGTTGAATGCTTCGTTGTCAATGTTTTGTTTCTGTATTGCAATGCTCCATTATGTTTTTCGGATGGTATTTGAAGAAATTGAAGATTTTTTGCATTCTAGCCCAAATGAAATAAAACAAAAAATAGAGGTTGCTGTGGTGTTACGTAGATTGATACTTTTAGGGCTTCACAAAATTCTGCTAAACTTAAACTCCATTGTCAATTTGTCACACCAGCGCTTTGTGGTCAACGAAAAGTAAAAATCGGGCTTAGATTCTTAGCACCATTTTCGCACTGTGCTTCAGCACAGAACGGTTTAGATGATAAATCTCATAGCGTCTAAATAAGAGGATTTCGTTGACAATTAAGGCACTGTACTATAGACCGCTTGCATAATGCCGACAACGCTGTCCACACATTGGGTTTCCACGACCATCGTGAAGTGGAGATGTGCGGGCCAGCGCAAGACGCGCGTCAGGATCTTGTAGGCCTCACGTGCTCCGCTACAAGGCACGCCAACAGGTCTTCAGTATTTCTGGCTAATTTTCACAATTAAGTGCAGCTAAAAAGAATGTGTACAGTTCGCACATGCATAGTTATTCGTTTTTCCCACGAGTGAGCTAAAGCGTCGTTGTGAGCTGAGTGTCAGCCTCCTGAAACCGTGTGACAGTAGAGCACTGCACGGGCTCGGGCTTACCCGAAAGCCCGGGCGCGGAACGGCCCGTGGGCCGGGCCGGATAGAACAGTTTTTTCATGGGCTCGGGCCGGGCTCGGGCACGGCGTGTGCTTTTTGACCCGGGCCCGGGCCGGGCTCGGGCTTTCTGGTGGTGTGCATGTAACGTGCAGCGAGTTATTTTCGGGCGTCTCAACTCTGAAAAACATTATTTTTCGGTCTCGGGCCGGGTTCGGGCTGGTTTCGAGTCGGGCTGGGGCCGGGCTCGGGCCTAAGGTAAAGGGGTGGCGGGCCGGGCCGGGCGGGTAACGTACATTATTTCCGGGCCCGGGCCGGGCCCGGGTCTCGCCATAAAAGTTTTCATCGGGCTCGGGCGGGCAGCCCAACGTAAAAACGGGCCCGGGCAGGGCTCGGGTGGAAAAAATCGGCCCGTGCAGTGCTCTACGTGACAGCAGTCACGTTTCTTGAGATGTGCCGCGGTAGCTGCGACAAGCTGACCGGACCGTGTGGCCGAATACACTAGCGCTTGAGAGGCCACCTCAACCATGCTATATAGATGGTGGTATACACCACATGTATACCTGCAGCGCCAGCTCCCACAACTGAAATACCCTGGCAGAAGATATGAACCACCTGTTGTGGTCTTGCTAAAGCACATGATGTAACCGCGATCCCGTGCTCACACATTCTGGCCCTCGCATGCTGATTTCAGCAAGTGGGGCCAAGATGATCATCATTAGAAAGCCTTTCGAATCCCGGCCACGGTGGCCGCATTTCGATGGGGGCGAAATGCGAAAACACCCGTGTATTTAGACCTAGGTGCATGTTAACGGATCCCAAGCGGTCGAAATTATTCCGGAGTCTCCCATTACGGCGTGCGTCATAATCAGATCGTTGTTTTGGCACGTAAAACCGCATAATTTTAGAAAAAGAAAGCCTTGCTTGACTTCCGGCGCGACGTGACGCAGCATTCGTACTTGTTTTTGCTGTGACGTATGAAAAACCTACTGAAAAAAAAAGAAACGTCTGTGACAAAATGTTGGGTAGCAGCAAACAAAACCCGCTGAAGGTCACTGTGATGGCAGGTTCTTTTGTGTTAATGTTTCTGGCGGTTCTCTGAGGCGGAGCCCAGAACCCAATCGAGGACAAAACCGTTTGTTGAAAAACACACAAACTTTTAATAAAACTAGAAGCGAGAATAAAGAATCAAAGTAAACACTTAGCAAGACATTACATCAACAAACACAGGAAAGTTCGGGCAGGAAGCGTGCGCGTGCGCGTGCTATAGTCTCGACGCGAAGCAGCGGAGACGAGACGACGAGAGAAGTGGTGTTGGTCTCACCATAGAAGGTCGTTGTATCGGACCGTCGTACAGGCTACCAGTGCGGGGCAGCTCTGGTGTGGAGTGAGAAGACAGGCGGCTCGGCAGCACGAGAAGATGGCACTGGCGTTCTGGCCGGGCAGCTGGTCGTGGAGCTCGGGCCCGTAGCCCGACAGCTCTCGTTCTGCCCAAGGGCACAGACGCTCACCGGCCTCGGGCAGCAGCAGTTGATTATCGGGCAGAGTGACGATGCCCAGGACCGCAGGCGGCTTGGCAGTACGGGTTGACGGTGGCGGCGTTCTGGCCGGGCAGCTGGTCGTGGAGCTCGGGCCCGTAGCCCGACAGCTCTCGTTCTGCCCACGGGCGTAGACGTTCACCGGCCTCGGGCAGCAGTTCCCCAATGGATGGTATGGCGACGCCCAGGAATGGGTTGGCAGGAGGCCCCGGTCGGTTGAAGTCCAGGTGGCTCGGGTCCGGAACCCGACGGCCGTCTTCAACCCCCGATCCGGTGACCGACCTTGTCCTGGTGCCGCTTCTGGAACTCTTCCCCCCTACTGCCAGCGCGGCTCCTTTTTCTGCTGCTCTGGTCGATTCGTCGATTTCTCATTGGCTGCTCGAGGCTCCGTGTTCCTTTGTGATTGGATTGGCTTTCTTTTTTTCTTTTTCTTGTGCCGCGTGTGCACGCGCCGGACGGTGTTCGGCGTCGTCGTTTTCCAACAGCATGGAATTCGCCTCGGCGCGCACTACTCGTCGTCTGCTCCTTGTTTGAATGCACCGCACCGCGTCGCGCACCACACATATCACCGTCGCGCACTACACATCACAGTCACTCACCTTCTGCGCCTTGCTTTTGTCTATATTCTACTGTTATTGCTTTTAAGGAACACAATAAAAAAATCCACCTCCTTTCCACCCTGTGAAAATGGATACACAGTGAAGCTTTTGCCGACGTTAGAGAAGCACAACTGACGTCAGACGACATCACACAAGCACCGCCACCACGAGCGACGTACGTCAAGAGCACGTGCACGCACGTGGTCGGACGTGTAGGACACACCCACATTCTTCTGGGTCCTCCGCCAAGTTAAGTGGCTGATTGAAATAATCGAATTCTTCAATGTAAATTACGTCAGACAATTATTTATGACTTACACACAGACTGAAGATGTGATTGCTTCGGACTGTAATTCGAATATGCGACAAAAAAAATGTCCGTTACGTGGAAACATGGCGACAAATCCCTTTTCCATCTGCCATTTCAGGTCTGTCTGAGTGGCCGGGGTCGCTAGGTGGCGGTGCTATTTTTGGACAGCGTTTGCCATAATGTCGTTTACGGTTGCAGCACACGCTGTTCGACTGATGCAACGAGCAGAGCGCCCACGCATCAAGAACAGCTATCTTGTGTGCATACGTACGTCACGCGCACATGCGCGTGTGCTTAAGTGCAGCATACATCTTCATTCTCCTAAGCCCTCCGCCAAGTGCGTTATTGAACTAATTGAATTTCTCAATGTAGCCTGCATCATACAATTCGTAAAGTACGACTTACACACAAGCTGCAGACATGATAGCTTCAGATTGTAATTCGAATTTACGACGAAAAATATTTCCGTTACGCTGAAACACAGCGGCAAATCCCTTTTCCAGCTGCCGTTTCAGGTCTGTCTGAGTGGCCACGGCCGCTAGGTGGCGGTACCTACTAGAGGCTAACATCTTCGCTGAAAAATAGGATTCTGGGAAAGGGCGAAAAGGCGGATGTACAGCGAATGCACGAGGCCTGGTTCCATGGTTTCTATGAAATGTAATTTCTGGCACTTCATATGCCGGTATAATGGCACGTACATTTTGAAGGCGCATCCTTGATGCATGATGCACCATTTTATATAAGGCGCACTGTGTACGGTAGCGACCGGCAGCATTGCGTTTGTCTCACTATGTTTTTCAAATATTAATCTCCAAACTAATGCCTGGATATCCCACACTTTTCCTATAGTTATAACCGCCACTGGCTGGCATGCCATGTTTCTGGCTTGTTACTGGCAAGTTACTGGCATTGCAATAAGCGTCTCTGAGCTTTCATAAAAATGACGAAACGTGATGTGGAGCTGTAAACGTTTCCAAACGAAAAAAAAAAGTGTTTGTCCTTGGCAGCTACATTGTAATATTAGCACGTAAAAAAAGTGAATGGAAGCGTGCACAAGCCCGTGCAATGCATCTACAATGTCTGGAATATGTGGGTGCATTCTCAGATAGCCTATATGTCTCCTTGATGATTGGCTGGAGGAATGTCAGTGGGTAGCGTCACAGGAAGGGTAGTTTTGTAAACGGCAATGTTGCGTTTCCTTACGTTGCATTGGGCCGCCGTTGTAGAAATGTTCCGCAATAATTTGTGGTGCGACGAACCTCGCGAAATATGCTCGTGATGGTCATAAGCAATTGCGGCCAAGAGGCGTATGTATCGCTTCCTTTTTCACGTCTTTTGGGGCCGTGAAAGCTTTTGTTCATAATTCGTGGTCAGAGCGTTTTGATCGCTCTCGGGAGGTATTGGCATCTGTGTTACAAGCCATCATTTCTTAAAAAGAAACATTCATTTGAACCATTATTTTTGAACATTACAAACCTACAGTGACTTCTTGCGCTTTTCACTACTAAACAACGCTTTGCAATGTGGTGAACGCGGTTCACATCATGGAACCACGACCTCAAAGAGGTGCTAAGTAATGACAACGCGCTTCCCTCGCATTTACCGCTAAATCGCCAATGAATCATTCTTGTATGCTTCATATTTACCGTCCACGTCATGACACGTTTCATGTGATTGATTAGTGATTTCTTAGTTCATTGATTGATTGACTCTTTGACTGATTTGTTGGAGCCACTTTGTACTTTGCACTGCAATGTTTTCGAACGCGCATCAGCTTGCGCGATATGCGCAGCACCAGATAAGTTATTGAGCCAAGGTTCGCACGCATGCATCTTCCTGCAATCCTGAAATAGAGCTGAATATAAAGTATTTCAAGTTGTTTCAGACACACAACTTCTATTTGCAGAACTGACAAACTAACTGTATCAACCAGAATATCGGTCCTAAACTTAAATCTAAATCGTCCCCACTGATCTGTCGATATAAAAATAAAAAGGCATATATTAGACATATAGGCAATAGCAAGAATACACGTTTGAAGTTTGAGCAAATGCTTTATCTGTAATATGATTTTTACATGAAGTTGGCGTTTGTACGTATGTTGTCGAGTATCGAGGCAGTTATTGAATTGAATTGAATTTTTTATTCCGCAACAAGAAAAAGTTGCGAGGAGGGCAGGTAAAAGCTGTAAGAACAGCTTGAGGTGCCCTGACCCCCCTAGCACACGGGAAAGCATAAAAGCGTGCGGCTAAGGAAGTACAACCTACTAAGGAAACACAAAAGATATAAAACGTCACTTCAAAAGGGGACTACGAAGCAGTCATAAAGAACAAGGAAATCGTCGTGTGACATCATTATACAAACATTAAACGCAGTTGTTTTGGTGATGTACTAGATATGTCAATGTTATTGTCTTTTATTATGTTGTTTAGAAGTGTAGGCAATTGAAATTTTAACATTTGATTTCCGTAATTAGTTCTACATTTCGCGACATACCACACTTCAGGATGGCGTACATTATAAGCATGAATGTTTTTCTCTAGCCTTGCTAGGCTTCTCATGTCATCATTATTTTTCAGCAAACCGAGTTTATATAAACGGCATAGCTTGTAATCATACATTGATGTAACCTGAATGATGTGGTACTTCTTAAACAAGTCTGCAGTGTGGTAGCGATATGGTACTTTACAGGCTCGGCGTAGAGCACTTTTTTGCAGGACGGTAAGTTTGCTAATGTTTCCAGCTGTTGTTGTTGACCATACAAGAAACGCGTAATTTAATAGAGACAAAAATAAAGAATTATATATGAGTATGTTAACAGAGGTAGGAAAATTTTAGCAGTGGCGGCGCATAATGCCTGTTGTCCTAGATAGTTTATTAATTATGTAGTTCACGTGATCATCCCATGTCATGTTTTGTGAAAAATACACGCCCAATGATTTGAAGCTTTTTACCACTTCAATTTTAGAGTTGTTTAACAAAATGGTGGGTAACTGGACATATGCGTGGCGGGGGTGAAATAAAACTGCCTTCGTTTTATTAATGTTTAGTTTTAGGGAGTTCATTTGGGCCCATGCATTAATTTCAGACAGTGCGCTATTCACTCGACTACCAAATCGGCACATGATTTGCTCGAAAAGAATAAACTCGTGTCATCAGCATAGATTATATAATGGGCTGTCTTATCAATGTGGACAATCTCATTAATATAAAGTATGAACAGAAACGGTCCCAGGATGCTTCCCTGAGGGACGCCTGTTTTAATGCATTTTATTGAAGAATGATTTCCTTCGATGGCAACAAATTGAGTACGGTATAGTAAATACGACTTGATTAGTTTGTGCGTGACACCTCTTATGCCACTGTGATCCATTTTTTGAAGCAGAATATCATGACTAATGAGGTCGAAGGCTTTTGAAAAGTCTAAAAAAACCCAAGCACCATATTTCTACACCTGCTGCTGCCCGAGGCCGGTGAGCGTCTGTGCCCGTGGGCAGAACGAGAGCTGTCGGGCTACGGGCCCGAGCTCCACGACCAGCTGCCCGGCCAGAACGCCAGTGCCGTCTTCCCGTGCTGCCGAGCCGCCTGTCTTCTCACTCCACACCAGAGCTGCCCCGCACTGGTAGCCTGTACGACGGTCCGATACAACGACCTTCTATGGTGAGACCAACACCACTTCTCTCGTCGTCTCGTCTCCGCTGCTTCGCGTCGAGACTATAGCACGCGCACGCGCACGCTTCCTGCCCGAACTTTCCTGTGTTTGTTGCTGTAATGTCTAGCTGAGTGTTTACTTTTATTCTTTATTCTCGCTTCTAGTTTTATTAAAAGTTTGTGTGTTTTTCAACAAACGGTTTTGTCCTCGATTGGGTTCTGGGCTCCGCCTCAGAGAACCGCCAGAAACATTAACACAAAAGAACCTGTCATCACAGTGACCTTCAGCGGGTTTTGTTTGCTGCTACCCAACATTTTGTCACAGACGTTTTCTTTTTTTTTTCAGTAGGTTTTTCATACGTCACAGCAAAAACAAGTACGAATGCTGCGTCACGTCGCGCCGGAAGTCCAGCAAAGCTTTCTTTTTTTTAAATTATGCGGTTTTACGTGCCAAAACAACGATCTGATTATGACTCACGCCGTAGTGGGAGACTCCGGAATAATTTCGACCGCTTGGGATCCGTTAACGTGCACCTAGGTCTAAATACACGGGTGTTTTCGCATTTCGCCCCCATCGAAATGCGGCCACCGTGGCCGGGATTCGAATAGCTTTCTAATGATGATCATCTTGGCCCCACTTGCTGAAATCAGCATGCGAGGGCCAGAATGTGTGAGCACGGGATCGCGGTTGCATCCTGTGCTTTAGCAAGACCACAACAGGTGGTTCATATCTTCTGCCAGGGTATTTCAGTTGTGGGAGCTGGCGCTGTATACATGTGGTGTATACCACCATCTATATAGCATGGTTGAGGTGGCCTCTCAAGCGCTAGTGTATTCGGCCACACGGTCCGGTCAGCTTGTCGCAGCTACCGCGGCACATCTCAAGAAACGTGACTGCTGTCACGTAGAGCACTGCGCGGGCCGATTTTTTCCGCCCGAGCCCTGCCCGGGCCCGTTTTTACGTTGGGCTGCCCGCCCGAGCCCGATCACAACTTTTATGGCGAGACCCGGGCCCGGCCCGGGCCCGGAAATAATGTACGTTACCGCCCGGCCCGGCCCGCCACCCCTTTACTTTAGGCCCGAGCCCGGCCCGAGCCCGACTCGAAACCGCCCCGAAACCGGCCCGAGACCGAAAAATAATGTTTTTCAGAGTTGAGACGCCCGAAAATAACTCGCTGCACGTTACATGCACACCACCAGAAAGCCCGAGCCCGGCCCGTGCCCGGGTCGATGCTTTAGCTCACTCGTGGGAAAAATGAATAACTATGCATGTGCGAACTGTACACATTCTTTTTAGCTGCACTTATTGTGAAAATTAGCCAGAAATACTGAAGACCTGTTGGCGTGCCTTGTAGCGGAGCACGTGAGGTCTACAAGATCCTGACGCGTGTCTTGCGCTGGCCCGCACATCTCCACTTCACGATGGTCGTGGAAACCCAATGTGTGGACAGCGTTGTCGGCATTATGCAAGCTGTCTAAGTACAGTGCCTTAATTGTCAACGAAATCCTCTATTTAGACGCTATGAGATTTATCATCTAAACCGTTCTGTGCTGAAGCACAGTGCGAAATGGTGCTAAGAATCTAAGCCAGATTTTTACTTTTCGTTGACCACAAAGCGCTGGTGTGACAAATTGACAATGGAGTTTAAGTTTAGCAGAATTTTGTGAAGCCCTAAAAGTATCAATCTCCTTAACACCACAGCAACCTCTATTTTTTGTTTCATTTCATTTGGGCTGGAATGCAAAAAAACTTCAATTTCTTCAAATACTATCCGAAAAACATAATAGACCATTGCAATACAGAAACAAAACATTGACAACGAAGCATTCAACGGCGCAGAACAAGTGCCGACGTTTCCTAAAGCATGACTCACAGAAGTCTGACTCACAGAAGTATGACTCACCGAAGCATTACTCACAGAAGTGCGACTCCCAGAATAGCTCACAAAATAAGTGTAGCTCAGAAAAGTATGAGTGACTCATCTCGGGCAACACACCTCCAAACGCTTGTATCTCTCTAACGACTGCCAATATCGGTCCCTTCGACATTCACGTTTCTTGCCTTCTTCAACATGCCTATCAAAACGTCCATTTGAAGCTGCTTTATGCTGTGTCGTTTGTCCCTTTCCTTGCCCTACGCATCTTTCTCAACGCAGCAGCCACTTCCATTCAGCTTTTAAAGTCATTTTAGACTCAATTTTTTATATCTCCGAAAATGAGGTCAAACATTATTAGTTAAAAATGGGGCCACGCTTTCAAATAGCCGTTTCTCGGCTATTGGCTCGCATATACTGTATCATTTCTCGCTCATATCAACGTCACCCAGTCCTGCGCTGCTTTGTAAACCGGCGAGTTCGTCGCATCTCAACTCAGGCTCATCCACAGACCTTACTTCTCGCGCAAAGCTCATCGGTCGGTCAACAATGTCCTCTTGGAGCCTTCCCACTGCTACTGCTGACAGCTGGGTAAAGAATGAGAAGTCCAGACCGAGCAATGGCAATTCAGAACGTCATGCGTCACCAGTTGGGAAAAACATTGATTGCTGGAAACGGTATCTACGCTATCCTGATCCGGTGAGCTTCGTTTTGGTGATGGGCGTGTTTAAAAGCATTTTACCTTAACTTGCTTTTTAATGTACTAAGACAACCGAGGACACTATTGGCTCCCTATCAATACATCATCCTTTTCATCGTAAATCGCTGCCACATGTGAGAACCATGGCTGCTAGATTATATAGATTTTAAAGTAATCGTGAAAATTGAGTCAATTTAATGGCAATTTAGCCATGCATGCATCAGCTTTAACGCGCAATGCAAGGGCTAAACTGCGTGTGCTATCGTGAGATAAGAACGTTCCTCTTTGCCAAAGAAGCAGTATGAAATTAACGCTGCTCGTTTAAAGAAAACAACCTGAAATAGAAAATGTTCATCATGTGCGACGTAAACAAACATTGGCCGCCGCAAAAATTACTTCCTTGATCCTAGCTGTAATGATGCAGTATCAAATATTGCGTAGGAAACATTTAATTTTTGTTATCAGCACGGTACAAACCGGAAAAAAAAGGAGACGCACATATAGTTGACCACACATTGTGATTGTGGGCTTGGCAGCAGCGCATCGGAAACGATGTTCACCAACCCGTTCTGCTTTGTTGTCCAGGTCTTAGCCGGCCTGATACAAGTGCAACCACCAGTTTTCTGCGCCTTGCCTGGACTGCCTGTCGTTCTCGCTGATTATGTCAGCAACGAGCTACAAACACGTGGCGACTGGATGAAAGCCAGCAAAGTCATCCTGCCGACTATCAGGATTTCTGCGCATGTCCCGACATCTGGGACGGCAGAACACGTGGTCCATCAAGCCTTTATAAGGAGCAACTCATCACCGATCACTTTCAGTGGGCTTGGCAGCAGCGCATCGGAAACGATGTTCACCAACCCGTTCTGCTTTGTTGTCCAGGTCTTAGCCGGCCTGATACAAGTGCAACCACCAGTTTTCTGCGCCTTGCCTGGACTGCCTGTCGTTCTCGCTGATTATGTCAGCAACGAGCTACAAACACGTGGCGACTGGATGAAAGCCAGCAAAGTCATCCTGCCGACTATCAGGATTTCTGCGCATGTCCCGACATCTGGGACGGCAGAACACGTGGTCCATCAAGCCTTTATAAGGAGCAACTCATCGCCGATCACTTTCAGTGGGCTTGGCAGCAGCGCATCGGAAACGATGTTCACCAACCCGTTCTTCTTTGTTGTCCAGGTTTGTGCACACATGCCTACTAAATGCTTTCGCAGCGATAACCGCTTTTTGGTGCTGCTGCCGTGCCCACTGATTATCGCGAACGTTCTATCTGATGTCTGTTCATTCCCAATGAATTTGTTAATATGCGGTGATGTTGAATCTAATCCAGGCCCAACACATGAAGAAATGTTGCTTCAGCTTATTTCTGGCCAAACTAATATGACTGCCTCAATTAGCACTTTACTTACACAGCGGAGTGCTCTTGAGGATAAAATTGGCGGTTTAAGTGAGCGAATTACTAAGCTGGAAGCCAAGATATCATGCTTTGCAACATTAAACAAAGAGCTCAGTAATCTAAAAACAGCTGTGACTCAACTTGAAAAAGACAAGTCATACATGCTCAAAAAGATTGATGACTTGGAAAACAGAAGCCGGAGAAATAACTTACTTGTTTACGGTTTGGAGGAGAAAGACAAAGAGACACCTGTTAGTCTTCAGAATATGGTCAAGAAAGAACTCTTTGAAGAAAAACTGAAAGTCGAAATTAATAGTGTGGAAAGGTGTCACAGATTGGGAAAAAAGAACGAAGGACAGTGCCGCCCTGTAATTATGAAATTTCAGGATTACAGAGATAAAGTTACAGTCCTACAGGCATGCTCAAATCTGAAAGGAACCAATTTTTCTGTGACTGAAGACTTTTCCAGCCGAATTCGGGAGATTAGAAAAAAAGCTATGGCAAAGCTGTTCAGAGGAGAAGGCTAACGGTGCTAAAGTCAAACTGGTATTTGACAAACTTTTTTGTTGATGGTGCTATGTTCGGGTGGAACGAGGAGAAGGAAGAGCGCTATCGTATTACTAAAAAGAAAGAATGACCGAGCACAGTTAGAAAGCAAATGTTCACACTATTAAATGTCAACTGTAGAAGTGTTGTTAATAAAGCTACACAACTTGAGGGTTTGCTTCTTACTCATGATGTAGAAATAGCTGCACTTACCGAAACTTGGCTAAGTTGCCACATATTTGATAGTGAATTTGTTCCAGAAAATTACCGAGTGTTTCGTAAAGACCGGGATGGAAGGGGCGGTGGAGTGGCCATATTATTCAAATCTTCATTGCAGATCTTCAAAATGCCTGATATTGATGGTGTAGAGGGCTTATTTTGTAAATTCTACAAAAATAATGTTCGGTATATTCTCGGAGTCGTTTACAGGCCTCCTAACTCTTCCGTTGAGGTTCTAATTAACCTGAAAGAATATCTACAACACCATGTTAAATCAAATGATAGGCTCATTTTGACTGGCGATTTTAATCTGCCAAACATAGATTGGACTACTTTCTCGTATTCCACTAACACTATTGAACAAACTATGCTTGATATTTCCCTTGCATTTGACCTGTTACAAGTGGTTAAAGACTTTACTAGAGTTCATAATGGCTCAGGTTCTACTCTTGATTTATTTTTTTTGAATGGTACTATTAAAGAAAGAGTGGAATGCGATGTAACGACTGGGATTTCTGATCACCAAGCTGTCATTCTGACCTTGAATAATGCAAACTTTAGCCACGAAGATACTACCCATTTTTTCCTAACTTCTCTCGCGCTCACGATGAATCAATTATTGATATGCTAGACCTTCATTATGACAGCTTCAGAAATTTTAACGGCGATGTGAATAGCCTCTGGCACTTTTTCAAAAACATTGTTTTTCAGTGCATTGAACGCTTTGTCCCCAAAATTGCTAAAAAGACTCCAAGATGTAACCCGTGGATCACACGAGAGACGTTACGCTCACAACGCAAACTAAAAAGAATGAAAAAGAAATTAAGAGTAGGAAGCTGTTCTCGGACAAGCATTGATGATCAATCAGAAAAATTAAAGCAGCAGATTGCCCGGGACAAAGAAAGGTATTATTCTACCGAGTTGCCCTCCTTCATTAAAACATCCCCAGAGAAATTCTAGAGGCAAATAATTCCAAAACAACGATCTAACGATACATTTACAGTAGATGGCAGGAGTGAGCGTGATGATGCTCGGGTGTGCACGGCTTTCGATGAATATTTCAAATCAGTATTTACGCAGGACGACGGCTTCCTTCCTAACTACGCCACGAATTTACCTTCAATTCCTGATGTTATGATTTCCGAGGCTGGTGTTCTGAATTTATTGTTGAAAATCGATGTCAAAAAATCTCCTGGGCCAGATGATATTCCCAATGCTTTCCTGAAACGGTATTCAGAGTGGTGTTCAAAATACTTATGCATCCTGTTCAGCAGGTCGCTAAGTGAGGGCTCATTACCGGATGACTGGAGAACGGCCAGAATCAAGCCAATTCACAAAACTGGAGACAGAGCATCTATTCAAAATTACCGTCCGATATCATTAACCTCAACAGCATGCAAAATCTTAGAACATATTATTCATAAACATATAGCCGACTTTCTTGAGCAAAATAACTTTCTTACCAATGCACAGCATGGTTTTAGACGAGGATATTCTACTAATACTCAACTAGTCCAAACCATACATGATTTTGCAGCGGCAATAAACGAAGGAAAACAGACTGACGCTATATTTAGGGATTTTAAAAAGGCATTCGACAAAGTTTCGCATAATAAACTTCTTCATAAACTAGGTAGTGTAATAAAAAACGACAAGCTACTCAAATGGATTTCAGCTTACCTCAAGGACCGTCGCCAGTTTGTGGTATTAAATAATTCGTCTTCCCCTACAGTTTCTGTTGATTCTGGCGTTCCCCAGGGATCTGTTCTTGGGCCGCTTCTGTTCTTGATTTTTATCAATGACATTGTCTCTAATATCTCTGTTTCTATCAGATTGTACGCAGACGATTGTGTGCTGTATGAAAAGATTAATACTGCTGAGGATCAAGCCAGGTTAAACAGTGATTTTGCAAAAGTATTATCTTGGTGTGACAAATGGCAAATGTGTGTTAATTATGATAAAACAGTGTTCATGCGCATAACACAGAAACGGAAGCCTCTCCTATTTAACTATACTGCTAATAATAATGATCTTTCAGAAGTGAACAGCTACAAGTACCTAGGGCTTCGGATCTGTAAAAACCTCTCCTGGACCGAACATGTGGATAACGTCACCGCTAACGCCCTCCGCAAACTCTTTTTCCTTCGACGTGCTTTGAAGCTCACGCCCCCCAGTGTACGTTTTCTCGCATATAATACCATTATTCGTCCCATGTTAGAATATGCCATCATAATCTGGGATCCCTTCACTAAAACTAACACTGCTAAATTGGAGAGAGTTCAAAAGAAAGCAGTACGGTTTATTTATAATTCATTTGGCCGTTCATCTATCACTCATCTACTTAATCAAAGTGGTTTGCTTCCAGTCTCTCATAGAAACCGTATCTGCCGTTTAAAATTCTTTTTTCAATTACTCCAAGGTAAATACAATCTTAACCTATCCAACATTATATCGTACTCCTCTGGACATAACACAAGACAACGGCACGATTTTACAGTGACACCATTAAATGCTAGAATTAACTCCTATAAGTATTCTTATTTCCCCAGAACGATTACAGATTGGAATAATCTTAATAATGATGCAGTATCACAAACACCACTGCAAATGTTTGAAAGCTATCTGTAATTTCTTAACATCGTTTATACTGCATTATATCATTGTGTTGCAATTGTGTCTTATGTTGTTGCATTTCTTTTCCTGGATCTTGACTTATGATTTATTTGTGAATGGATTAATGATTACTTTTGGAATTACGTTGGATGTTTCCAACGGACCTTTACTTGCATATTGTATGCCCACCCTGCTAAGGTCTTGTATAAGATCGCAGTATCAATAAATAAATAAAAAAATTGTTATGCGCAAGCGTTTTTGAGCGCATATTGCTGATGTACGTTTTACAGGCGTAAACATTTCTATGCCTACCGTACTAGGAAATATGCCCATTCGACTGTCACGTTAGACAAATCGCTATAACAATTATAAAACAAAATAAATTCGGAAGCAAAAATGTGGGCGATGAGTTACGAACCATACGACCCCAGGCTCCGAAGCCGAGTGTCGTACCCACTAAGCTAAACACCCTAGCTAGCAAAATGTTAATATATTAGAACCATATGAATGTCTTGTGGCGGTAAAAACAAATTTCAAAGGAGAACACTTTCTATGACGACTTTGTTGAAAGATTTGGGGATGGTGGAATAAAAGCAATCTCTTGGACCCTATATAGAGCCGTCTTGTAGCATTGTAGACGTCAGGAAAATGACAAATTTGTGAAAATTTAGGCCAAACATGCCACATTCCCGATGCGTTTATACTAGCCGGATCAACTTTCATGACATTGATCAATAAGATTAACCGGGCTGCGTGGACATGAGCAAGTGGGACAATGCTTATGCACGCTCAGACGATGCACGCAGATGAGTTAATGCGTGAATTTTTTCTTTTGGTTGCCAAAGTTGGTTCGGACAGTATGGCACATCGTATGCTTCTTGTTTTACGGTACGAAGTCATTCGTTGTCAGAAATTTGGGAATAAGAAGGAATACTGTTGTCTGAACGGTAACTACCTAGTAATGCGGTGCATCCCTCTCCACTTGCCCTACTCACCTGACAAGCATTGAAATAATACAAAAACACATGGTACGTGGCCGGGTGCACTTAGCCGATAGCTAAACAAATATTAAGCAAGGGCCAAGTTATTATCAAAGTCAGGAGCCCGCAAAACCAAGGCGGCACGCCAGTATGTCTAAATTTCATTATCTTGGCACTAGATATGCGAACGCATTTAATAAGACAAGAGCTAACAATACGTCATCGAACTCGTAAAGCAGGAGTCCTGTTCGTAAACTACTGCTTGGGCCACAAAGTCTGCAGTATGACATATAAAATAAACAAATAAACAGCGCCCATCGAATGGAGTTTGACATTTCCAATACTTAGTGTGTACGCAGTGGACACGTAGAGAGTTAAAGGAATTTTATAAGTACCGCTCTAATCGGAACCATACAAATAAATTCGTTAATAACAAAAATGATGGCACTCTTTTTCTTACCGAGTATTGTAAAATAAAGGATCCGAGACTGATCAACTGTTTACCGATTTCATTCGATCCTCTTCTTTTTCTTCTCTCTCTTCACTTTCTCTTCTTCTTTTGACCAGGACGTTACATTCTCCGGGTATCTTATTGCCATCCTTCCGCGGATGGTAAGGCACTAGGTTACCTACAGTTGTAACTTCTGTCTTGCCTGCTGGTCCTTGAAAGTGCACAGACTTGAGTATACCTTGCTGCTTTACCGTTTTGAGGACGACATAAGGGCCCGTGAAAGCAGTCTTGGAACGATCAAGACCTTTTCGTACTAGCACCATGTCTCCAGGTTGTACGTTGGGCATATGCGTTGCGTGGCGCGAGTCGTAATATTTCTTCATGGTACGTTTATACATATGGTATTCTTCTGACGTCTTCTTGCGTTCTGGAATATGGATCTTCCCTACTATGCCAAGTTCGTGATCTGCTGGTAACCACGTTGTCTTCTGAAAGGCAGCAAACTGAGGGCTACAGCCAAGTCCAGCTGTGTGGGATTGATTGTGATGCCTAACCGCTGTCTCAAGAGCACACTTCCATCCTCCACAAAATTCTGCGTATATAGAAATGAAGGTCTTCAAGACACGTATGAGACGTTCTGCTAGAGCATTTCCTTCCGGGTGATATGGTGCTGAAAATCTCAAAGTGATACCCTTTTCTGCGGCCCACCGACGGAGCCTCTCGCTGCGGAATGCAGGTCCATTATCAGACACAATCACCTTGGTGTGTCTAAATGCCTCTCTTTCCATCAGTGCAATCACACTGTTTGCATCTTCTTTTCCGGGCTTGGCCGCCGCCATACGTGTGCACTGGTCAACAGCCACTATAAAAGACTGAGTCCGGCGCACACCCTCCGCTTTCTTTTTGATTTCAGCGAAATCGAGATGGACGACTTCGAAGGGGACATCTGAATACAAAGGAATGACCATTTGGTTTCCTTTTGGGTGGAACTTGGCTTTGATAGTCTGACGTTGATGACAGGTCTTGACATAATACTCTACATCGGCTTTCATGTTCTTCCACGTAAAACGTTTCTGAATCTTCCAGTAAGTCCGCCAAAAGCCATCATGCCCCCCTGAGTGTGGACTGTCATGATAGAGCCGCAATATTTTGGATATGCAGCTTTGAGGTACAACAAACTTTCTGTCGATTAATTTTAGTTCTTCAGTATCTTCCCACACACTTGCGACGTGTGCCCCTTGGTCGTTGTTTATTGGTGGTATGTGCAACCTTGATAACGCGTCCGCGTCAGGTAGCTTTTCACCAGGTCTGTGGCTAACATCAAACGTGAACTGCTGAATTTCGCTAATCCATCTTGCCACTCTTGCCTTCGGTTGTGTAAGGCTCAGAAGGTATGTCAAAGCCTGATTGTCCGTGAAAAGCTTGAACTGACGGCCCTCCAAATAACTCCTGAAGTATCGTAACGCTAGCACTACTGCTAGGGCCTCCTTTTCCGTGGTAGTGTAATTTACTTCCGCTTTTGAAAAGGTGTAGGAGTAATAGCCAATGACATTTAACTAGTGGATTCTGTCTTGGCTGGAATCTCGTTTGTATAACACTGCTCCTGTGCCATAATTGGACGCGTCAGTGCAGAGTTCGAAGGGTTTGGCGAAATCAGGTAATATCAAGATTGGATCTGAAGATATTGCGCGCACCAGTTCTTCATATGCACGGTCGCACTCGTCGCTCCACACAAAGGGAACTTCCTTTTGAGTGAGCCTTGTAAGACACCTGGATATCGCCGCAAAGTCTTTAATGAACGCCCGAAAATGTCCTGCCAATCCCAAGAATACACGCAGGGAGTGAACATCGTAGGGCTTACGCATTTCCTTGATTCGTTGGACGGACTGTTCCTTTGTCGTCTTCGTGAAGCCGTCCAGGACTCTGCCAAGAAACACCACCTTTCTCTGAAAGCATTCACTTGTCTTCTTGTTTATTTTTAGTTGTGATTTGCTCAACGCTTCTATTACTTGAGAGACGTGGGAACAGTGCTCTTCCTCGGTACGGGAGTAAATAATGATGTCATCGACATAAACATTGCAGAAATCTCCGATGAAATCTTTAAGTACCCCGTTCATCATGCGCTGAAACCAAGCACCCGAGTTCTTCCAACCGAATGGCAGACGGTTGTATTCATATATATCAAATGGTGTTATAAATGCCGTGTACTTCTTTGATTTTTCCTGGAGAGGTACCTGCCAGTAACCTTTGCACAAATCTATTCGTGAGAACCATTGGCATCCTCCAGTATCATTAATGATGTCGTCAATCAAAGGCATAGGGAATGGATACAGTTCTGTTTGGGTGTTGATTTGCCGATAATCAGTACAAAGTCGCTGTGAACCATCTTCTTTGGGAATAATAGTTATAGGAGACGCAAAAGGTGACGTTGAGGGCCTTATTATTCCAGCGTTCAGCATTTGTTGCAGCTCTTGTTTCAGCCGTACTTTCTTTTCATGAGAAATCCTGTAGGCTCTCTTCCGTACAATAGTCGTGTCGCGGAGTTCAAAAGGCACTTCGGGTATAGAAGCTGCAGGTGGATATGTATCGAGGCATATAAGTTCGGGAAAAATTGTCCATATGTCATTAGCGCATTTGGCAGTCCTCATCTGTGGCGGTGTCTGGACATTTGAAACCAGGGAGTCTAAAGTCACTTCATCTTTCCAAGAAATGTTCATTCGTAGCTTCTTCATGTCGGGTCTTGACAGTATAAACAAGAATTCGACATCACGCATAACCAGCGCTTCTACTGTGAAGTCCTCCCCAGCCAAATGTATACTGACTCTTGTCCAAGTGTGCAGTGTTCGAGATGATCCATCGTAGCTCTTAACCATTACCATTTTACCTTGTCGCATCTCATCTGCTTTTACCATGGTTTGATTAATCAGACTTGCTGAAGCTCCTGTGTCGACTGGGGCACTTACTTCTTTTCCGTTAATAAGCAGTGCCGTTTGTAAAACGTTTGATCGAATCAAGTAGACAGCCTCGTTTTGGTTACAAGGGTGGGGCTGTGCACCCACGTTTATTCGTTTTTTGTCTCCTTGACGTCTCGGTTGCTAGGGAAATAGTCAGAAGCTGCGCTTCTGGTAGATGCTGTCATTGCTGTCGCTGTATTATCCGGATGAACCCTGGCTGAATGCATCCAATTGTGCTGCGCAACGGGCCCAGGGGCGTCATGGTAAACGTCCTTAAGACACCCCAGTAGGTCTTCAACTGTCTTAGGCGACCTTATTTGCACTTGCCTTTGGCATTCCTTTGTCATACCGTGGATGACTAACGGTACAATAGACGACTCAGGCAAAGTAGGATCTGCTAACAGCAACAGCCGTCTCTTCTCGTAGAAATAGTCAATTAGTGAACTTGAGCGTTGTTTGAAAAATATAGCTTTGTCCCATCGGTCGACCGGGTTCTGATCAAAAGCCGAGATAAAACTTGCTCCCCAGTGATCCCAGGCGTCGTCCGGATGGTCTGTTATGCGGAGCTCATACCATTTCTTGGCATTGTGTACAAGAAATAGTCTCATATTTTGCACTTTATCGTGTGACGTCAACCAGCAGTTCTTTTCACAAGCATAATCACAGAACTTCAAGCAAGTGGTTGCCGACGCCGTCGTCCCATCGAACATGTCCGGCTTCACTAATTCAGCTTTGGGGCCATTGTTAGCGCGCAGAGTCTCTGTTAGCATAGCCAGCAATTGTCCATGTTGCTCAATTTGAGACGCCTGCACTTTCAACATCCGCTCCATAAGCATAGCAATGTCCTGGCTGTTATCATATTGAAAGGGCTTGCTACTTGATAACTGTCTGAAGTGCTTTTCATAGTCGGACATTTTGATATTAAACTTCCACGTAGCTCGGCTGACGAGATCTGCCTCGGTGACTTAGGCTTACTTGCGATGAACTGCAGCAGGCTCGGTGACGTCGTTGTCTCTTGGACTTCGACTTGTTCTTCATCTTCGGCTTGGTATGACGTGACGTACGGTTGTCCCGCTGTAGTAGTACCAACTCGTACTTCTATCCACATCCTGTCGGGCTGCGCCAAATGTAAAATAAAGGATCTGAGACTGTTTACTGATTTCATTCGATCCTCTTCTTCTCTCTCTTCAATTTCTCTTCTTCTTTCGACCAGGAAGTATCACGTCTCTTCGTTAGATTTTTTCTTCCGCCTGAACGGTCCCCTCCTCACAGAAATGAGGCAAGTGACATTAAGCACTGACGAAGCGCCATTTTCTGACCGCATGAGCTTCTATGAAAGCTTCGCTACCACGTATGATTAATCTGCCAGAAAGCAGTCGCGATCGCTGGTAGCGCGTGCATGTTTATATAGATTCCACTTATTTAGTTTTGCGAGGTAAGTTCCGTGGTAAGTTTGTGCAGTTAATTTTTTTTAATAACGTTTAGTTCAAGCCAACGGCTCCCACTGCTGCCCCTTCCTTGTGCGGAACACATCAAAGCCTGCAAGTTAGCAGGGTTTTATGTGGATTCGTTTTAAGGGTATAGAGAATAAATACCAAAATAAATTCTGGCATTTTAGATGACAAAACAACTGTCCGATTAGGAAGTGTGCCGTAATGTGCGATGCCAGATTACTTTTGACCACAACATGCCGTTTTTAAACGTGCACCCAATCGACCGCACAAGGTGATAGACATTTGATATTCTTAATTCTATCATACCGCAAGAACAACTTCGCTGCAAATATCACTGTATTGTTATGAGGTGTTTCAGGTTCGAAACGCATCGCACGTACCTTTAAAGCCAACGACTATCCGGGATTTTCCAAGTTTCTAAAGCTGTTGATTTGTTCACGAATTTTCAAAAGTTTCATCTAATGCAATATTAGACAAGAGGCCATATTGTCAGATCTTGGGAAGCGTATAGTCTGCGATAACCACATGAGGATTGAAATATTATGACAGCGCACATCTCCGAGTTGCATCGGTCTTCTCCGCTGTTTCACCGAGCTCTGGTTCGAAGTGATGCCTTAGACTACAACATTCAGCTGAGGTCTCAGATGCTTCCAATACTGAAAAGTGTGCGCACTTCGCAGCAGATCTCAATGACTGTGCTCTCTGGCCGACTTCATGTCCATTTGTCCCAAGTGTTGGTGTTGACCACTTGGTGTCGTTGCACCAAGTGGGCCTGTACGCATGTAACACACAGTAGGCATTTGATGAACGCTGGCCGTCACGGTTTATTCTTGCAATTGCTACTGTCCCTTTACATGCGCTCTGGCCTTCTTGCCACATTCCCTCTTCAACTCCGCGTGGTGCAGTAAAAGCTACAGGTTGCATTCACCCAGCAGAAGAAAGGCGCTTGCATGGTGCACCCCGAATCGACCGCTGCACCGCACCGACTGAATAGAGAGGCTTCAATATAGGATGAGTGGCGCAAAATGGGCGAGCCGGCCTTGTTTCGCAGAACGCACTGCCGTTTCTCGTCACGATGGGGCTATCTACCTCCACGACTGAACAATCAACAGCTTTTACATGCAGGCGACATCATTCTCATGACTGCTGATGTCTCGACGAACAAAGAACAAAATTGAACGATCAGCAAATGAGCGTGGGATTGTCTTTTTCTTTTTCTTCGAATTTCTGCTAGAATGTTAAAAAATGGCAGCTAGGTACAATATATGTAAAACATGCGAAAGATACCCAAGAAAAAAAATTAAAAACGCGGCTCCTATGCAGACACAGATTATATCAGATATGACGAAACAGGATATTTTGTATTGGGGTATAGCTTAGTGACATAGCGCTGCAGTCCTATTAAAGTTGTATTGATTGCACTAACTTCAAAGAATTTTCTAATCAGACAAGAGCTAACCAAACTTGTCCATTTTTATCATGCAATGAGACTGATGCAGGCAGGACGAAATCACACTTTCATTTACTGCAACATTACCAGTATCTTGAAGTATAATTTGCCAGTGAAGGTTATCATAATTCTTAGCATTTTACAGTGACAAAGGTGCAGTGTCTACAACCGCAACAATTCTGTCTCACTTGTTTAAGGGCAATGCAAGTAATACTGTTACGGGGAGTATTTACTTAACAGTAAACGGCTAGCACTTGTCTAGTCAAGACTGCACAGAGGGCACAGGTTTCAGCAGGTTTTCAATCTAACAGGCGAGCCTCTGACCCAGCCCGACTACAACGTATTTGTCTTCGCCATTGCTCGTGAGTGAAATTATCCCTCGCCGCTGAAGCACCGTTCCGGTGCTTGTTGCGGTCAAAATGGGTTATCAGAGTTGTAACGCTTGAGGCGGGAAACATGTACGATGTCACTTCGTGGTGTGGCAGTCAATGAGGTGGATGCCACTGGGAGTTCTCCCATAGGTGACAGGAGTCACCTAGCGCAGAACGTGGTAGGGCCCGACTTACCGCGACATTAACGTTTCGCAGAGGCCGACACGACGAGATGGGAGCCAGAGAAGAACGAGAGAGCCCGGTGGAAAATCAGTATCCCGGTACGGGAGATCGTAAATGGACTTTAGTGCGGTCTGTGATGACGAGAGCCGAGGTGCGGGCTACTGTGCGTGCGACGAGCGCACGCGTGATGGCATCTTGCGCATAGGCAGTCGTGGACGTGGAGGCCGGATCAGAAGAGACAAGGTGTCAAAGGGTAATGAGGGATGGCGTTCAAAGAGAAGGTAGAAGGGTGGGTAGCCAGCAGTTTCATGACGCGATGAGTTGTATGAAAATGTGACGAACGGAAGGGCAACGCCCCAATCGTGGTGGTCATCGGTAACGTACATGGATAGCATGTCGGTCAGTGTACGGTTACGGCGTTCGGTGAGTCAATTCGTCTGAGGGTGATATGAGTTGGTGAAGTTGTGATGAGTAGCACATGATTAAGTAGATTGTCAACCACACGAGACAGAAAACAGCGACCGTGATCTGTGAGTAGGTGATGTGAAGCACCATGTTGCAGGATGACGTCGTGCCAGCTGGTTGGCAAAGTTCGAGTCACTGCATATCGCATGGTATAATCTCTAGCCACTGGAATTCATTTGTTGTTTTTCGTGGAAATTGGAAAGGGACCGAGCAAGTCCAGGCCCACTCGATAAAACGGTTCGGTTGGAACGTCAAGTGGCTAATAAGACCAGCAGGTTCAGTCGCAGGTTTCGTGCAACGCTGACACAGATCACAAGATGTTACGTAGCGGCGAGCGGAACGATAAAGGCTCTTCCAGAAAAAAAAACGTCATCGAATGCGATCATAAGTTCTGGAGACGCCTAAGTGCCCGGCAGTTGGGGTGTCATGAAACTGGATAAGGACATCACGGCGCACATGATGCGGGACAACGAGCATGAGTTCTGAGCTGTCGGGGTGCACGTTGCGGCGGTACAGAACGTTATCCTGAAGCATGAACTTGTTGAGTGAAGGGTCGAGGGGGCCGGGTTGCAGACGGACAATAAGAGAGAGCAACGATAGATGTCTGCGTTGTTCGTGGGCCACATGAATGAAGTCTATTATTGCTAATACGTAGGTGTCGGGGTGTGTTGAATTCAGTGGAGCCCGATGGTTCAAGGGGGTGGCGGGATGAGCATACGGCGTCATTATGTAACTTTCCAGATTTGTACACTACCGAGAACATCCACTCCTGTAGTCGTCTGAGCCTTCCTAGGGGGTCTTTAGGTGTTTAGAGCCAGCGGAGAGCATGATGTTCTGTTATGACCACGAACGGCCGTCCATATAGGTGTGGACGGAATTTCGCGACAGCCCAGACGAGAGCTAGGCACTTTCGCTCAGTAATGGTGTAATTCTTTTCCGACTGTGACAAAAGCCGACTAGGATACGCGATCACACGGTTGGCTCCGTTCTGTGTTTGGGCGAGGATAGCACCAATGTTATGGCCGCTTGCTTCGCTGCGAAGCTCTGTTGTAGCAGCTGGGTCAAAGAAAATGAGCCAGTACAGGTGATTAAATGAGGGCACAAATCAGCGACGCAAAGGAAGTCGTTTGGTAGGCGCCCCAAGAAAAGGTCGCATCCTTTTTGAGTAATTCCATGATGGGTCGAGCACTGTCCGCGAAGTTGAGAGCAAAGCGGCTGAAGTAGAAGCAGACCTCAAGAAAGCTGCGTATTTCTTGCATGGACCGTGGAACCGGGAACTAGCGCACGGCACGAACTTTGTCAGGGTCCGGTAGGACACCAGTAGCATCGACTAAGTGTCCAAGCAATTTGATCTGGCGGCGCCCAAAGGGGCACCCAGATGAATTGAGCTGGAGGCGAGCCCGGCGAAATATCTCGAGAATGGCCGACAGACGAGAGAGGTGGCTTTCAAAGCTGGGCGAGAAAACGTTTACGTCGTCCAGATAACAAACACAGTTCGACCATTTAAGACCGCGTAGAATAGTGTCCATCATGTGTTCAGAAATTGCAGGTGCATTACACAACCCAAAAGGCATGGCCTTAAATTGGTAGAGGCCATCGGGTGTAATGAATGCGGTCTTCTCGTGGTCGCGGTCATCGACGGCAATTTGCCAGTATTCCGAGCGGAGATCTAGCAACGAGAAATATTTGGCACCATGGAGGCAATCGAGCGCATCATCAATTCGTGGGAGAGGATACGGATCCCTCTTCGTTACCCGATTGAGATGGCGATAATCGACGCAAAACCGCCAGCTGTTGTCCTTTTTCACAAGCACTACAGGGGATGCCCAAGGGCTAGAGGAAGGCTCGATCACAACTTTATGAAGCACTTTACCTCTTTTTGGATGACTTGGCGCTCAGAGTGAGACACTTGGTAAGGGTGCTTGTGAATGGGTCTGTCGTCTCCAATGTCGATGGGGTGGGCCACGACATCTGTACGGCCTAGTGGGCTGTTCTCAACATCAAAAACGTCAAGGTAAGAAAATAGGACACCACGGAGTGCTTCACTTTGGGAAGGTAAGAGGCCTGGAGATATCATTCTGTCCAGAAGTGCCTTGGTTGGCGCCGGTATGACAGGTTGGGTCACAGTGTCAGCGTCAGCAGCGAATGCAGAAACAGTACACTCTTCCAGAGGTGACAGTTCGGCTAGAGAAATTCCTTGAGGAAGAATATGGGTCGAAGTAGAAAAGTCGAGGACTGTATAGCAACGTTCCGTTGTTGGCGACAACTACTATGGTAAGGAAGTGCGATATTGCGCGGTAGGATCAGATCTGTGAGGGGAGCAACCACATAGTCACCATCAGGGACTGGAGGTAAAGGCGACATAAGGACATAGGTAGGAGTTTGAGCGCATGGTCGTTGAAACTTTACGAAGCGTAGGCGAGTGTTTCTGGATGCGGCGTCATCAGGACACAATGGCAGTTCGAGCTGCAAAATGCTGCAATATCGGTCTCTGGTGGAGTTACCATTTGGGGAACTGAGCGCTTCTATGTATGTTAAAAATATTCCACCTAAATATAGAAAGCAGTATCATTCAAAACTTTGCTGTATTAAAATTTCTGGAAACGCTTGCTATGATATGTGGTGCACTTCTAAAATCGCCATGCTGTTGTTGAAAATAATTACGCACAATGAATAAGTCTAGATGAAATGCACGATATGCTGCTCTCCCCCCAAAGTGCACATGAATATTTATAGCACCAATTTTAGCTGTAGCATTTTAGCGTATATAGGTATTTAATTTGAAAGATAGACGGAATGAACGATTCAGTCTCAGAACTTCGGAGTACACGACGGTGAAAAGCGTAATAAATTAAGCATTGAGCAACTTGCGATACTATAGTTTTAATTACTCACACTCGCGGCGTCCGACCGTTCGTCCGTCCGTGCTCTGGAACGGTGCCAGCTGTGGCCTCTCCCCCTTACAATCTCTCAGCAATCACGTGATGGCACAGCGGCGCGCGCGGCAACGCTCCTTCGTCAGACGTCTTGTTGCAGCAGTCGAGTTAGTCGGATGGCTCCCAAGCGGCCTGGTGATGATTACCCTGCAAGCGTTTTGGAGAAGCGCCCCAAGAATGTGGATGCCAAACGCCAGAAGAAGAATGAGCGAATGCGCATGCGGCGGTAGTCATTCGAATGGGCACAAGCTTTCGCCGAACACACTTTGGAAATTACAAAGTGTCCTTCAATTTTTTACTACTTGATTGAAAAGCTGACAGCGCAAGTGTGATGTAGCTCAAAGTGCAACCTTTAGTAGAAGCGAAAAGCGGTCAAATAACGCGCTTGCGTGGAGGTTGAATAGCACCGCGAGAAAAACGCCGATTGGGACTGCCTGCAGAAAACCGCAAAGGTCGAAACCCTAATACCTGCACGCGATCTTCTGCCCCGGAAATATATGACTGGGCCCACCTATCCATCTATCTGAAACTAGCGCACACACTAAACTTGCGCAGCTGCTCAGCGTAGGCAAATGTTTTCTGTTACCCGCCGCGGTAGCTTAGTGGCTATAGCATCGCGCTACTGAGATCGCGGGTGCGATAGGAGCGAAAAGAAACAACGCTCGTGTACTTAGATTGATCTGTACGTTAAAGATCTCAGGTGGTCAACATTAATCCGGCGTCTCCACCTAAGGTCTGCTTCATGTTTTTGGCACGTATAACCCTTGCATTTGTTTTTCACATTTTTTTTCTCAATTAACGTGCTTTAAACGCTTAGGTCTTGTATGAATGCTGACTTCAATATAGAGCTATCTTTTACGTTTGATTTGTGTTTTTCCTTGGCGAAATACGTATGGACGCTGCGACTGGACATACAGCGCAATGAAACATGTGCGGCTAATGGGAATGGCCACATTACAGGATGGTAAAACGACAGACCAAAGAAAAGGCAGTGCATGTGCGGGTTTTTTAAGTGCAAGCTGTGTGGCCAGTAGGGGCGCTAGAATTCTAACCGTATAATGCAGCGGAAACCACCGAAATGTATATTTCGTTAAGGGTCCCATCTCGCAGAAAATCCGGCATCGGTGTCGGCGTCGGCGCCCGCGGCCGAGAAAACCATCCCCAACCACGCAGGCCCTCCAAATATATTTAGGTGTGCCACACCATTCCATCATTAATATTGCTCATACCCTGTCTTGCATTCTTGGCAAAGCTATTCCCCGGAATTTTGAGAATGACAATCCACAAACAAATGTCATAAAACAAAACACCGACAGCACATGCCTTTTATGCTAAATCTTCTCAGACTGAAATATTAAAAGTAAGAAACGAAAACGAAAACTTGAAAATTATGCAATTTTTTGGCGCAGCTGTGCAATATCTCCGCGATCGCCCCATGCAGGAGGCCACGTTTCTACGAGAAAGCTTGTCTTCGTGCACAGCGTTCGCCGCCAGTGTTTCCCGGTAACCATTACTGTTGCTTAAGCTGCAGTTGTCGGGAAGCATGAGAAGCAGTCAGGGATCTTTGAATGCTGTCGCGTTCCACTCCTAAAAGCTAAGCTTAAGGCTCCTCCCAATTTTTATACAAATACCTGGATAAGGCTCCGCCCTGATATCTTCGAGACGTTCTTACAAAAGGTTTCCTAGCCGTCTTAGCAAGATGTTAACTTAGAACAGCTTAACAAGACGCCTTCTAGGCGTTTTTCGCAGGACGTCCCCATGACGTACAATGAAAGACGTTTTGTAGCCGCCTTGAATAGTTGTAGACATGCTAGTCCATCTTGGTTCGCCAAGACGGTTACGAAAGGTCTTGTGTTCAGTGGGCTGGGATAATGGGCGCTGTCTTCGTTGCACGGGTGATACAGTTGTACAGTGCTGTTGACCAACTGAGCTCAGTCCTGGTTCTGCTGCACAGTTACGAATTTGTGAACTTCGGGCTTCTATTTATTGTGAAAAATATTTCAAGTAATTGTACAAAGAAAGATAGTTCGAAACAATGTTGCAATACACTGCACTTTTGAAATTGTACTTCTGTAGCAAATACTTCAGAAAAGCAAACACGTCTAGATAAAATGCTTGAGAAGTTGCTCTCCCATCACACCACAGGTGAAAATTAATAACTCCCTTTTAACGCGATAGCCGCAGATCTCTATGTTTCATGTTCGCGTTGTGAGGTATAGGAAAAATGAAGGGTGCTGGGAAACGGAAACACCACGGTCGGAGGAGGGTTCTGAGAAAGGGCGATGGAGCGCAGACAGAGAGTTCAGGAAAAGGGCAACGGCGGCACAGTAAGAGCGTGGAGGTAAACGGCAACAGCGGCGCTGGCTACGAGGAGGGAAATGTCAGCGGCGGCGCCAGTCGAACGTTCTGAAAACGGCGGCAGCACGCTCACGCACATGGTATACGTCGCCGCGTGGGCTCAGAGGTTCTCAACATCTATGTGGGCGACGACACACCATACCCTAGTCGCAGGCGGGGTAGACCAAGAAAGCACGCCACGACAGAAGAGGCTAGAGCAGTTCGAAATGCCGCTCGTCGAAACTGCCATCGGGAGGAAGCGGATATGGATTTATGTTGCGGCAGCGGCCCGACGAGAGCAACATATAATGCGACGTAGGCAATAATGCGACGCAGGCGTTCTGGGAACGCACATTTGGTGAAGAGGGAGGCCGCTGCCGCGCGTGCAAGGCGAGTCGCCTGGAGATGTGAACGTACCCAGGGGGGCAAACAGGAGGATCCTGGCTATGCCGAGCGACCCGAACGAGCTTCAGAAGGTCCTGTCCAGGGGGCTGGTAAAATGGTTATGGGCGCGGCTGCTGCGGAGATAATACAAGGGTGACACAGAAGAGCGACGGCCATATACAAGAAAGACTTTGTGTACAATCCCCTTGGTGCAGTGTGTAATGTGTGTGACCGCATTTCATTCGAGGGGGACTTGAAAAAAGTGAAACCCTAGTGGTGTGAACAGCACATGAGGATAAAGTTCAACAGCAGATAAACAGAAGGTCCAAAAATGCTTTCGCCTTCACGTTCTTAGAATGTTCTAAGCATCTCCCGTAATTTTTGAACTGTTACTTTGGAAGGAATGTATAGGTATTTTAAACAGCGATACAATTGGCAGTTTAGACCCGCAACTTCGGATTATACGACCGTGAAGCATGTAATAAATTAAGAATGAATCACCTTGCCATAATACCGCTTTTTACTAGTTGACTGCACACCTGACAGCGCATTTGTGATTGAGCTTAATGTTCAGACTGAAGTGAAGTGTGCACATTTCAGGACGGTAAAATGATAGGTGGAAGGCAAGGAAGTACAGGTTCTGTGGTCATATGGGACGCTAAATATGTAGCAGAGAATAAAGCAGAGGAAAGTACTAAAATGTCACTTTTATAGTTACATCCAAGCATACCTTCTCGACGTTTTCGCAAAACGTTTTCTAGCCGACTTGTGATAAAAGACTTTGGTCTACAGCCATGTTGAATGACTGTAGACCTCCTGGCCGATTTTGACTGGTCTAAGACGGCTATGAACAGCCTTGTGCCTAATGAAACTCTAAGTCATGTCAATATCGTCATGGCGTCGCCATCAAGCCATCATCATCATGCCATGGTGGTTATGCCGTTGTCGTCACGCTGTGGTTTTACAATCGTCATCGATTCCATGACGGCATCCCATTGTCGTAATGCCGTCGTCGTCATACCACCTTCGTCGTTCCATCGACATCAATTCTTTGTCCGTCTGCGGAAGTCTGCTGTCTCTATTCACCCATGATTACGCAGCTATAATGATGGCACCGTTGTTATTACACTGTCGTCCGACACTCGCCATGACTCACCTGTTCTCCTAGAGTCGTCAGCCGTCGTGATAAGGCAATCGTCGCCATTACAGCTTCGTTAAGCTAGACATCGTACCTTTGCCTCAACCCTATCGTCGTGAGGCTAACACCGTCACTCAGGCTTCGTACTAGAGGGGTCATTACGCCATTGTCGTGACAGATTAGTCGTCATCAGATTATCCTCATACTGTTGTATGCCTTCATTGTCATTCTGGCACATTCATCATGTATTCGTTGTCATATACCGCGGTTCTGATGGCGTCGTGGTTGTTCCATAGTCGTCATTCTTACATCTTCATCCAAATCTCGTCATTGCGTCGTCTTTATGCCATCGTCGTCACACAGTTGTCATCATACTAGTGTCGTCATACTGTCGTCGTTGAGCCATCGTTATCGCAAAGGCTTCGTGATGCAGTCGCCATGACGCCATTGAGAGCATACTTTCGTCGTCATCCCATTCATAACACCACGTCGTCATCAAACGCAGTCGTCGCCATAACATTGTCATGTAATTATCGACAAACAGTCGCTTTACCATCATCCTCCTTTCAATAACGTCTTCCTATTGTCGTCATACCTCTTTGTTAAATCCATCAACGTCCATCCATTTCCGCCATCCTATCGTAATTATGCTGTCATCAATCAATCTTGATTATGGAGCCGTTGTCGGGCCATCGTCATCATTGCGTCGTCATAACAGTCGCTAATATGCATCCGCTGCTATGCCATCGTCACCATGCCGTCGTTGTGTTATCGCCGTCATTCCACCTTCGTCATCGAGTCGTCGTCATACTGTTGTCGCAACGCGATCGGCGTCATACACCATGCCCATGGCCGACCTTGACATGCTAGTGCGATAGTAGCATGAGCGGATGCAAGATTATGTCCCATATAGCCAATGCAACCCAAGCCTCAGAATAACAATTACAGATAACTTCGCTTCCTAAATACGGTGTGTGACTACATTGCTCGAATGCTAATCCCATTACCATCGACAGTGATCGTGAGGGGAGTTCTACCGTAATTTCTTGTTTAGTGTTTACAGGGGTTATTTGATTATGTTGACACGTGTACTTGTTTTTCTTTCACCGGTGACCACTTTTCACCAGCTAACAAATTTTAAATGTTATCGCTCGGCGCAGGACGCGCCTGCGTGTATCGGAAGTTTCTCGAACTTTATCGATGCTTCTATCCGACGTCTCACCGACGCTTATGTAATTTGATTGTATGAGCGACGCGAATTGTCTAGTACTTTCTAGAAGACATGCGGGCACCAGGGATTACTCTGGAACCTTGGATGACTCATGTTATAAAAGCCGACGTGTTTCGCCGCTGATCAGATTTCGACGATCGCCGATTGTGTTCGCCGCTGTCGTTGTGCTTCGAGTGCAACTTGCTTTTGTGGGCCCAGGTTCGCCAAATAAAAAGTCCGTTTCATCATTGCCCGTTTTGCGACTTTTTTTCTCCACCGTCACTAATACGTGAGATCTGCTGGAAGTGCTAGTGCGTTCATGCACCGAACGCCCCCGTAAAGCTGCGATCCAAGCCTAAAACCAGAGGACAACACCAACGTCGCCAAGCACCAGCCAGCTAGCCGTAGGCCGCAAGGACTTCTGTCCGAGTACGAACTTCTTCCCGAGAAGACCACAGCGATCAAGGCCAAGTCAACGACCCCAATGGCAGCCTCGGCATCCCCCATCGTGCTCCAACAACCTCGGGCCACCGACCTTCCGTGGATCATCGGCTGAAGACCCTAAAATCTGGTTGGAGACACATGAGAGGACTGTAACGTTGAACAATTGGAGCGACGACGACAAGCTGTGCAATGTCTATCTTTCGTTGAATAACGCTGCTCTGGCCTGGTTTGAGAACAGAGACCATCCTGGTGACGGGGGACCTATTTAGTGAGAACTTCGTGAGTACTTTCACGAGTGTCGTACGACAGGAAAGGGCCGAAGTTCTCCTACAAACCAGAGTGGAATTGACGAATGAGAACATTGCGATCTTCACGGAGGAGATGACTCGCCTCTTCCGCCACGCTGACCCCGGCATGCCTCAAGAAAAGAAAGTTCGGTTCTTGATGCGGGGTGTGAAAGAGCAACTATTCGCCGGATTGATACGCTACCCGCCCAAGACTGTCACAGAATTTGTGTCGGAGGCCACAACGATCGAGAAGGCGCTTTAAATGCGCGCCAGGCAATACAACCGACGTGCGCTGACTACGCCGAACCTCAAGCGCCAGGCGCCAACGACCTGCGAGAGAGGATCAGAGCGGTGGTACGGGAAGAGCTGCAGAAGTTATGCCTGAGGTCCCTGCTGCCTCCGGTAGCCTCGATCGCTGACATAGCTAAAGAAGCGAGTCAGCAGTCACTGAAGTGCCATAATTTCCGGCATCGCCTCAACGACAGCCGGAAGCGATGACCTACGCCGCCGTCACCTGCCGTCAAGGTCCCCCTCCGCGTTCGCGACAGGGCCCTGTAACGCCGCAGTTCCGTCTGTCACCGCCGCCGCCACCAGCACAACCGCCCGTCGCCCAGCGCAACTACCAGAGGAATACGGACATTTGGCGCGCCCCCGACCCTCGCAATCTCTGCTATCACTGTGGCGAAGCCGGTCATGTCTACCGACGATGCCCATACCACGAGATGGGCCAACCAGTGTTCTTCGTCAACGCGCCACGTCTACAGCTCCGTGAGCGGCCACGTGATATCGCCGACTACGTCGCCGAAGCCCAGTGGCAACCACGACGACCTTCATGCTCGCCGTACGTCACCAGGCCGCTACATCTCGCCGGATCGCCAGCAACCGATGGAGGTGTGGTTGCTGTACGAAGCAATGCCGAAGGTCCTCCGCCACCGACGAAGAAGATTCGCGAATCATCACGACATAGGTATCAGCGCGCCGCCTGGCAAGAGCATTGACGACAACACTTCCCCGTCGAAAGAAGACCTGCCGACGCGACGTAGCCGCAGCGGAGCAAGCCCACGCCACCCTGATCCGACGCCACGACTTAACCGCAAAGCCAGACGACGGTCTACCGACCTAGACGTGCTAATCGATGGTCATAACGTCACCGCTTTTGTCGACACTGGAGCCGACTATTCAGTCTTCAGTGGCCCGTTCGCCACCGAGTCGAAGAAGGTGTAAACGGCCTGGCAATGACCCCGATATCCGGACAGCGGGAGACCACCTTAACGCCGGCTGGAATCTACACTGCGCGAGTCACGGTTAGCAACCGCACTTACCCGGCGAGCTTCGTAATCCTGCAGCAGTGCTCCAGGGATGGCATCCCAGGCATGGACTTTCTAAACCAACGGCGCAGTCATCGACTTAAGGTCCAAGTCGATAACGCTTTCAACGCACAAAGCAATAGCACCGGATAGAAACATCAGTTACCTTGCCTTGAATGTGCTTGAAGAGCAAGTCACCGGCCCGCCTCGCCCCAGCGTAATAATTTCCTCCGGAACCGAAGTGCCTGCAAACATGGAGGGCGTCATCGAGGGCGATCATCGCTTACTGCTCGACCACGAAATTTGCGTCGCTAGAGCCATAACTGAACTACGTGAAGGGAAAGCAAGAGTGATGCTCACAAACTTCAGCCAGGAATACAAGCACATTAACAAATGCACCACGGTCGCCTATATCAATGAAATAGTAGAAGCCAATGCTTTCCCCTTCACGGATTCTAGCGCACCTGCAACGACGACTGTAGTACCTGAACCTGCTTTCGACGTCAATCAGAACCTTCCCAGGAGCCCTCCACTGCGGCGTGATTCATAATCAGAACTGGTTTTGGCACGTAAACCCTCAGAAATAAGAATAAGGCATAAGCAAGCACAGCTAAAAGCCCTGCTCCTGTAATACAAGGACTGCTTCTCGTCGTCGCCAAAAATTCTACAAACCCCTGTCGTCAAGCACTGTATCATAACCGACGAATATGTCCGCCCACTCCGTCAGAGCCCGTACCGAGTTCCGGCGCGCGAACGCGAGGCCATAAAGCAACAAGTCAACGAAATGCTACGCGCCGGCATCATCTAGCCTTCCATTAGTACGTGGGCGTCCCCCGTGGTGTTAGTGAAGAAGGATAGAACCCTACGTTCCTGCGTCGATTATCGTCGCTTAAACAAAATCACGAAGAAGGACGTATACTCTCTCCCACGGATAGACGACGCCTTGGATTGACTCTACAACGCAAATTATTTTTTGCCGATGGACCTCAAAACCGGCTACTGCAAATAGAAATTGACCAGAGGGACCGGGAGAAGACTGCCTTTATAACACCAGACGGACTGTTCGAGTTCAAGGTCATGCTATTTGGTCTTTGCTCGGCGCCTGCGACTTTCCAACGCGTCATGGATACAGTACTGGCAGGCTTGAAGTGGCAGACTTTCCTTGTCTACTGGGACGACGTCGTTGTGTTTGCCTCAAGCTTCGAAAAACACCTCCGGCACCTTGAAAGAGTTCTTCAAGCAATCAAGACCTCCGGACTCACGTTGAAGCTAGAAAAGTGCCGCTTCGCATACGAGGAGCTCTTGTTTTTCATCCACGGGATTAACAAATATGGAGTGTGCCCTGACCCACGAAAAACGGCGGCCATCACTGACTTTCCTCCGCTTGCCAACAAGAAGGCAGTGCTTAGATTTCTTGGACAGTGCGCCTATTACAAGCGCTTCGTCAAGGGCTTTTCACGGATCGCCAAGCGAATGAGTACCTCACGAAGGACGGCGTCGAGTTCAAGTGGGAGACACCGCATGTCGAAGCATTTAAAGTAGAGCACTGCAAGGGTCGATTTTTCAGCCCGGGCCCGGCCCGGGCCCGTTTTTACGTTGGGTAGCCCACACGAAAGTTTTATGGCGAGACCCAGGCCCTGCCTGGAAATAATCTACGTTACCCGCCCGACCCGCCTCCCCTTTACTTTAGTACCGAGCCTGGCCCGAGCCCAGCCCGAGCCCGGCTCAAAACCGGCCCGAACCCGGCCCGGGACCGAAAAAAAACCACCGAGCGGCCTTAAAAAAATAAAGTAAAGAAGATAATGAAAGTAATTCGTTCTTAAGGCATAAATATACGCCATATCCAATTATGCACCCCATTTGAGCGGTCTGAACGCAAATACCAGTGCGCGAAGTAGTACGAATGACCCTGCCGAGCAGGTTCGCCAGCAGTTTCCAACGGCGCGACCTTCATGCGGCCCAATCCACTTCTATCGCAGCGCCGCCACAGTGTTTTTCCACGTAGGGCGCCTCACTGCAAAGCATGCGGCGCCCCAACCGCTCGTCCCACTCAACCTTATTCTAGTACACTATTGACCCTTCTCGCAGAGCAGTTTGTTCTCCAAGTTCTCCAGCCTCAAGTGCTTGGAGTGTGGCTTCGCAGGTTACGTTGTCGTAGGCACGTTTTACATCTAAGAAGAGTGCCACAGAGCTTTTTGCTGTTGCACGGAGGTCACAAGGTCAATGACGCTGTCAATTGAAGACCGTCCACGTCGAAAACCAGCCATAGCCTCAGGGTAAATGTCATAGTATTCGAGGTACCATTCCATACGTGTTAACAATATCCTCTCCATGACCTTACCGATGCAACTCACAAGTGCAGTCGGGCGGTATACGATGTAAGGTTCTGCGGAGACTTCCCAGGCTTCAGTAGAGGCACCAGTCGGCTGCACTTCCAATCGTGGGGGACTATGCCGTCATGCGAAGATTGATTAAAGATATCCAGAAGATAGCATTGTGCTGTTGAACCTAGGTGCCTTAAGTCAGCCTACGTCACCCCATCGGTACCGGGTGATGACGACCGCCTCCACGCAGCCAAGGCCTCTTGCAGTTCTTCCATAGAGAAAGGCACTTCCATGCTTTGATCTCTCGCGACAGGAACGTCATGTAACGAGGCGTCAGCCAGCAGAACGAAGTTGCCAACAACCTTCGCACAAATATCTTCCGCGACCTCAAGCTCTAGATGACCTTGGTGTAGAGCCAGCGCTGTGAAGGGACGACGCTGTTGTGGAAGTGAGCGAAGGCCATGGAGAGTTCTCCACACCGGTGATAACGGCTTGCAAGGGTCCAGCGATTCGCAAAAGGTCTTCCATCGTTGGTTCTGAAGTTTGATCATTTGAAGCTGAACTTCTTCTGAATGCGTCCGGCTTCCCTCAACTCATTAAGAGGACCTAGTACGCCTATATCGTCTCTCGGCCAGCCGGCGGATAGCCCGAAGTCTCTCCAATTCTTGGTCAAAATATTTGCGTCTTGTAAATCTTGTATACGTTCGCGTAGAAGCCAGTAGCGTTTGTATGATCATGTCTTCAAGGGGCTCAGGATGTTCATGTCCTCGATAGAAATGCGGTACGCTTGCCAGTTTGTCTTGAGAGCACACGCGAAATTGTTTAGGCCCCTGATGGTCATGTATCGTGACAATGGCGACAAAAGAAGCCCACGTGTCGATCCAAGCCACCGAGAGCGGCGAAACGCCGCCCCCCATTCCTACCTCCATGTCACTGTAAGGGAGGCTCGAGCCGTTCGAGGGTGATGGGTCCGCCTGGCCAGTCTACGAGGAACAAGTTCACGTGTTTTTCCGGGCGAACGCCACACCCGAGGCAAAACAGCGGGACAATTTCCAGGCCAGCTGCGGGACCCCCGTCTTGACGCTGAGTGAGCTGCTAACCACACTGCGGTCGCATTTCAGCCCGGCACCGTCAACGTTAATAAAGCGTTTTCGCTTCAACAACCGGATCCGCCGCGAAGGAGAGACCCTCGGGCAGTTCGTCACTGCGTTACGAGGGTTAGCGAGTGCCTGCGCCTTCGGGGACCAGCTCGACTCACTGCTCCGGGACCGTTTCGTCTGCGGGATAAACAACCCAACCATGCAGACACGACTCCTGGAGCTTCCTGATTCCTTGCTGGACAACGTCGTGAAGGCAGCGCACGCGATCGACGCTGTGGCCAAGGACGCCGACGAGAATGCACGCGCGACCAGCTCACCGTCGACGGAAGCAACGGTAAACAAAATGATTACTAAGGGTGGTACGTGCAGTCGCTGTGGTGGTGACCACTCCCCCTCACAGTGCCAGTTCTCCCAAGCACAATGCTTCACGTACGGAAAAACTGGGCACCTTGCACCGGTTTGCCATAGGGGGAGGACGAACAGCGGACAACCGAAGCAGCCTGGATCAAGCCCAGGTTCCAAACAAGCCCGCGGTCAGGGTAGCCGTCGCAAGGGTTCGCGACGGGGACCTGCAGCAGCAGGCTCGGGTCCTTCCGCAACCAGGCTCCACGTCGTGGCCGAGAACCCGCCAATCTTCGACATGTGGCACACAGGCCTTGTTCCGTCGTCTATGCCACCGTATATATATGCTGACCGTCGAAGTCTGCGGGCACCCCATTTCCATGGAGCTGGACACAGAGGCCAGCGTGTCGGTCATGGCCGGGCAAACTGTTCAAGCGTACGTTACGCGACGTGTCCGTCGAGGCTTCGGGCGTGATGCTGCGCAGCTACTCTGGACAGCTCTCCCAGGTCCAGAGGCACCCCCAGGTCAGCGTCCGCTTTAGTGACAAGAAGGCAACTCCCTTCCCCTTTATTTAACCAAGGGGTCGTCACCGGTGCTGCTGGGCCAAAACCGGATTCACGCACTGGGCGTTCGGTTGGTTGCCGGAGTACCAAGAGGCCGTCCTACATGTGGTTAAAGACGTCCCAAGCCTCCTGACCGATTTCAAGTCCCTGTTCCAACCTGGGGTATTTACATTTGCCGGCGCTACGGCTAGCATTTACGTTCCTGAGGGAGCGCGGCCTCGTTTTTTCAAGCCTCGCCCACTGCCGTTGGCCCTAAAGGATGGGGTCAACCAGGAGCCGCAACGGTTACAGCGAGAGGGCATCCTGGTGCCTGTCAAGGACGTCTGAGTGGGCCACTCCAATAGTTCCAGTCCTCAAGCGAGATGGCAGTGTCAGGATCTGCGGAGATTTCAAGGTTACCATCAACCCTTCACTACCGTCGAGAAGTACCCGCTGCCCCGGATTGAAGATATCTGGTCAGCGCTGTCCGAGGGACAGAAGTTCAGAAAGTTCGACCTCAGAGACGCTCACCAGCAGCTGGTGCTGCAGGGTGCCTCCCGGATGTATGTCACGATATTGAAAACCTTGGGGATCGTCGAGTACATGCGCTTACCCTTTGGCGTGGCCTCAGTCTTGGCTATCTTTGAGAGGGAGATGGACAACCTCTTTAGGGGCATGAGGCACGTGGCGGTGTACTTGGAAGACATCCTGATTACTGGCACCGACGACGGGGACCACCTGCAGAACCTGCACAACGTCCTGACACAATTGCAGGACGCCGGTCTCAAGCTCAAGCTGGAAAAGTGACTTTTCCTGGCCCCCAGGCTGGAGACCCTGGGACACGTCATTTTCCAGGCTGTTTTGTCCCCAGCCCCCCACAAAGTTGATGCTGTGCTCAAGGCGCCAAAGCCCCACATCAAGAAAGAGCTTCAGAGCTACCTCCGCCTCATCAACTTCTACAGGAGTTTCCTGCCGAACCTGTCAGCCCATGTACAGCCCGTCCATCTTCTACTTCGAGATGGTCAGCAGTGGACCTGGAAGAAGGAGCAGGAAGTGGCATTCCAGCGCAGCAAGGAGCTAATCACGAAGGCTCCATTGCTGGTGCACTTCGATCCGGACAAGCCTGTCGTCCTTACAGTATATGCGTCGCCGTACGGCGTGGGAGCTGTCCTGGCGCACCGGAACAAGGATGGCCAGGAACGCCTGGTGTCGTTTGCTTCCCGTCGGCTTCTTGCTACAGAGCAGCATTACAGCCAGCTGGATAAGGAAGTCCTGGCCCTTATGTTCGGGGTGGAGGGCTTTCACCAGTACCTGTGGGGCAGAAAATGTGAGGCGGTCACGGACCACGAGCCACTGCTGGGTCTGCTTGGGCCGGACAAGGCGGTTCCCGTGCAGGCGTCGCCTCGAGTGGTACGCTGGGCCTTGAGGCTTGCGGCCTACAGCTACTGGCTGGTCTACCGTCCGGGAAAGGACCTCGGACCTGCTGATGCCCTTAGCCGCCTGCCCCTGCCGGAGGTGACAGCTGCTACTCCAGAGCCTGCTGAACTGTTCATGCTGGAGCACGCGTACCCGGAGGTACTCTCCAGATCTGCGGTGTCACCGGCGACCAGCCGGGACCCAGTCCTTTCCCAGGTGGTCGAGGCGGTGTCCCGAGGGGAGGAGTTGTTGCAGCAGGATAATCTTCGTAAGCACAGAGAGGCCAAATATTAGAGTCCCTTTTTAACCTTCACACATGGATGACAAAACTCAAGCAGGACGTGCAAGCTTTTACGCAAACGTTCGATGCCACCCCTGAAACTCCCATTGCAGATAGTAGGTTAGCGCACCTACTCCAAGCACAAAACAGTATTCCCACGCGCTGGAAAACCCAGAAACAGAATCGAAAACTTAAGCTCAAACTGGCACAACTTCAAAAACAAATAGAAGAGCACAGCGCCGCCCTTAGTAAATCTAATTGGCACCAAATATGTGACGGACTATGAGGCAATCTTTCCAAATCCAGGGCCTGGAATCTTCTTCGACATATGATAGACCCCACTCAAACTTAAAAGCAAACCCGACTTACACTCAAAAGGCTTACCCATGAAAATCGTTGTAATCAGCAAGCACTCTTAAGCGAACTTCAATCAATTTATACCAGCTGTGGGCAAAGCAGGATCATATCCCGACTACGTAGGCCTCGATCAACCCTCCCTCGACGCCCCTATTATGGAGGTTGTAGTCAGAACAGCCCATATTAAGCTCCGGAACTCAACTCCTGGAGATGACCAAATCACCAATGTCATGCTCAGAAACCTAGATGACCGTTCTGCTTGCCTTTCCACCGAGTACTTCAATGAATGCTGGGGAAAGGGGGAGCTACCTGCTGAATGGAAGCATTGAAAAATAATTTTCATCCCCAAACCCAATAAGCCCATTAATGCCCAAAATAACCGTCCCATCTCTCCGACTTCATGCCTGGGCAAACTCTTTGAGCATGTCGTCCTCACCCGTCTCACACCACACATGGAATCCCATGGACTACAACCCCAAAGCATTATAGGATGTCGACCTCATCTCTCGGCACAGGTCGCCCTGCCTCAGATTTCACATGCCATCCTCAATGATATGTTACACCACACCAGAGCAATCCTGGCAGTAGACCTCACTAAAGCATTTGAGAAGGTTAAGCACAGTGCCATCCTGCAGAGCATGCAAGAGGTGCAGTTAGGACCTAAGACCTATAACTATATACGGGCATTCCTAAGCGGGCGCACCGCCTCCCTGCATATAGATAATATACAGACGCCCTCATTCACCCTTGGAAACATTGGCACCCCGCAAGGAGCGGTGTTATCCCCATTCCTTTTCAATATTACCCTCATTCCCCTGGCAAAGACTCTCAGCCGCATCCCACACTTGGGACACACACTTTATGCGGATGATATAACGGTTTGGGCCACGTACGACTCGGATGGCGACATAGAATCAACACTTCAGGAAGCAGCCTCAGCTATAGCTAGCTACCCACGCGGCCAACATTGGCCTTGAATGCTCCCCCTCAAAATCAGCACTCTTCATACTCCGGCCGCGGCGTGTCCCCATCGCCCCCATTGTGATTTATCTGCATGACACTCCCATACCACAAACACCCGCACTCCGCCTTCTTGGCCTGTACTTACAGGATACGGGAAGAAACAATCTTGTCCTGAAATGACTAAAACAATCCACTTACTCTGTCATCCATCTTCTTAGAAGGATTTCAAAGGCGCGAGCCGGTTTAGACGAAGCAGACAATCTCGAGGTGCTGCATGCCTTTGTGCTTCGTCGCATTCTTTACGCATCTCCTTACCTGAACCTCTCCAGTGCGGACTAAGATAAAATCGACGCTTTAATCCGCATGGCTACCAAAGCAGCGTTCAACATACCAAAGAGCACTAGCACGGACAGGCTCTTAAAATTAGGAATACACAACACTACACAAGAGCTTATTGAGACACATCGACAAGCACAATACTTTCGCCTGGCTGGCACAGAAACAGGACGGCATATACTGGACTCTCTCGGAATTCGGATACCCGCACATGTTGTAGATTTAATATCTCTCCATCGCGCCATGCGTGCCGCGCTTATCATCAAACCCCTGCCTAAGAACGCCCACCCAGAGCACCATCAATTCCACCCCGTCGCGCGAGCCAAAGCTCTGCATAACGCATATGGCACTTTAGAGGATGCGCGATGGGTGGACGCTGCGCGTGGTCCAGACCGTTGTGTAGCTGTGGCTTATCATCCACCAGCCCTCCCACTCACCCACTTTATAGACTCCCACTGTACCACGGAAGAAGCATAGGAAACTGCTATTGCCTTAGCAATCGCTCAAACCAATGTGGCTTACATAGTTAGCGACTCTAAAACAGCCATTCTTAACTTTTCCCGCGGACGCGTCCACCCCCCCGCGTGGCAAATATTGAGAATGTGGGTCCAAAATTCTGATAGACGTATTGAGCTCGTGTGGGTGCTGGCTCACTCTGGCAACCCCGGAAATGAGGCCGCAGATAGCATAGCCCGAGGAGGTGTAAGCCGGGCAAATGGCGACCCCAGCCGGGATTTCTCGAAGGAGCGGGCGCACACGTTCTCCGAAATTACTCAACAAGCACGCCTTGCCTGTCGACTTTACCCTCCTCCCCACCCCGACTATCCCACTCCCAACAAATCCTCTGGAGGAGACTCCAGACCCGAACTGTTCCCACCCCTCAGCTCCTATCCCACTTCCGCCCCGTTTCGCCATAGTGCACTCTCTGTGGAGAGTCGCACGCTACCTTAGACCACATCCTCTTCGGCTGCCCTGCCGATCCTCCCTCGCAGGGACAGCCCGACATCGGAACATGGGAGGAATGGGAGGCCCTCCTTGAGTCGCAGGACCTGGACACCCAACTTAGCTGCGTTAACCGGGGTGCCAGTGCTATGGCCCTACGTGGCCTGGACACATGCTCGTAATGTAAGGGCTGTGCGGTGGCCCTGGGCCCTTGACGGGTCCAACCTCGCTCGCTTAATAAAGTTTTCCCATCCATCAAAAAGACGAAGATGGTGGCCCGGTCCCACGTTTGGTGGCGTGGCCTGGACCAGGACATCACTCACATGCTGCAGAGCTGCCAAGTCCGCCAGGAGCACCAGTGGGCCGCACGTCATGTGGAGATCACCCCCTGGCCGTTACCGCATAGACCCTGGTGCCGCTTGCATGTGGATTTTGGGGGTCCCTTCAAGGGCCACTAGTTCCTGGTAGTGGTGGAGGCCTTTTTGAAGTGGGTGGAGGTCCTACCTGTCACCACTCCTTGAGCAGGCTCCACCATTGCGGCTCTGCTACAGGTCTTCGCCGCCCAGGCGTTGCTGGACATCACCGCGTCCTAAAATGGCCCCGCTTTCGCCAACACAGAGTACCTGGCCTTGCGGACGAAGAACGAAATTTACCGGATGTAGTTCCACCGTACCACCCTGCTTCAAACGGTGCAGCCGAGCGGGTGGTACAGACAATCAAGGACAAGCTGAAAATGAGTAATGCTGGAGATTTCCGGACGCAGGTTGCCCGGGTACTGTTTCAGTACCGGACCACGCACCACGATGTCACTGGCTGTGTCCCCTGTGAGCTCCTGCTGGGTCGGATGGTCAAGACACCTTTGGACGTCCTGCAACAGCGCCCCTGAACCAGCTGAAGCGTAAGCTGGATGCTGACCGAGGGTGCCGTCCCGGGCCTTTGCCAGAGTCGGGAGCTCCGGTCTTCACCAGGAATTTCCGTCCTGGTCCCCCCTGGTCTGGCGAACAGGTGCTATCTCCCATTCGCGCCTCATCGCTGCTCGTCCGCATGCCGGACGGGAACACGTGGCACCGGCACGCCGACCATGTTCGGCCTCGCCTCGCGACCCAGCCTACCACCTCGGGCGCCACTTCGGAAGTCCCGCCCGCAGGGGGGTCAACGACAACGGTCGCTGCCAGCGAAGCAAAGAGGCGGCAAGCGTCGCCAGTTGTGCGGCACCTGTTGGACCACTACCAAGTTCGGCGCGTATGTTCACCAAATAGTCCAGCCTCACTATTTGGTGAACATACGTGAGCTCCTTGCGGATATACACAGCAACTTGACTGCGTTCAATGCATGACGAAGAGTCGAATTGTCTTTGAAAAATGAGGTTCACAAATTATGAGAATGGGGAACTTGTTCTCAAAACCAAATTGACGAAATTCTGACGTCCGTGACTGCAGACCTCTGGCGTTCCATTGAAGTATGGAAGTGCACTTCACTTTCTCCCGGAGTGGCCGCAATGGTTCTGGATGGCAATCCATCTTCTTACTGTAGACCCTTAAGTACTGGTTCAAGGAAAGCCAGCACTTGCTGTGCGCATTTAGCGGATGGAGTTTGCATATTATTCAGGAGTGTGCGGATAACACTCACTAACGACCGCAGCAATGCAACGACCTGGACATCTTGCGCAGCTTGTTTATCGGTCGTTGAAGTAGTGCTTGGCGGTAGTCGATGCTGTCGCTCCGCGGGGTAGTGTGCCTGTGGTAGTGCAGGCCAAGCAGCGTCAGATTCTCTTCTCTTAGCCTCGGTATTATTATCTCCATGTAGATGCATCATGATCTCCATTGCAGTATCTGCATTTCAAGGTAGTCGCCTTGCAAGACTCTGCTGTGTGGGGTTCGGCGCCGCACAGGCAAGCTAACTTGTTGTTACATACGCCACTCACGTGGCCCATTCTCAGACACTTGTGGCATCGAAGAGGCCTTGGAAAATAGGCTCAAATGACATGACGAAACAGACGAACCTTCACGTGTGAAGGAAGACAGTCGCCTTTGAAGATAACCTTGAGGCAACGTCGGAAACGTCCTGCCGCATCCCCTGCTGGACTGCTTCAACCACTCTCCATCCCGACCGAACCATTCTTCCGCGTTGGTTCAGACCCTATCGGTCATTTTCCTGAGTCAAGATCCGGCAACAAGTGGGTCGCCGTTGCTATTCATTATGCGACCAGGTATGCAATGACTCGAGTGCTCCCCACCAGCACTGTTACTGACGTTGCCCATTTTTTGCTCCACCATCTTATTCTTACACCATGGCGCCCCTAGCGAATTGCTCACAGATCGAGGCCGCGCTTTTTTATCCCGAGTAATCCACGATCTTTTGCGCTCCTCTTCAACGCAGCACAAGTTGACCACTGCCTACCATCCTCAAACAAATGGCCTCACCGAGCGCCTAAATCGCATCCTCACGGACATGCTCTCAATGCATGTTTCATCAGACCACCGTGACTGGGACCTGGCGCTACCTTACGTGACCTTCGCCTACAATTTATCGAGTCACGATACCGCCAGTTATTCGCCCTTTTATATGCTCTTTGGCCGACAACCAACGTTACCAATGGACACCCTACTTCCGGCTGCTGCTGCGCCGCCTAGCGAATATGCACGTGATGCCATCGCTCGTGCCGATCACGCGCGTCAGATCGCCCGCTCTAGGCTGTCGGCCTCGCAAGCGACCCAGAAGCGCCTCTATGACAGCCGGCATCACGACGTTCGCTAATCACCCGGTGCCTTAGTTCTCCTGTGGTGTCCATTCCGTCGTGTTGGCTTGTCTGAGAAGTTGTTATCTTGCTACACGGGTCCTTACCGAATCGTCCGCCAGGTCACGGACGTCACCTAAGAGATTGTTCCTGTCTCTCCAACTTTGCCGCCTGCGATCGCTCCCAGTGACATAGTTCATGTCAGCAGACTGAAAGCATGCCACTCTCCTTCTACCGACAATGTTTGAAGTGTGCCGAGACGGCGCTTCTACCGTCGGGGATAATGCTACGAGAGAGACATTCTGCCTGGGGCAGACGACAAAGAAGACGGTTCTGTCTGTTGCTGGTGGCTGTCCACCATCTTGGGTACTGTGTCTCCCCCGTTGCGCAAATACAGTGTAAATAGTCCCGCCTTGTGTTGTTTCACGTAACAATAACATCACACCGCACACCTCCACAACTCCGTCTTTTTCAACCTAAGCTTGAATTAAAGACGCGAAAAGACGCCATTCAAATGCTGACTTTTCTGATGACAGCTTTCCTCGCACTATACGAAAAGTTATTCACCCGCCTCGGTGGCTAAGTCAGCTAAGGTGTGGAAATCCCGGCCACGGCGTCCGCATTTTGATGCAGGCGAAATGCAAAAACGCCCGTGAGCTTGCGTTGTAGTCGACGTTAAAGAACCCCAGGTGGTCAAAATTAATCCGGAGCCCTCCGCTACGGCGTGCCTCATAATCAGAACTGGTTTTGGCACTTAAAACCCCACAAAGAAGAAAGAAGACGAGAAGTTATTCCCTATCACTGCAGAAAGCCTTGAAGGCATGCATACCCATTTTGTTCGCTTATGAAGCACATGGCACGCTAAAAGCCAGCAGCGGGGTTGGGGGATCAACTTTTCCACGTTGGCTTCTTTTTTTTTACCGTTTCTTCAAATGTGGTGCTCATAAGGCAACGTGCGTCATTCCCTGTTTTCTTTTTTTTACAGCTGGCACCTGGTATTTATGAAAGGGTAAAAAAAAGAAGCCACGTAAAATAAACAAAACAGGGAATGACGCATGTTGCCTTAGGAGCTGATCGATCAATGCATATAACAATAGAGAGTTATAGCTCAGCGGGTTTACAGGCCGGCGGGGCTAGACTCTAGCGGGACCAGCGGACCCAGCGGAGACGCCATTGTCCATGTGCGGTACGCTAGCGCGGCCAGCGTGTTTACGGAGCGGGCCCTTCGCTCCGCTGGTTTCCTCTCCCCAGCGGAGCGCGCGCAGCGGACCAGCGTTCTTGGGAAACAAACATGGCGACCACCCACGCGATCAGCCCCATATCGTCGGCGTCGTATTCAAACACGGCGCTGGCTCGCCTGCAGGCGAAAAAGCCTCGGATGTGTTTCATCATTGAAGAGGACCTCTGTGTACTGCGAGAGATTTCAGCAACGAGGCAGTTTGGCGACGATTTGAAGTGGATGACCGCGATCGGGATCCCGATGCAAGCGCTAACTCCAACCCTGTTCGACAGGTGGCACAGCAAAGCACTCAGTTCTAAAATCACTATATAAGAAAAGTACCGCCATTCTTTGATCAACGCCGCTTCGCTTTCTCCTGTATCTCCGATTGGATGATGACAGCGCGTGATTTGACTTCTTTATTGACCCTTTTCGCGGCGATCCCATGGGCGCTGCCAAGTTTGATCACGTGATGACACGTACATTGCTTGCCTCAACTGCCTCCGTTGCCTCCTTATTTACAGTGGAAGTGTATGACGCCGGCGCGGCTTAGAAGACCTCTATTTTCGGAGATATCGTAGACGGTGACTAGGTGGACGACATGAAGCTTTAGTCACAGCTTCAGAGAACATGCAAAAGCCCTTTCGCAGCTGATGAAGCTATGTCCAAACGGTGCGAGCAGCGTATATGGTGTTTGCTCTGAAATCGGGGCTAAAAATGTATTCGAAGCAATGCAAACTTTCCGCTCATAAATTGAATCAGGATTAGGGTGTTTTGGTCTTCGTTTATTAATTGGGCAAATATTTTGAAGCAGCGGCTTGTCACGTTTCTGACTCAGTAAGGTTCCTCGGTGCTGTCACTATCTGATCATTTTCTGCCTAATCGCTCATGGGTGTGCTCTGTTCAGTTAAATTTGTTCTTGCTGCACACAAGACTTGAAACGTAACTGTTCTGCACATTGTAATACCTTGTAGCAGATGCGTATTATCGCTAGTAACTCGCTTACTCTTGTGGACCGTCACGAAACATTCAGCTTCAACCATTCGTTCGCTATCGGTGTAGTACCGTCACTTATTGTGCGTATATAGTGCGCATATATTCAAGTTATGGGGTTTTACGTGCCAAAACCAGTTCTGATTATGACGCACGCCGTAGTGGGGGACTCCGGAAATTTGGACCACCTGGGGTTCTTTAACGTGCACCTAAATCTAAGTACACGGGTGTTTTCGCATTTCGCCCCCATCGAAATGCGGCCGCCATGGCCGGGATTCGATCCCGCGACCTCGTGCTCAGCAGCCCAACACCATAGCCACTGAGCAACCGCGGCGGGTCGCATATATTCAAGTGTTCGCCCATTCACTTATTCTTGACACGTTGGCGAAAGAGTGGGTGTAAGTTTCCGTGCTGGTTGGGGTAGATGTGTGTAGATACTGTGCGCGAAACCATCTACGACAGAATGCAGCGCTACTCGCGTTATCGTTATTTAACGAGCGGTACTCACTCTTGCCGACGGACCGGGGCTGAAGCACTTTCTTTGAAGGCTGGCAACACAACGCTGGAGAATGAGTAAACTTGTGTATCCTCGACGAAAGTCGTACATCTCGAAGTGCCGGAAACACGTACGGACAGTTGCAGCAGCGGTCCGCGAACTTGGCCCCTGGGACATTTTCATTACATTCCTTAATATGCCAGTCACTATTTTTGCAGCCAACTACTGCACACGTCTTCAATCCACATGCTTCAAAACAGCATGAATGTAGCACAAAGCGTTAGCGAAAACTCAGTGGCATTTCCGACAGCTTATCGCACAGAAGCAAGGTAGAAGCGGTAATGGTTTCGTATTCGTGCGCGGTCGCTGAGGAGACGTATGGCGCGCCGCCGTAAGCGCCATCTCGTTTCTCTAGAACGAACTGCTCCCCGAAAGGCGTCAATATTTTGTTTTTTTCTGCCTCAGAGCCATGTTGAAAGTACCTCTGCACTGCCGCAGTCTCCGGCGGGGCGGCGCGCGCCCGGCCTGAAAGTTTCAACGTGGACTTTCTAGGGCCGCCACCGTCGACTTGCTTTCGCAAGCAAAAAAATAAAGAAAAAGCAAGCGCTTTAGGACAGGAGACGACGGAGGAAAGAGTAGATGGCGGTACTTTTCTTATATTGGGACTTTACTCAGTTCAACCGAGTGAGGGATCGCTGAGCTAAAACTCCTCCTTTCGAGCGGCGCTTCGCTGCCCTCTCCGCTCGCCCGTTTGTTCCGCTGGCCCGTAAACCCGCTGAGCTATAACTCTCTAATAGATTTCGATATAAACACGCGAGGAAAGATATGATCGCCGAGAGTCCGCAGGTGAACGATGCTCGAGGTGTAAGTTTTATCAACAATCAGCCGGGGTTATTGCGGTTGCTGTCAGCGACCGAATGTGGGCGTGTTTTCTTCGCTTACTGCGTTGCTTTCTCAATGCGATTTCTTGAGTTTGGTCCCTTTGGCATTTCTCGCAACCAAGGTGCATGCCTCAGACACTTTCTTTCCTAAGTTTGTAGTAGCTTCAAATACCACTGTAATGTACAGCGTTATTCTGCGCACCATAGCGCCATCAATCAAAAAAACTACCAGCAGCCGTAAATAAGAAAATTTGACTTGAACTTCGCGGATGCCTGTTAAGGATGCATGTTAAGGCAGCATGCGCATAAGTACGTATGGGCATGCTACCTCTGAAAGTGTGATGCGTTCAAGGCGTCCGTCGGTCTCGCTAGTAATCGTAACACCGATTAAATATAGATTTGGTATAATTTCTATGCGCCCTCATTTGTGTGTGTGCGTTGCAGAAGTATTGCGATCTGGGTCAGTTGATACATATTCGTGAGGATTAAACCAGTTGAAAGACGAAGAACATAGACGACGTGGCACACACAACGACGGTACTTGGAACTGTTGTTAGTCTAGTCCTCTGTTATTCGTCTTTTGACTGGTTTAATTCTCAAGAATATATATGTGTGTAGGTGCGTGCGAGCGTGCGTGCGTGTGCGTGGGTGTGCGTGCGATGAGTGTGCGTGTGCGTGAGTGTGTGTGCGTGCGTGTTTGCGTGCGTGCTTGTCTCGACTCTTAATGGACTCACACAAAGCTTTGCTGTATATAGATTCCAACTCGTTGGATCTGCTGCATCTTCTTTCTGGAATATTGGTTTTATGCCGTCAGTATATGCGGAACCTCCGAGCTGGCATCCTCATGCTTTCCGGCGATAATCAAGTATGTAGCTCGTCTCTAATTACGGTTAACTAGAAACATATATTTTTATATTTCTTGCGCATACATCAAGCTTTTCGCAATATTTATGGGCATATACAGGGTGTCCCAGCTATCACGCAGCATGATTTTAAAAAAGAGGAACGGCGTTACGCGGAGCAAGCCTAGTGCGTATTGTTTCCAGTACAGTGGCGTAGCCGCCAGTAATTTTTTCGTTACTGAGATTTAATTAGCTAATTTTTATTCATTATCAAACTCGAGAAGTACTGTCCCAATTATCAAAGTGTCAATGAGAAAATTGTAGAGAAACATGAAAAACTCCCGATACAGCTTTCTTTTGCTCAATACGTGCTACATGAAAGTGTTTTTCCGAGTGTCAAAGGAGCCCGCGAATACACGCAGAATTGACGCGCGACTCCGTTCCCCTTTTTTAAAATCGTGCTGCATAGTAGCTGGGACACCCTGTATAGTAGACTCCTGGTGATATGATCACGCCTAATACGAATTTTTCAAACTTCCCAGCCCAATTTTATTAGCCTACAAGGGGCCGAATTTCGAATGTTGCGAACCGCCGCTTTTCGCACCGCAGCGGATGATACGAACAATCGATCCACCATGCAATTACTGACGGACCCCGCGAGGAGCGCACCGGTAGTTCCCGACACTGGCTGTTGTCAGGCCAACCTACGTCACTCCAACCCGCGCGGCTGACGCTGCAGCTCAACGATGCAGGCGCGTCTGAACGCCTGACGTGGCACCAAGACATGGCGCTGCGGCTACAGGAGGCCGAGGTGACAACGTCGGCAGAACCATGCAGTTGAGAAGCGCGAAGCGGGAGCACACATCGTGCCCTCCGTTAGCATGCCGCAGAACGGCAACGCGAGGAACAAAAGGCGACAACGCCGATATATCGCTGTAGTTTTAACCGATGTTGTCTGCGGTTATTGAGTTTTCCCTCCTCATGTGTCTTAGTCTTGTCTCTGCCGTAAACGCGCCGAGCGCCGCTGGCGCGTTTTCAGCGAGCTGGCTTGCCCGCGGGAAAACCGCTCTCCTTCACAAGAGAGGAGGCCGGTTGTCGCATGACCTGTGTCATTGAGATTGCAAATATATGGACGCTCTAGGCGAATTTCTGCTGTCGTCGTCACCGATGCTGTCGCCGTGCGGTTCCGTACAAAGTCTACTGGCGATAAAATCGTCGCCGCGCGCCGTACTCTGTATGTGCGAGTGAAAGCATGCAACGGTGAGCCCGCAATCGCGGCTCGCGCACACAATGGCGGGAAGCGGGAAGGAAGCGGGCAATTCAGGGTTGCCAGATAGCCCCAACAAAAAATATCCAAATGATCTTAAAATGTAGCCCAAAAATAGCCAGACCCAAATTTTTTATAAGCAAAAAGTAGCCAAAACCATAGTCAAAACATGCGATAATGTTCTGCACGTGTGTTATAAATGGTGTGGTGTGCAATACGATGGAAAATATCACTGCCTGTGTCTCGTATGGTGTGCAAATATCACTGCCTATTTCCGGCTCCAAATTTACTTCCGCCGAATGCAACCAGCACAATACAATACCGGCCTCAAGATCTGCGCAAAGATGATGATGACTTAATTGCATCCCTTTTGAAACGGGGCAGTGACAAATAGTCACCTAGCCTGCTTGATTTATTCAGGTATTTGCTATATATAAATAATTCTAGTGAGAGCTGCCACTCAGACGTGGATTTGGGCGCCACTTATTGTTACAATGAGCCTGAGGATTTCTTTTCTGATTTACTCATGACGTTAGTCGCATTTACTGTGCTACGTTCAGCTAACTTTATTTCACGCCTCACTTTACCCGAGGAATTTTTAGAGAGAAGCTGTATATGACTAGGTTCTGGCGGATCGCGTACGCGGGCGAAACGACGCGTAGAACAATTTTAGTCTCATGTGCGTGGTGGTTTCCCGCCAGTTGTGCCTTAGCACAGGTGTCAAAACGGATGGTGGATGGCCCATGTTATACCCCTCGCCACCGCCGATGCCTCTTTCACAAGTGTCGCGATAGTCCCACCAATCGCTGTGCCCTATTGTCTCGTGACGTAGAGATCGCGCCAGCGCTCTTATCAGCAGTTACCCTTTCGACTATGGGACGGACGCTCGTTTAACCACATCTTCCAGGATCCTGACGTCATGATCGTGACGGTGCCGTGCAATGTGCGGTGGCTATGATCGCTGTGGCTCATACGCTAATCTATGACGATGGGGCGGACTTGGCGCGGCAAACGCACTACTTGTCCATTGCGCCATGTGAAAATATGACGCCGGTGTCCCTGCTCTTTCACGTACATGCCAAAGACGCTTAATACAGTCAATAAAGATAATATATATATTCACTATAGCAGACCCATCATGTCACAGCTTCGCTGGCTTCCATCTTCACAGTAGTGGAAGAGCTATGAATTTTTTCCCAGCTCCAACCTCGAGGGTCAGGTTCAGCTTGTCACGATCGAGTGCCCAAGAGACGGCCCGAGCTCAAGGCATTTTGGAATAGGGATGCCTTTCCTAAGCTTCATTCCTAAAATAAACATATGATTTCTCTCCCACTCTCTGTCTTTCTCTCCCAATTTTGTATTTTTACTCGAAAGCAGCTCGACGCTGAGTTAGCAAATGATGCCGCTTGGACGCACACTGGACTCTAGAGAATTTGAAACCATCTGGCATTTTCTTCGTGCGAAGAAGCGGTAGTTGTGAATGCAGTTCACCTTCGAGTGGAAACAAACGCAAGAACCTGCTTGCCCATAACCGAGGAGGTGAATTAACGTTTATAGTTTTAATTTTCACCTTGACTATACCTTAGAACATCCTCATTCTCAACTGAAATATTCTAAACTGTGAACGACTTTATGCTTTGCAGATGTAATAGTTCCCGTCGAGTGCAGGACGAATTTGGGAATTTTTTGAATGGAGTTAGAAACTCGCCGAGTTTCTTACTCCATTACGAAACTACGCAGCACAAGACGCTTTTAAAACCAAACTTAAGATGCGCTTGAAGTAAAATTGCCCCTTTGAAAGAGGGGTCCTTCTCCCATTCCTTCTTAAATGCACGGCTGTACATCGCCCACTTGCCCATGCTGAGTTTTGAGAAGGCGAGATCTTTCTTGCCAGATTTCCCAGCCTGACGACTACTGCAGCCAGAACACCTTCGTGCCCTCCAACTCACATGTGGCTATCTATAATTCTCACCAGAATGCGCCACGTTTGCTTCAACCAGAATGTGTGATGAGGCACGCGCCTTATTGATTGGCTCTTAGTGCTATCTCACGTAGTGGAAGCCATGATTGCAACGCGCTACCGCGCTTTACACAGCGCACTGCTCTCTACTTAGAGAAGCTTTCCCCATCAAAGGTTGTCAATGTTCTCACTCAAAGACCATGCTCATGCAGTGCTCCCGCGAACATGCAGACCACAACTGAAGCAGAATATTTCATTTTCGTCGACAGTCGGGACTACAGCGCTTCACTGAGCATGCACATAAAGACTCGAACCGTAGAGAGTTTCTCGTATAAAGTGACTTGCGGATTTTTTCGTAATATTACTGAATAAATAAATAACGCGACGATTTCTGGGAAAATCAATGCAACAGGCTTCGAGGAACCCTTGATAAACATTGAAGGACCACAGGCGAAAATTACGCTCCACGATATGCGTGCGAATATTTGAGATGTCGTGTAAGGCCACCTATTAGCTTGCTGTGTAGCAGCCGGCACGGAACACGTACTCGACAGCTCACCGTTTTTGTTACTGAACCACGCGTGAACCGGAAGCTGATGGCGCCGAAACCAAAACAAAAAGAAGATAGCTTAGCGCTGGAATGTTGCTAAAGATGGCAGCCATGACTTAACGCCATTCTCCCAGCGCCGACATTGGCTAAAAACAGAGCTTTTGAGATTTCCTACATATGTTTGCGGCAGCAATGAGCTTTGGGTTTACATAACCCGGCGTTCCCGAATTTTGTGAGTGTTGACGTGGTCCTCGGGAGTCCTTAAGACTCTAATAGCCCAAATATGGCCATGTAGCCAACTCGGAATTTTCGACGCCAACCCACATAAGTACCCCAATTTGGCTATAATAGCCCAATCTGGCCACCCTGGCGCGCATTCTTCCAGTCACGCTTAGAGGAGTGCGCCAATACGTCGGCGCGCCGCCGCCGCAAACTGATCGGCGCGCCTCCGCCGACGCCGTCTTTTCTCGGCGAGCTCGGCGCGGCATCTAAATAAGATTTTTTTTTTACTTCGTTGCTGCATATGTCTAACCTCTCATAAATGTTTTCATGTACGTGCCTCAAAACTCCCGCGCCCGCTATGAGGAGGAAAAGGAAACCAGTAAGCCATCTGTTGACGCCTGGCCTAGCAAGAGGAAAGCTGAGAAACCACCCAATTCTATATAACGCCGCCATCCGTGAGGAGGCGCAGCATGTGCTGACACCTGGCGTAGCAAAAGGAAAGCTAGGAAATCAGCGGCGAGGTGTGTGCCGCGAAGCGGAGAATGCGACTAAGTTAGCCACTGTAACTAAGCGACGCGGGTACTGCGCCATGAAATTGGACGAACCCAAGGGTGCGTATGCGAAATTTCAGAGGGGATTTCCTGGACAGACATTTCGGACTGAGTTGTGCGGTGTGCGTCAGACTGTGGTTCTAGAACGATTTGATGGTGATTGGTAAAGTTCGAGATCTCGCGAAGCGTGAACGTGGTGCTGTTTTGACAGCTACCCCAGCTCCCGACTTACCCGGCTGCTCCGTTTGGCTGCGCGAGGGAGCGCTAATGGCGGTATCGCGCATCGATCGGTGTGACAGGTGGTTTCTGACAATTTATCCACCTGCTGCATTTCCGCGCCTGCGCAAGGAACCCAATAGGCAGTTAGTATGTTGCGTGCGCTGGTATGGGGAGGCCGCGTGAAGTGCGTACTGCCGAAGAACAGCTCCACTGGTAGCCCACATTCCCAATGTGCAGTGACTGCGATTTTTTTAAATAAATCCAGCTTCCTTTCAGATTTTGTGTTTTCTTGTTTAATTCTTTTCCCCGTCTCAGGCATAAAATCATGTCAAGTAGGGATGAATAAAGCAACACATTTCCGGATAATAATTGTGCGTCCAAGCAATGCCTGCATCTCTACTAATCCGCACTTCGTTCATTCAAACTCTCGCTGACGACTCGACAAATTGAGCAAATTTGTTTTCTACTGCGTCATAACACATCTCAACATAAAAAAAAAACGTTGACCTCCTGCAAAAGAAAAAAAAAGTTTTTATTCTTTTCTCTTCCGGGAAGAAGGCTGTTATAAGAAAAGTTACTTAAGCAAAGGGCGATTAATATTCAGAACGAATGAGTTCTCTTACAGTCCAGTCGGGAATGTGCCTTATAGCATCTGCTGATTGCTTCACAGCTTAAAGGCTGAACCAAGCAAACGTGAAAGAGGTTTTTTTATGTCCTCCCCTTTCTTTAACATAAAGCGTATTGCACAGATACAATCTGATTCAGAATACATGGAAGCAAGGTTAACATATCTAGAGGGTGTCACGTGCGTCGGTGCTGGCTTATCAATTGTCGACGAATTCACTGACTCTTTGCCCAATGGAAAGATAGCTCATATAAACCAAGGCATAGCAAAAAAGAAAACAATTGACGGAACGATGCAAAGAACAAGAAAGTTTCTGCATATTCGTGGAGGACACTCAACATACACATCTTTAGATGCCCATTTTTTAAATAAGACATGTCGGATGAAAAACAAAATATTTACAAAACGTTCTGTATCTCTCTCTCCATTTCAACACCTCCGTATTCGGCCCTCTCTGCCCGTAGTATGAAAAGCTCATAATTTCAACTAGTTTAGCATGGAAGGATGTAGCGAAACAGCTTTTTAACTTTATGGTTTCGGTTTGCACGCCGCCGGCGCAGCTGCCGCCAAAGAAAAATGGCCGTGCGCCGCCGCTGATGAATACCCGGCGCCGCGCCAACGACGCCGCCGCCGCGAAAGACCACCACGCCGCCGCCGGTTGAAACCGACACGGCGCACACCACTAGGCTACGGTGCAGTCACGCATAGAGTGTACTAGCCTAGTCACGCACAATGCTCCAGAGGGAGGGCAGAGAAGTGGAGGGGCCGCCCTTCACTGGGGCCGATGGCGTAATTCATTTTGCAGGGCAGCTGGGCCCTCGACTGTGGCGCCGCCGCTCGGGAGAACTTGAAACACGGTGGCGCCTCGGATCTGGGAACTTATGAACAGCCTTTGCCTAGGTACCACGTCGGATACGCCACTAGGCTCATTCGCCCCTAGCTACACTGGCTGCACAACTTGAAACACAGCCGCGAAGAAGTCGCGCCTGCTGCATTGGTTGCGCTGCCGTGCTCTGCTGTCGTAAAACGTGTTTTCTCCGTCGCGATGGGCGCATATGAAAACTCGATAATCGCAAAGTGCTGAGTAAAACGTTTCAAATTAACGACGCGGTGTGTTGTCAGCCTTCCTAGTCGACAATCGTGCCAAAGAGTCGCTTGTGATTCTCAGCCGAAGAGCACATTTCCCATACCGCAACATCGTGGTCGCGATTAATGGGTGACCGTATTGATGTATAGTGTTAAACACACATAATGGGCGCTATAACCTAAATTGATTCCAAACTCTTTTGATTCCAAACTCCTGACGTCAAAATTACGTAACTACCGACGCAAGCGTCGGGCGGTGACCCGCAGCTTTGTCCCAACAGCCCAATCAAACGCTCTCTTCGTTTATTGGATGTCACCTTTGTTCGCTTTCAAAGCCAATAACATTGTCTACACTCAGCTCTTTTTCTGATTTAATTGGCTGACAAGAGGCGAGGAGCACGCTCTAGTGGAGAGGGTTTCAATGGGGCCGAGCCAGCACAGTGAAAATAGATAACCGTAGGAAGAGGGTGGTGCCGGCTTCTCCGATTGGTCCACTTCGCCTTACTTAGCTTGCGGTGGCTGGTCGAAAATCGCGGCGGCGCGCAGCGGAAGGATAAGAATGCCGCTAAAACGGATCCTCAGCAATGAAGAGTTGGCAGAGCGGTGTCGTATGCATGCCGAAAGGGCTCGATAACGTTTTACTGCCACGTTTTACTGCCTTTTACTGCCACGGTTTATTATGCGCAAATAAATACATGCTCACCGGCAGGTAGGTGCGAGTAGCGAGGGTCTGAGCGGTCGGCGGGCAGCCATCTTCTATTCCTTTAGGAACGGGGCAGTCTGTGGCTATTCAGAAACATTTTCAGTTTTGTTCGGCATATTAACGCATTTTTTTTCGCGTACACGTCACTTTGACGTGGTGAGCTTTCGCGGTTTTTTGAATGGGCGTAGCCAGAAAACATTGCACCAATAGCAGAGGCTAATGGTGAAAAGACGTCATATCAGTAATGATTATTTTTCGTTTGTGCGGTTTAATCATGCATAATCGGTGTGTCAGCGTTATATCAGATGGGGAGCTGTCACGGTTTTCGTGACGTCGCGTGACAGACAGGCGAAGTTGGGCGTGGCCCGAGAATGTTTTGACCTATCGTGGAGGCCGATTGCAGAAATTGGAATCAAACCAGTTTGCAATCATTTTACGTTATAGCGCCCAATGAGTGTTACGTGCTACGATTATGGTTGTGGGACAAGATAAGCCCCAATTAATGCAAACGTTTTTAAGAGTGTTTAGTGCACATAGTGAAATTCTGAACAAGTGTGCATATGACCCCCCCCCCCCCCCCCTTCCCGCTGTCTTTACCTTCTGTATTCCACATGTATTGAGAGCAGATGGTTGGTTGTGCGGGCACGTTCTCGTTTGCATGGGTTTCGCCCTTGCGCAGGACCTGCAGCTTCATTTTCAAATGCAAATAAAGTACCGAGTTTTGAAAACTGAACCTATTTTTGTATAATTCGATGGCTCCAGAGTGCCGTGAAAGGTCTGCAGGAAGATTCGTACTACGTTGTACACGTTCATATTTGTTTCTGTGCTCGGCTGTTGAAAAGGGAATTCCACAAAACAGTAACTCAGTCTCAATCAGCAACACTTATGTGGCATAAAAGGAAAAAAATTGCAGTCGAGGTAGGACTAGTGCATGATTCTACTGGAGTCGTGTTCACTGTTTCCACGATTTTCTGACTTTGCTCTTCTGACTGGCTGCAACTTTGTCATCATTGTTACTGAAGCTTCTGATCGATGTAGGTGGTTTATTGGAAGCGAAATTTGATGAAGTAAACTTACCCGTTTTGTATTTGTACACCTTTTTATCTGTCATTCGGTCGTTCCTCAACCTGGAAGAGCTGGCCTGAATTATAAAGCTTTAAGGCCTGTCTCCAAAATATTTAATGGTACAGATCATCTGTTACTTTGAATTTGTATAGCTGACACTTCCAGCTATACAAGTTGCTATTTTGAATTCTGTGGTTAGTCAGGTACAGCTATATCCTGCCACAAGTGCACCATTTAACAGATACGCATGCACTTGTTTCTTTCAATTACCATTTAAAGCAAAAAGGCAGAGGTGCGGTACCAGTAACATTTGTTGCACAAAATGATTGCTGTAATTCAATTGCGTCATCTATATTAGTAAGCCAAACACATTAAAATTATCTGCAAAGGTCAAGTATTCAGTATAATCTTGGGCACTGCAGACAAATATCCTTGCATAGAATGCATAGAGCATTCCTTCCACTAGGAACACAGCTCTAGCCAAGACAACAGGTAGCATAAAGCGGGGCGCTTGTGTTGTCGCATGGCTCTCTTAAATGGGTTGTGGCTCCTGCACATAATGGCCTCTCTCTGCAGCCAAGTTGTGCACCGTTGTTTTATACAACTTGCAGTGCCAATGATTGCTGGGGGACCCTGACCCTCTAAAACACATTCTGAAAGCACAGCTGAAACAACTTTGCCTGCCACAAGCACTTTTGAGGGCTTGCTGGACCATATTTCAGTCCTCACCTTGCATGGTTTTGTCTTAGCAGTCTTGACACCTTGTTGGAACAGCTTGGAGATTGTGACATACACATGTGACCAAAATTTGGCAGACCAAGTGTTCTGCGGATAAAGGAATTTCTTGACAACCCCAATTCAAAACATGAAATTGATGAATGTGCTGCAATCTTTGCAATGCCATGTCTCAATGCACTCTTCAGTTTCAGGTTCAATGTCGAAGATCAAGAAAATTTTGTTTGTTTTCACAGATCCGCTGGTGTCATTTCTTTGATGAGGAGTTTACTTAAATGGCATTATTGTGCAGCCCTTAAAGCAGTCTTTGTTGTGGCAGATGCTGCCAACAAACATTTGCACCTCTTCTTTCTGCTTTAACATTTACCATTAGACACCTTGTGGCAACCATCCTGCAAGTTTGATGCATTTAACCTCCTGCTCCTGCTATACAACACTCCAGCGATCTTGCTGACTATGCTGGCTGCCAGTCTGCCCTTCAGAACTAAAGGCTCAATCTCTTCTCTTGATCACATCCTGAACCTTGATGCTGTTCTCTAAAACACAAGATGCCAGCCATGCAGGATCCTCGCTCTGGTGCCCGATGCCACAGCCCTTGGTACCGGTGGCACCGTGCCTACTGCTCTGCCTTTAGTGCTTGACACCATTCTTCTCGAGGCTCCACAACCGTCTCAAGGGTCAATCAATACGACTCATTACTTCGCATCCTACTTAGTTTCACTGCCATTCCCCTTTACCACTGCTACCGAGTACAAGTACTCCAACAGTTCACATCAAGCACTGCAGTGATCCACTTCTTGATCACGCTCGAACGCTGAAGTGTGCCTTGCAACTTTCACAACTTCACCCTTCTGCTAATGCTCTACATATGCACGAACATAGAATTAGTCAATAATAGATGCAACCATGCCGTCCATTGAAGTATTTTCTGCCGTAGCATTAGCAGAGAATCTGATATCTACTTTCGTGTCATCTGCCCTGGCATATAGTTTGTACCATAATAAAATTAACTTCGAAAGAATTTTAATGCGGCGAAACCAGACAAGCGAAGACTGAATTTACAAAAAATTATAATTATCTATTTTGGGTTTTTAGTGTGAAAAATTTTCTTGCAGTAAATACAACAGGCAGTAAAAAAACTTGAATAGGCAATATGTTGGTTCAGAGTTCATATCTTATTGGGCACTGTGGGTTTTAATCATTTTCTTGTATGCTTTTCATAAAACACTTTGGATTCCTGTGTCAAACATCACAATGATTAGGAGTGTCTGTGACAGTTCTTGCAATGAAATCACTATTTCGCTTTAGAAATTGTATTAAATTTCCAGCTTCTTAAAAATGCTGTTTTTATCCTGGTTTCTTCAATATCGAAAAATATTTTGTCAATACTCGCCAAAGTACTTTTTATACACTGGCCAATAACCCATAACTGAGGGTGCGTATTCTTTTTAAGTTAACGTACTTGTGACCCGCCCTGTGGTGGCGTAGTGGCTATGGCATTGCACTACTAAGCCAGACGGCGTGGGATAGAATCCCGGCCGCGGCGGCCGCATCTCAATGAGGGTGAAATGCGAAAACGCTCGTATTCCGCTCACTGGGTGCACGGAACTTGCTAGTCAAAGTTAATCCGAAGCCGCCCGCTACAGCGTGCCTCATGATCAGATTATTGTTTTGGCATGTGAAGCCTCAGAATTTGAAATTTAACATACTTGAAGCAGCCAAGTCAATATGTGCATTGTATTCTTGTTGTGCATCTGATAAAGATTGTCTCCAAGTCCCGGTGAATGCAGCACTAAGCTGAGAAGCATGCCTTTAACAAAAAATTCCCTTTTTTACACTTCATGCAGTTTGTAACATCCTTTTATTAAAAGTTAAACGATTAAAAAACATATACCTTCCAAAAATCTGCACATGCACGCAGCACTCTGACTGGCCTTCAGCACAACACGCCGAGCTGAAATGTAACACTGCTGCCATGTAGCAGACACAAGGGGCAAGCCTTCTGAACTGTTAAGAATTCGCCCCTTTAAGAATGCACTACCACTTATCACTGTGCTGCAATAAGCTTCTTGATGCACTGGCTAACGAGTGATAGGAATCAAAGTGCTTCATGCCGTTTTGCTTGTCACGCATGTGGTGTTGGAAGCACATGGAATAATACCAGAAAAAAACAAAGTGAAAATCTCCCGAATAGCTTGAAAAAAAATTCGCTTTCATACACACAAAACTTGGAATAAATGCAGAATCTTCTTTCTATCTCTGAAGTAACCCCCTCCCCTTTTTGTCCAGCTTTGACGTTCGAGGATTCTGGTCACATTATGCATAGGTGCTATGGCGGACACAGTTCCTGTAATTGCAAAATGGGTAAATAGTCGCACGTACTGGCAAGTTTCAGAACAATTGGTTATCTAACTTGGCACAGACACTAAGCACGTTACAGACTAGTGCTTGTAAAATAATAATGGAAATGCAATTGCTTCCGCTTTGATTGTGAAACTAGCCTTACACGGCAAATTTTCATTATATGAGGGCTAGACCAATTAAGTTGGCATGTGCGTGCAGTGTTTTAGTCTCTCCCGATAGCACAATCAGGCCACTCCCTGTGCACCAACAATTGCACAAACACTGCAAGTCAAAATCATTCCAGTCTACCAAATGCAACTTCGTATGTGGCTTAACACTGCACTTATTCATATTCTGGATTACATGGTATAATTTCTTAACTGCGCTAACACACACTGACTAGGATGAGGTAGACAAGACGTGCGCAGACTCGCAACTGAATGTTTAATGGGTGAAAATGACATATATACAGTCTCAAATGACATATATACAGTCTATTCTGGATTAGTATGGAAGAGTGAAGAGAAAACACCCATATTTATGCAAAAGCTTTAGGTCTTTCTTTTTGACCCTGCGGGTGATTATAGAAAGAAATGGTGCTTGAAGTAAAAAAAATGGCGCACAAACGTTACTTGTTCTCTAGGAAGTTGTTCCGACTGTGCTTGCATAGGTTGTACTTCACGGGACATTTAACATCATTCATAGTGCACCTGAACTATAACACGCACGAAGTATATGGCACATCCATAAAAAGAAATGGCTATCACATCACAGTAGTGTTTATGTTTATGCTTTCAGGATATACAATAAAGCAACACTAATACAAGCTGGCCAGACCAAAGGCTGGATAACTTGACAGCTGCACACAGCCCGTCCTGTGGCCAGTACATCAGACTGGTCTGAGGACCTGCAAGAGTGACGTGCAGGTTGTAGTATAGCCAGTACAGTATACTGCTAGCATGAGGTATTTGAGAATTCAGCTTCAAGCTTCCATAGACATTAACGTTACTATTACATCTATCTAGGCAGCTAACTTAATCAGTTACCCCTCTGTCACCTATCTATACCACTCCAAGATATCAGCTTCCAGTTCGACACTGGAGTTGCAGCCATACGCTGTCCTAGCTGCCTTACATGCAAGCCACAGTGACTTAGAGATTTCCACTTTCTTTGTTATGCCCAAAGCCTTTCTTTATTGTCATTAGACAACCACTGATGGCCAATTATTATCTGAGTCACAGAAATGAGCACTGGCAGATGTCAAGATGTGAATCAGCCAGTTGAGTTTCTCTTGCAGCTGGAGACTATGGTGAGTGAAAACCATGACAGAAAAATAATTGCCATTGCCAAGCAGCTTCAAGTGGCAGAATCAACAGCCACATTTTCTGTGCAAAATGTCATTATGCACCACTCCCAAGTAATTCATTTGCTTGCTCCAACAGTGCCTGCACAAGCCAAGAGTGGCTGGCTCTGAACATTTGTGGCTGTCGACCTCAATGTGGCCATACCTAGTTCCTAAAAAAGCTGCTACGCTGCTATGTATGGGCATCGCCATTAAAAGGCAGACTAACTAGCAGCCAAACATGGTTAAATAATGATGATGATGATATGTGGTTTTTTGTGGCGCAAGGGCCAGGTATGGCCAAAGAGCGCCATGACTGATAATGTTGTGTTAAGCGCTGATTGATTAGTTGCGATGATAGGATGTAACATGGCTGTAAAGTGGCCTAAAATCAATCGCTATCGTAGTAGCGTAAAACGATATATAGTATAAAATATGATAGTGATATGTGGAGTGGTCTATGGGTACAGTACGAATGACAAGTGATCATGAGGCTAAAATGCAAGAGAATGAAAATAGCACGTATGCCTCCTTAAGGCCTTTGAGCCCAAAGGCTGTGAGGCAGGTGCTTTCTTTAACGCAGCTACCGCAGCAGAAAGCTCTGTTAAGAGGCCGTGCTACGGATTGCCTGGGGCTATAACATGAAAACTGTGTACATCTTTTAAGAATTCCAACAATGATTGATATTTAAACACAGGTTCTATACCTAAGATCATTAGAGGATGAAGTGGAATTTGCTGCCGGTGTGGTAATGGAAAATGCTTTTTCCGATTAGCGTTCAATTCAGTGCATTGCAGCAGGATGTGAAGCACGGTAAGTGGCTCACCACATTTATCACACGTGGGTGAATCACCACCGGACAAGAGGTAAGCGTGTGTACTGTATGTGTGTCCTATCCTAAGTCTGCAAAGTGTTACTTCTGTGCGGCGGTTCTTTGATACCGGCGGCCAGTTGCCAAGATACGGCTTGATAACATGCAGTTTATTTTCTGTTGCTCTATCCCACAACCGCTGCCAATAAGCCCTCAGCTTTTTCTTTAGGGTGGGCTTGAGGTCCATTACAGGGACAGTCGTACAGTCGTGGAAGAGTTGGAAACGTCCGCGTGGACGGATGTGGCTAGCTGGTCAGCCAACACGTTACCTTCTATCTCTCGGTGCCCCGGCACCCAGCATACCACGATATGTTGCTTGGACGCATAGGCGGTGCATAGTACAGAGTAAAGGGATAGAAATACAGGGTTTTTATATTTTTTGACAGTTTTTAAAGCGTTTAGGACGCTCAAAGAGTCCGTGTATATAACTGCCTTTGGGATATTAGATTCTTTAATGTGTTTAACGGCGGCCAATATCGCGTGGGCCTCTGCTGTGAAAATACTTGTGTTAGAGTGCAGAACACCGGCATCCGAAAAGGACGGACCGACCGCTGCGTAAGACACGCCGGAATTACACTTCGAAGCATCTGTAAAAAATTCAGGATAGGAGTATTTGTGCTGTAGTTCGAGGAAGTACATTCGGATATGCGCGACAGGTGCACGCTTTGTAATAGCTACAAAAGATGTGTCACAGTGAGTAAGTTGCCACTGCCACGGCGGGGGCCGTATAGCAGGGGGCATTAGGTGGTATTCAGACAGGGGAACCCTTGTTTCTTCAGCTATGTCTCTAACGCGCAGTGAGAAAGGCTGTGCCACTCTGGGCCGGTTGCGAAAAAGTTGAGAACTGGACAAATCATTTATAGTGGAATATGCGGGCTGCTCACTGTTTGCGTTCACTCTCAGAAAATACATAAAAGACGAATATGTTCTCTGCAGATGAAGTGACCACTCATCCGATTCAACGTAAAGGCTTTCTACTGGGCTTGTTCTAAAGGCGCCTGTGGACAGACGAATGCCTAAGTGGTGGACAGGGTCCAGCATCTTCAGAGCAGTTGCAGTAGCCGACTGGTACACTATGGCTCCATAATCTAGTCGTGTGCGTATGAGGCTTTTATACAAGTTCATAAGACATTTTCTATCACTACCCCAGGTTGTGCGTGACAGCACCTTTAAGATATTCATTGTTTTCATACATTTGTTTTTTAAATACTTTATGTGCTCAACAAAGGTTAATTTTTCGTCTAAAATTATGCCTAAAAATTTATGTTCCCTGTTTACAGGCAGACGCTCACCATGTAACACAATTTCAGGATCAGGGTGAAGGCCTCTCTTTCTAGAGAAAACTACACAGGTCCTTTTTTGTGGGTTCAGTCTGAACCCGTTCTCATCAGCCCATTTGGAGACCTTGTTGAGACCAAGCTGGACTTGTCGCTCACAGATTGCGAGAGAACTTGATTGAAAACCGATCTGCACATCGTCAACATATGTTGAATAGAAGATGTTACGTGGTATGCAGACGCGAAGAGAATTCATTTTTACTTAAAGAGCGTGCAGCTGAGCACCCCGCCCTGCGGCACTCCAGTTTCCTGTAGAAATTTCCGTGACAACACATTGCCCAATCGAACACGGAATGCGCGGTTAGACAGATAACTTTCGATAACATTGAACATATTACCGCGTATACCTAAGTGTGAGAGGTCTCTCAATATCCCAAACCGCCATGTAGTATCATAGGCTTTCTCCATGTCAAGGAATACAGATAAGAAAAACTGCTTATGAACAAAAGCTTCACGGATACGTGCCTCGATACGTATGAGGTGGTCACTGGTGGATCGGCCCTCCCGAAATCCGCACTGGTATGGGTCGAGCAATTTGTTTGATTCGAGGAAGTGTAGTAAGCGACAATTAATCATTTTTTTCAAATACTTTGCAGAGGCAGCTTGTTAACGCTATAGGTCTGTAACTTGATACAGAGGAAGGATCCTTTGCGTGCTTCAGATAAACATGGTTAAATAGTTGCTAGAAGCTGCTGTTGTGGAGACACTGCCCAACATCAACATGCACTATGTGATATTGAAACGTATGCTTGTCTACCTTTCAGCGGTGACCTCTTTTCACTCGCTAACAAATGTTAAACGTTATCGCTCGGTGTAGGACGCGCCTGCATGTATGGAAAGTTGCTCGGACATTATCGATGCTTCTATCCATTGTCTGTTCTCACCGACGCTTATGTAATCTGATTGTGTGAGCGACGCAAGTTGTCTAGTACTTTCTGGAAGACACGCGGGCACCAGAGATTACCCTGGAACCTTCAATACCTCGTGTATAAAAGCCGACGTGTTTCGTCGCTGCTCAGATTTCGACGATCGCCCAATGTGTTCGCCGCTATTGTCGTGCTTCGAGTGCAACTTGCCTATGTGGACACAGGTTCGCCCAATAAGAAGTCTGCTTCGTCATTCACAGTTCTGCGACTGTCTTCTTCACCGTCATTACTACGTGACAATATGAGCATTCTGCCGGTATCAAACCTAAAACCAGTGAATATTGATGCAGGAGATTGCCTTATTCAACAGCCTTTGAAAGCAGTCTTAAAAGCATGTAAAACATTTGGAAAGAATATTTTTAGTCTTGTCTGAAATATCACTGCTAATTTTGAAGTTGCCATTTTGTTCTCAGACATCTTGTGCACCTAGTATGTAGCCTTTATTTATTTCAAAAGATATGCTGGGTCAGTAACTATTTTAACCTGTCAAGACATGTGTTTAGTATTATGTCATGTTCAAATAAAGCAACAGACAAGTTTTCTGCATGGTAACTTTTATTAGCATTTTGGAGGCAATGAACAAGCAATTTACAGCTTAATGAGTGAAATGATGAGCATGTCAAAACACCTTTTCGATATATACAAACAGAAGCACGATAATTTAGGATTGTCACTGCACCATCAGCTGTTAAATACCCGTGCACTACATCTACAAGATGCAAGAGCAATGTGTCAAAGGAAACAAGCATTCGTGTAAAAAGAGTCGCATACATACACTGACACAACCTTGTTCAGAGAGGAGTGGCTTGAAAGACGTTTGTAGCATTCAGACAAGGTGCATACATAGGCATAAACACAAATGTGCATCAGGAAAAGTCGATCAACTTGGTAAGAAAACGTGCAAACAAGTTTGCCAAACCTAGGTAAAAAAGAGGTAACTGTGGTGCTGCAGAGGTAAACCAAGATTGTGCAGTGTCACAAGGAAGCACTAAGGCCGCGATTTTATAACGATTCCTTCTCCGATGATATTCTTCGCACTTTTCGCGCTTTGTCAGTGGTCAGAGCGACGTCCCGCCGGCGTTATCCGTTATCAAAGCGATCAGCCGGCCGTAAACGGTGGATGATAAGAGTGGCATATAATGGAGCGGAAGGCATCGCTACAAGATCGTGGCCCAAATGCACAACTGTCAAATGAAGAAAAGGTCAAATAAATGGGGCATTCTGAGGATCACAATGATGGGTCGGGCATTGAAACACAGCTCTTGCTTCATATTATACAACCACAGAAACAATGGCCACACATCACCTGGCCCCACATGTGCACATATCATAGCAAGTGCCATATCATAGCAAAGAGATATGAGTGCTTTTCTCAGCTTCCCGAGACAAGCACCACCCCTCAAGGAAACAGTGACCAGATAGTTGTTTCGTGTTTGGCGTACCACACACATTCAAGCCCACTCTAAAGCCTTCAATTATTTCCAAGAAAGTCATTTGGCTTTAATAAATATAAAGCATATGACAATCTTCTCAAGTGAAATAGCATATAAGGATTCAAAAGATGGGAAAGCAAGAGACCCAGAATTTTCACAAGTGGTAATATATCCTCGTGTCTGCTAACGCACCAATATTAAAGATTACCAGTGAGTCCTATGACACTACTTGATTTGCTGTTTTCGCGCAAAATACAAATATAGCATACTGTGTTCCCACAGCATGCCATCTTAGACTAAATGCCCACTACAATATGGTCCTTTCGTATCGCAGCCATATGTGTCAATGCTTATGGCGAAGTAGACATAGCTTTCTATAAGCAGAAGAGGTGGTAGCAGCAACGTGGCTATTCGAATTTAGGTTGTTATTCATTGTAATTCCAAGATATTTCTACTCGCTCACTTCAGCCAGGGCCAATAGAAATACCAGTCTATTGAAAAACCAGTCGTTTTTCTATTGGCCAGTCTTGGCCAATAGAAAAACGCTTAACCTTGCACTCGACCGCACAGCGCTTGAGACAGCGAAGCTGGGCGATCGTAGCCCATCATTTTCCAGAAGTGCGCGCGAACTTTTCATCTTATTACTCATGATGATAATAATTTATTTTCGCGCGTCTCGGACTTACGGCTGTCACTGCGCATTGCATAGCGCAGCTTGCAACACCGACACCGCGTTCCAATGCCGAAACTGCGTTCCAGGAGACCCGATCCCTGAATGAGTGTGAGAGGAGTCCGCGTTAGCGTTGGTTGTATGTACGGAGCTTTGGGGGAGGGTGGCATTCTGTAAGAGTCCACCTAGTGAGCTGTCCACTTCGGCTGTCGCGATTTGCTGCAGTTTACGAGAAAGAAGGTGACTGGCTGACTCCTCGCTCGTGCTGCAGGAGACAATCGCGACAGCCGAAGTGTACAGTCCACTAAGTGGACTCTTACAGAATACGCCTGTTGGTCAAGGTCTCTTCTCTGGGAACGTCGAACGTCGTCGGCGTGAGGAATGCGCTAGGAACGCGGGTGCCCGTGGGCGACAACGCGTCCCATCCCCCGCAACGCGCTAGGAACGCCATCGCCCGTGGACGCGGAACCAGTTCTTACAGAGCCGGGCGTTGTATAGCCATCGTCTAAGTGGTAAACAAACCTATTGTGCTACTCGGAGCTGGTACCGAAGCCTCTTTCCCGAGTAAGCAGCGAAGGGACGTCAGTTTACCATTTTATAAACCCCAAATCTCACCAGAGCGCCAGCTTCGTTGGACTTCCCTCTTCACAGCGTGGAAGGGCTCTGGCTTTTTTTTTTTTTTTTGATGTGGGAGAAATGAAAAACGCCTTTGTACTGTGCATCGACTGCACGTTAAAAAACCCCAGGAGATCAAAATTAACCAGAAGTCCCTTACAATGGCGTGTCCCATAATCAGATCCTGGTTTTGGCACGCAGAACTCCAGAATATATATACTGTGAACATTATATTGTCGCCTCGGTATTCGTGCACAAGTGTGCCCTGGTGCCGACAAAGATGACGACCGGGCTGCTCGAGATTCCGGAAGGCATCAAGAGAAGAAGACATTCCTGTTGTTGGCGCCTCTCTGGTATCTTCTCCCTAGTACGGCGCGGTGCTTCTATAATAAAGCCCCTGAGCTTTGTGTATCGCGACACTGGTAGAGGTGCTGGGTACTCATGATAGGCACTCCTACGAGCAGCCCTGCATCTAGCCCCACAAGACACGTGTCGAGACGCCTGTTCAGCTCACGAGCCACCGCCTGCAAGGTTTGAGCCCCGAATTTGGTGTCTTGCAAACATCGTCTTCACCAACGGCCGCCACCCCAGCTCCAGCAATGGCACTTCCAAGCAGCCCAACTCAGGTAACAGTTCAAAACCTTCGGATTCCCCCCCGCAGGGGCGTCTGCATCAGCAGGCGTTTGGTGAGTTGCGCCACCACGTACCCGAGCACACGAGGGTTGGACCCTCCCGCGTGTAACCGTGCGTGGCTTAGCCGTGTCCGGGCAAAAGACGATCCTGGGGGTTGAGCCGATGCCGGGTGCTCGGACCTTCATGGCCCCTCGGCTGAGGCAACGCACCTCTTTGGCCTCTGCTTCACGTAGACGGCACCCCTGGACTGACCCACCCAGAGGAAATCGGTAGTCGCCTTTTCCTGTCCTTCTCTTCAATCTTCGTCTTTCTCCCTCACTTTTAATCTTTCCTGTCTTCTCTTCTCTTCCATTTACTTCTAACTTTCCTGGCGGCGAGGGTTAACCTTGTGTGTTATAACCACCCTTGGTTATACGTATTTGGTTATAGCGGGAATGTACAGCTGGCGTTTGTGGGACTTGTGTTTACAGGTCCTACATCGTCCCCTTGTTGGGCTCCATGGTGGGTGGCTGGCGTTCCTGCCGAATGAATATTATTTTTATGGCTTGGTCCTTCCCCGCTTTACCCGATCGCCCCCAGAAAAGGGGGCGCACCGATGAAGTGTTCCAGTTTTTTGGACGACAAATTTTCCGAGATACCATGTAATACATTCCCAGAAACCAGAAAAGACAGCAAGAATTATGTCACCTTTCGTAGTTGCAAAATCCCTGACGGAAACCTTTGGTGCAGGCTATAAAGTATCTAAGATGGCGAGCGGTAATCTCCTTATGGAGCTCCGTGACAAGAAGCAATATGAAAATCTGCCCAAGCTAGTGACATTCGGGAACATCCCGGTGACAGTTACCCCACATCGTACTATGAACACAATTCGAGGTGTCGTGTCCGATGATGACCTGATGGAACTAGACAGAAGCCGAACTTCTAGAGGGTTGCAATAATCAGAATGTGATCAATGTCAAAAGAATTAAAATGAGGCGCGATGGAAAAGAGATCAATACCAAACACCTAGTACTCACATTTGGTTCAAGCAACCTGCCCGATACTATCGAGACAGGGTATATGAAGATCAGGGTTAGGCCTTATATCCCAAATCCTCTGCGATGCTTTAAGTGCCAACGATTTGGCCACAGTTCTCAGAACTGCCGTGGCCGCCTCACCTGTGCCAAATGTGCCCACGAACATCCATCCGAATCCGGGGAAAACGCTCTACACTGTGTAAACTGCGATGGGGAGCATGCCGCGTACTCGCGGTCCTGCCCGTCTTGGAAAAGAGAGAAAGAAATCGTGACGATTAAAGTAAAAGAGAATCTATCATTCAAGGAAGCACGAAGGCGGGTGTCGTATCTGCCAAAGAACAGCTTTGCTGAAGTGGCGCGTCAGGGGGCAGCGTCACAACAGCCACCGGCTGCTGTCCAGCTCACGCGTAGTGAGCCGCCAGCGATGCCATCCGCCCCCTCGGCGGCTGCAGCTAGCGCTGTTCCGCCATCTCAGAACAAGGGGCCATCGACCTCCGGGCTGGTGGCCTCTAGGGTCCCACCTCTTGAGGCGAGACCCTCAAGACGAACACACCGCTCGCAAGAGCGGATGCCCAGCGCCTCAGGAGAGGCGATGGACTCAACCTCCAGCCAAGCTGCGCATCCAGCGCCTATGGAGCGGCGAGCGTCTCTCGACCGCTCCAAAAAAGAGCAACTGCGCATAACGGGGCCTGAGAAGGGCTCTGTAGTCTAAGGTACTGCACACCTAAGCACACAGCACAAATATCATTTCAATATGGGGACGCAAATAGTTCAATGGAACGTCAGGGGTCTTATTCACAATCTTGATGACGTTAAAGAACTCATCCGCAAATATAGTCCCACGGTGCTGTGTGTTCAGGAAACACACCTCAAACATGCACAAACAAATTTCCTTCCACAATATTCTATTTTTCGTAAAGACCGTGATGATGTAGTCGTGTCATCCGGCGGTACAGCTATTATTGTCGATAGAGGTGTTGCCTGTCGAGAACTAAAACTTCGTACGTCATTAGAGGCAGTTGCTGTACAAGCGGTGTTGTCTAAGAAGCTAATTACAATCAGCTCCGTATACATTTCTCCTAACTATCAACTTCACAAAACCGAATTCCAAAATTACATAGATGAACTTCCTGAGCCATACATTGTTGTCGGAGACCTAAATGCGCATCACACTCTATGGGGAGACTCCCATTGCGATGGAAGAGGGTGCTTAATAGAAAACTTCCTCTATTCATCTGGTGCATGCTTGCTCAATAAGAAGGAGCCGACGTACTATAGCGCTGCACACAACACCTACTCCTCAATTGACTTGAGCATAGTATCCAGTACTCTCCAGCCGTACCTCGAATGGAGCGTCATTAAGAACCCTTATGGAAGTGACCACTTCCCGATAGTTCTAAATCTTTCAACACAAGATGAATGCGCCCCACATCTTTCTAAATAGAAGGTTGACTATGCAAACTGGGAACTATTCAGAGAACTTACACGTTTAGACAGGGACATTTCTGGTATCAATATTGACAATGACGTGGCTTACCTAACAAATTTTATAATAGACGCTGCCACAAAATGCATCCAACAAACGAATGGACTGTTTAATAAACGCCGCATTCCATGGTGGAATGCCGATTGTCAAAAGGCAAGGAAGAAACAAAACAAAGCTTGGGGGCTGCTACGCGACTGCCCAACAGTCGAAAATCTCATTAATTTTAAGCAGGCAAAGTCGCAGGGCAGAAGAACACGTCGACGAGCTAAGAGAGATAGTTGGGAGAAGTATATATCCAGCATTAATTCATACACTGATGAGAAAAAGGTCTGGAACCGGGTAAATAAACTAAAAGGCCGACAGTCTCACCATCTACCCCTAGTAAATATCCAAGGAGAGAGCCTGGAAAATCAGGCAGACTTTCTAGGTGAGCACTTTGAACAAATCTCGAGTGCTTCAAACTACACACGCACTTTCCTGCGATTCAAAGAACACGCAGAGCGACAACACCTTGAACGCAAATGCGGAAGAAATGAAGCATACAATCGCCCATTCAGTTTAGCTGAACTTCACGCATCTTTGAATTGTTGCAACAACTCGGCGCCAGGCAGTGATCGCATTATCTATGAAATGATCAAACACTTACACTTAGAAACACTAAATACACTTCTATCCCTTTTCAATGCTATATGGGCAGCTGGATACATTCCATCTGCTTGGAAAGAAGCTATTGTTATTCCCATACTTAAACAAGGCAAGGATCCGTCTCTAGCCAGTAGTTACAGACCAATAGCTCTAACAAGCTGTCTATGCAAGCTCTTTGAAAAAATGGTAAACCGACGCCTAATCTGTTTCCTGGAAAATAACAAAATTCTAGACCCCTTCCAGTGCGGTTTCCGAGAAGGTAGATCGACAACAGACCATCTCGTTCGCATCGAGGCCAACATCAGGGATGCCTTTATACATAAACAGTTCCTTCTTTCAGTATTTCTTGACCTAGAGAAGGCATACGATACGACATGGCGTATAGGTATCCTTCGGGACCTTTCCACAATGGGTGTCCATGGCAACATGTTGAACACAATCGAAAGCTATCTCTCTGACCGCACGTTTCGTGTAAGAGTGGGCAACAGTTTGTCTAGAACATTCACCCAAGAGACCGGTGTGCCACAGGGAGGCGTGCTTAGTTGCACACTCTTTGTCGTAAAAATGAATTCACTTCACACAGTCATTCCCCGCAATATGTTTTACTCTGTACACGTCGACGATGTGCAGATAGGTTTTAAATCCCGCAATCTTGCTATCTGCGAACGCCAGGTCCAGCTTGGCTTAAACAAGTTATCTAGATGGGCGGATGAAAATGGGTTTAAAGTGAACACGCAGAAAAGTACTTGCATGCTTTTCTCCAAGAAGAGAGGCGCAACGCTAATCCCTAGTATTTCTATTAATGGAGATGAACTCACTGTCAGCAGTGAACATAAATTCTTAGGAATCATCTTGGATTCAAAACTAACATTTATACCACACATCAAGTACCTCAGAGCGAAATGCATTAAAACAATGAGCCTCCTTAAGCTTCTGTCCCACACCACATGGGGTAGCGACAGGAAGTGCCTACTGGACCTGTACAAAAGTCTTGTACGTACACGTTTAGACTATGGTGCCGTTGTGTACCACTCTGCTGCACCGTGCGCGTTGAAGATGCTAGATCCGATTCATCATTTAGGTATCCGCCTGGCCACAGGTGCTTTCAGGACAAGTCCTATACAAGCCTATATACGCAGAATCAAAGGAGTGGTCACTTACCTTGCAGAGGTCATACTCTAGCTTTGCATATTTTCTGAAGGTACACGCAAACCCTGAACATCCGTGTCACAATACTATAAATGATATGACTTGCACCACACTGTTTCGTAACCGACCCGCAGCAAAGGAGCCCTTCTCACTGCGTGTGAGGAAGCTCAGTGATGAAATGGGTGTCCCACTTTTAGAACCTCATCTAAAAGCCCCAGCAAAGCTCTTACCACCATGGCTGTGGCAGCTCATTAAATGTGATACGTCATTTCTTCATGTTACAAAGCACGCTCCAGAGGCACACATTCGAATGCACTTCCTCGAACTGCAGCTAAAGTACTCATGCCCGGAATTTTATACTGACGCATCGAAGTCCCATGCAGGCGTCTCTTATGCAGCCGTTGGTCCGTCTTTCTCAGAATCTGATGTCTTGCACCCGGAAACAAGTATCTTTTCCGCGGAGGCATACGCAGTAATAGCGGCTGTTAAATGCATCAGGAAAACCAATCTACCCAATGCCATCATATTCACGGACTCTTTGAGTGTAGTCAAGTCGTTAATGTCACTCCGCAAACACAATAACCCTGTACTCAACGATCTTTATTCACTTCTGTGCACTGCGTCTTTATCTAACCAGCTTATTGTTATCTGCTGGGTGCCTGGCCACATCTCTTACAGCGAAAGCTAGCATCACTTTCATATCTGTCCCTGTGACAGACTTGAAGCCTTTTCTGGGCAGAAAAATTAAGACGTACTGGCAGCAAATGTGGGACACTGAAACGTCGAATAAGCTGCATTTAATTAAACCTCAGTTGGGTAATTGGCAACCAACAACAAAAATACAGCGAGCTGAAGTAATTCTTTGTCGACTTAGGATAGGCCATACCTACGGGACCCACTCTTACTTGCTGTCTGGTGCTGAACCTCCCACCTGCGTTAAATGTGGAGAGACGCTGACCGTCCTACATGTCCTGGTAGAGTGCCGCGAATCAGAAGCTGAAAGAAAAAAGCACTTTCCTCTAGCTTACAAACAGAACGTTCCTCTTCATCCAGCAATGTTCCTTCATGTGGACTAATTTTTTAACAGCAAATCACTTTTCAACTACTTACATGATGTTGATTCATTACAAGTTCTACGCCCGATAAATTCGTAGCATGACCTCTCAACAGAGGCTACTGCTGCGATACGAGCATTTGTATGGCACATGCCTCCAAAGCCTTGCACACCAGGTTTCTGATGAGGCAGCAGTGCCACTGGCACTTACAAATTTTAGAAAATCATCCTCTTAAAACATGTTTTACGTCTCACAGGACACTTTAAATCCATTGCCATATTTTTAATACATTTATGTTTTACGTACTGTACAGCGACTCTGCTTTTAGGCCTATATACAGCCATGTTCAATCCTTTCCACTTCACTGTCCAATGAAATATCCATAATCACTTGCATGGCGCTCTTTGGCCAGACCTGGCCCTTGCGCCACGAAACATCACATATCATCATCATCCTTCGGATTCCCGAACCATTTTACGGTGACGCGCATGAAGATGCGGTGGACTGGCTAGAGAAGTATGAACAGGTAGCGAGAACGAATCACTGGCGCCACGACCAGAAGCTTTTCAACGTCTATTTCGCCCTCGAAAACAGTGCAAAGACGTGGTTTGAAAATCGCTAGGGAAGTCTGATAACGTGGGAGGACTTTTCGCGTCGGTTTCTTGACACACTCGGGGACAAAAATCGACGTGAAAACACACTGCCCCTTCTCGATACGCGCATCCAAAAGCCAAATGAAGGTGTCATCATGTTTGCCGAAGACATGGCACGTTTGTTTCGCCGCGCAGATGCCAACATGCCGGAGGCTAAAAAGCTCAGCCATCTCATGCGTGGTGTCAAGGAGCAGCTGTTCGCTGGCCTTGTGCGTGGTCCGCCGACAACAGTGGACGAGTTCATTAAAGAGACCAAAGCAATCGAACGGGCGCTACAGCAGCGGTACCAACAGTACGATCGTCTTAGTGCCGGGGCACCGAGAGGAGCCGCAGACAAACTCAAGAAAGTCAGCACAAAATGGACGGGCCCTTATATTCGCAATGCTGTCTGCCAGATTATGACTCCTACAGGCAAATGTACGGCAATGCTCACGATCGGGAACGCAGCTTTTGTCGCTACATTTGTGATTCTTCTGGAGTGCTGCAAATCACTCATTTTAGGCAGGGGCTTCTTATAGGAGTATGGCGCCGTTGTCAACATACGCGACGGCGTAGTAACGTCTTCCCCTGCTAACGACACGACCAATGGAACAGAGCTACAACGTGGCTCCTTACGTATTATCGACGAGGACGTCTGCGCCACTGTCTTGCAGCCTTGTTTCCGTCAGTTGTGGCACACAGCTCACCGAAGAAGCAGTCGCGGAATGCAACCGCCCTTCTCTTCCGCCAAGGAGTCGCCATCGCCCGTGGTATTGTCTCCTTAGTCGACGGGCGTACGGAGGTTCTATTGCCAAATTTTACAAACGAACGTCGGAATATAAGTAAAGGCACTGCTGTCGCGTATCTCGAACAAATCTACCGCACTGAAGACTGTTTTGTAGAAGACACTGTGAAGACCACAGTGAAGACTGAAGGACAAGCCAAGGCTCCTACAACGCCATATACACCCACCATCGACATTTGACCGAGCCTAACACCTGCAGATCGACACTGGCTTATGGAACTGCTTGAACAGTTCAAGGACTGCTTCTCTTCTACGTGGAGAGTTGATCAAACGCCGCTGACAAAGCATCGCATGATCACGGAGGAGACAGCAAGACCCATCCGACAGAATCCGTATCGTGTAGCTCAGAAAGAACGTGAGGCAATACAGCAGCAGGTTAAAAAGATCCTACAGGATGATGTCATCCAGCTGTCGAACAGCCTATGGGCATCACCTGTGGTGCTTGTCAAAAAGAAAGATGGTAGCTTGCGGTTCTGCATTGATTATCGCAAGCTGAATCATGTTACAAAGAAAGATGTGTATCCGCTGCCGCGGATTGATGACTCTTTAGACAGGCTACGGCATGCGCGCTACTTCTCCTCTATGGACCTTAAGAGTGGATACTGGCAAATAGAGGTAGATGTGCGCGATCGAGAGAAGACTGCATTCGTAACGCCTGATGGGTTTTATGAATTCAAGGTTTTGCCTTTCGGCTTATGCTCGGGCCCAGCCACGTTTCAAAGGCTCATGGATACGGTCTTATCCGGTCTGAAGTGGAAGACATGCCTGGTGTACCTCGACGATGTGATTGTTTTTTCCGCCACTTTCGAAGAACATCTAAAGCGGCTGCTGTCAGTCATTAAAGCCATACGGTCCGCGGGACTCACATTGAAACCTGAAAAATGTCACTTTGGGTTTGAAGAGCTTCAGTTTTTAGGTCAAGGAGTTAATCAAGAAGCACTTAAGCCTGACCCCGATAAAACTGCAGCAGTCGCAAAGTTCCCTCGGCTTGCGGATAAGAAGGCGGTCAGCCGCTTCATGGGTCTCTGCGCTTATTACCGACGATTGATTGCCAATTTTGCGCATCTTGTCTCTCCACTCACCCGCCTCACAAGAGACGACGTTGCGCTTGTATGGGGCGAGGAGCAAGAAGCGGCGTTCAACGAGTTACGGCAGCGTCTCTAAATTCCGCCAGTACTCGCTCACTTTGACGAGGATGCGTCAACAGCAATCCACACCGATGCCAGCAACGTGGGCTTTGTAGCTGTCCTCGTTCAGTGGCAGGACGGTGCCGAGAGAGTACTTACTTATGCAAGTCGAAGATTGTCACGTACCGAGTCCAACTACTCAACCACGGAGAAGAAATGTCTGGCCGCCGTATCGACAGTCGCAAAGTTTCGCCCGTATTTATACGGTCGTGCTTTTCAAGTAGTAGGCGACCATCATTCGCTTTGCTGGCTGACCAATATGAAAGACCCGCACGGACGTTGGCATGCTGGAGCTTACGGCTTCAAGAGCACGATATGACAGTGGTGTACAAATCGTGAAGACAGCACCTCGATGCCGACTGCCTCCTAGATCACCTAATGAATCACCGAGCGCAGATGCGGATGAATGCGCAGGCTTTTTATGAATTGTTGATGCGACCGCCATCTCTCGGCAACAGCAAGCCGACCGAGAGCTGAACACCTTGATCGAGTTCTTGGAAGGGCGAGCTACGGAGGTGTCGAGATTATTTTCATCGAGTCTACCTTCATTCTTTTTGCGCATGGCGTTCTCTAGAGGAAGAACTTCTCTCCAACTGGGAAGAGCCACCTGCTAGTAGTTCCCGAAGTTCTCCGCTGCGAAATCTTGCAAGCCTGCCACGACGAAGCCACCTCGGGCCACCTTGGTTACCCGCGAACACTAGCACGAATCAAACAAAGCTACTACTGGCCTTGGCTCGCAGAAGAGCTGAAGCACTACGTGAGGACATGCCTTCATTGTAAGCGATGCAAAGCACCACCGACTAAACCCGCTGGGCTTTTGCACCCCGTTCCGCTACCGGAAACGCCGTTTGCTCAAGTTGGCATACCTCCTGGGCCCCTTTCCACTACTGACAGCGGCAACAGATGGGTCATAGTCGCGACGCACTATCGAACCCGATATGCGGAAACCCAGACAATTCCTGAGCGGCACGGCAGCTGAAGCAGCACGATTCTTTATCGAGAACATTGTCCTCAGACACGGTGCTCCAGCGATCATCATAAGCGACAAAGGAGCCGCTTTCACAGCTGAGCTTCTGCGCATTGTACTCACGCTGAGTGGCACAGCCCATAGGAAGACGACGGCCTATCATCCACAAACAAATGGGCTTACCGAGCGCCTCAACAAGACCATCACCGACATGCTTTGCATGTATGTCGATGTGGAGCACAAGAACTGGGACACAATCTTACCATACGTCACATTCGCATACAATACGGCACGCCAAGAAACAACGAAAATGACGCCGTTCGCTATGGTCCATGGTCGAGAAGTCACTACAATGCTTGACGCTATATGCTGCCTTATGACTGCAATGGTTCAGATGCAGATGCCGCAGATTTCACTGAACGCGCCGAGGAAGCACGGAAGCTCGCCCACGTCAGGATAACTAGTCAGCAAGAACGCGACGCACGACGCTACAATCTCTCCCACCAATTTGCCGCTTATACACCCGGGGAAGGAGTCTGGATTTGGTGTCCTGTCCGACACCGAGGGCGCTCGGAGAAACCTCTAGGCCGGTACTTCGTACTATACAAGGTTCTACGCCGTATTAGCGACGTGACCTACGAGGTTGTTGGTGACGGTTCATGCTGCTCGAAACGCCGTCAACAGGTGCCTGAGGTAGCGCACGTAGAGCACATGAATCCATATCATTCCGAGTGAACTGGACACCGACAAGCTATCCAATGCCAGTCTATCCATCACGATTTGATCAGCATCGGGACGATGCTCACTCTGGAGGGAGGGTAATGCCACGTCGCTATTCTTGCACAAGTGCGCCCTGGCGCCGACAAAGATGACAACCGGGCTGCTCGAGATTCCGGAAGGCATCAAGAGAGGAAGAAGACATTCTTGTTGTCGGCGCCTCTCTGGTATCTTCTCCCGAGTACGGCGCGGTGCTTCTATAATAAAGCCCCTGAGCTTTGCGTATCGCGAAAATATTACCTTTCATATTCTTCATCTGTATATATTCATCATCATGGCCAGCGTTATTCTCTTCAGCGCACCGCTTGAAAAATAAACCGTCGAAGTTGAACAGCTGTCTCGCAATACCTTTTTCAAGTGAAGCTTCTTGTAACTCACAGATTTCGGTGGCGTCTATAGTAAGCACAAAATTGCCATCATCAGCATTGGCTCGAGTGTCGTCATCTTCTTCCGCTGCTGGATTTTTGGCGCTCCTCGGCTTGCGCTCGTGCTAGTGCTCTGCACTAACTCGTGCCACTGCTCCCTAGTTCGGCTGCTTTGACGCTAATCATTCAAGCGTAGAATTTCACTTCTGTCGTCGTAATTTGGAGGTCGCGTTCACGGGGGTATTAGCCGTTGCTTTAGGGGTTATGAGACATTCATTGTCTTACGTAACAGACACATTTGATTTTAGAGCAATTTTATGGAAATCCATCCAGAATTAACGTCCTATGGAAAGCGCTCGCCGTCGACGCCGTCGATGTGCTGAATCTAGCGTGAAGTCTGAAGCTTAGGCGAGACGTCAGCGAAGAGCCGCGGACCCTGAGTTGAGGGAGCGCGATGTCGAGGCCAAACGTCAGCGTCGTCTAGTCACTCAGGAACCACTGACAACGGTGATCACGCCTCGGCAATGCTAGTGCCAACTTCGCCGGTGCGACGGCCAGGTTTCAAAGCGATTTTCTGAACTGGAACTTCAGAGCCAGCATCAGTGCTTGTGACCAGTTGTGGTTCGAGCACAATGTGGTACTCGTCGGTGCAATTCGTTCGGAGGAACACTCAAGAAACACACATCAAGCTTCGCTTACCCCCATTTCCTTGAGAGGAAAGGGGCTAATGATTGTTTATATTGACAGCGCAGCTGTTTAAGCTGACCGTCCGTCGGCAACGCGTGTACGAAAAACCTCGCTGAACGATGACGTCACCGCGCTTTAGCAACCACCTCACGGAGCAGCGTGTGCTTAGCCTCATCTCCGTGCCGTGCACATGTTGCCTTGACATGGGACGTTAAGGAGAGGGAAGGAGAGCACGCGCGCGGCGCGCGCTATGCTCTGGAGAGAGAAAGAGAAAACAGGAGCGAGAGAGAGAGAGAAAGTAAGTGTAGCAGCACCAACGAGGCAAGGCGCAGAGCCAAAGTTGGTTCTTTATTCTATGCGCAGAGCTGGTGCCGACGCCATCCGCGTTTCACCGTTTCCCCGGGTTCGCGCTGGACGCGCGCGGTGTCAGTGACTACAGCAGGCGCCTGTCGCGGCGGCTGGACAGGTTTCGACCAGCCACGCCCCGGCAAGTGTGTATAGTCGCAGCTTGGCCGTGAAGTCACCGGGGAGGTAGGCTCGAAGCCTGCGCGACGGCGGCAGAATCCTCGTTGACTCTCTGTGGCGAGTACATGTAGCCTTGACATGGGAGGACCAAAGAAGATCCGGACACCCGAAGAAGCAGCCGTTTATATTGAAGCGCGTCGCGCCGCCAAGCGAGAATCTGCGCGTTGGCGGTGCGCCGATACGGAATACCGTGCCAGCAGCACTTAGCATTTCCTAGCCAAACATAGCCAAGCCTAGTAAAACCTGAAAGAAGCTAGGTCGATCACCAGCTCCACTGTTCACTCCAGCCTTGCACGACTAGTGCAAGCGGGGGAACGTCGCTTGCCTCCGGAGGGTACGGACGCGCTCTTAATAGGCTCCGTCATTTTTTACACTTCGCTGCTGATAATCGAGTGGGAATGGCCTGAATTCTACCAGAATCGGTCTGTGAAGGTGCCTGGCACAGGTCTACTCCGTTTTTGGATCAGTTCTGTCCATAGTTTCCTATTTTTCGCCGATTTTCCTCCGACGCCGGGCTGACCCGGGCCGCCAGGCCTAACGAACGCCGCCGGCTGCTGATCGCCCCGTCTCACGTCCGGGTACATGTCACAAGATGCCGTGCCATGTCGAGGGAGAAGAGTTTTTGCCCCAAGAATTTGAGGATGAGCCACGCTGGTCCCGAGCCATTCGGGCCCGGAACAAGATCTACCCCGCCCTAAAGCAAGCGCCGGCGAGGGACACGTCAGCGCTATCCGGATCCCCGGCAGATCCAGGCAAGCCTGCCTCCCCGACGCAAGGCAAGTCTGCGTCGCTGAAGTTGAAGAAACAGCCTCCTCAACCCTACTACCGGCCATGGACTTCAAGATTGTTTTCCGACCGGGCGGGGGCCTCGATCTTCGACCCATCAACGGAGGTGCTCTCCTCCCGATCCTCTGCGCTGGAGCATAGATTGACTACAATCAAGCGGGGAGCCAAGACAAGCTCCGGATTAACCCACACAACTCTCTCACTGTGAATACGCCCTCCGAACCCCGCATGAAGCGATACGTTCAGCTCCAAATCCTACAACTCAACGACCAACAGTACCCAATGAAGGCGTATGTCGCTGCCCCCGACAACGCAATCAAGGGAATCCTGTACAACGCCGTTTTGTTTACAACCTGTCTCAAGAGGAGATATTCGAAGACCTAGTGGCTCTTAGCCCAAGTCGCACCTTCACCATCGCCGACGCACGCCAGCTCGGTCGCACCAAGTCCATCTTGGTGACTTTCATCAACACCACTGAAGTCCCACGGCAGCTGAACTTCTACGGCGCCGTCTACTCCTGCCACCCATTCAAGGCTAAGGTTGAGGCCTGCTTCAACTGTCGCAAGCCAGGACATCCCTATTGCAAAAACCAGCGTCTTCCAGTGCCTTCCAGTGTGAAACCAGCGCGTTTTTTGGCACTGGCTGGCGCACGCTGGGAGTCACTGGGAGTCACTGCGACACTGGTGAAATCGCTGGATAAGTGCTGGGTCACACTGGACGAGACGCTGGTTTAACTGCTATGACGCTGGGGCGCACTGGTGTGTGCTGCACACACGCTGGTTGTCGCTGGAGTTCGCTGGCTCGTACTGGAGACTGCGCTGGTTTCGTTTGTGCCGCACTGCCGGAATATATAGGCGCTGTGGAATATTAAATGCTTGATACAATTTCATGGGCATCTCCTGTCTAAAAAACAGACTCCTGTCCTAAGTAGCACTATAATTTGGGATCATAAATGTCTGTTTCGTGTCGGCGATGTTGCAGCTAGGAATAAAGGTACTTTCGCTTTGTACATTTTCCTTTTGACTGTGCGGATAGCTGTATTCGTGAACGAAATTACGCAAACGCAGATAACGCCTCGTTTTCTAGTAGTTTGTACGCAAGCGATGACTGCGAGTTGTGGCAGTGTTGTACAGTCGACACGAAACCCAGCAGCCGTTCAGACGCGTTCGAACGGACCTCAGGAAGGCTGCCGCTGATTGATATTATCGCACCGACAACAAAGCTGCGGCGATTCGTATGCTTCCACTTTCCCTGGTGTAGTAAAAAGAATAGTTAAAAGGTTCTGAAGCTCAAATACAAACATTTTCCCATTCGCCAGGTACCCAAACCGAGATCGTTTGCTTCCCCCGAAGGCTAGGCCTACCGTACCCGCCGAGTCCGTCTACACTCTAACGGCTCCGTCTAGGCTGAGCATTCAACAAGTCTAACGAAGACAAATCACTCTGTAGTTCCGCTTTCCCATCGGTGTTTTTAAACAGACCATTCTTTCGTGTCTACGGTGTCAGCACAACAAGCGATGAGCGCCGATATGAAGCGTTATAAACATACCTATGTGGGCTGTTGCTGAAGGCTGCCAGCCGCATTAACCGAACGCTTCTCTGACGGAGATATGTGGCTAAACATACCTGTCGATTGAAAAGCATTGTCGAGCTATGGAAATGTTGCGTTACATTTGCGCGAAGAACAAGAAACGGCTGTCAAAATCGGCAGTAACAGCCCGTAGAGCATCCCGGGTCGGCGGTTCATTTAAGGCTTTTTTCGTAGTTAATATACCAATCGCAAAAGCAAATCAGTGTTGCAGCACTTCCAGGCATACTATGCAATACGGACAACAACTTTTTCGTTCTGATAGAGGCGTGAGTTTTAGTTGAAGGCGATATCGCGTCTACCATGTCAGTGCGAGACGTCTGTGCAAAGCTGCTACTGTCTCTGAGCGTTGACATGGCAGAATATGAATCGGTAATCAAGAATCAGCAAGGCCAGCAACCTGTCCCTTCTGTCACAGAAGTACAAAAAGGATGCAAGATATCTGAACTTACGCTCAACATATGCAAAAATAGCTGCAATGTCAGTGGTCATTTTTGTAGCATTCCTGTACTTCTACATCTTCTAGGTACACCAATGCACATAGGTGCTGTGCTCTCGTTGCACCGAAAACAAAAAGTGCTCTGTTGGCACAAACTCCAGGAGATACTTTCACATGTACCGGCTGTTGTCATACCTGTATATACCGATTTCTGCCCGTCTTTGTACTGTGCAGGCTTGCAAATAAATGTGCAGTAAATGCTAAAAAAAAGCGGACTGGCCTAGTGGTAAGATAATGGGATTGGGATCTGTAGGTCGGGCGTTCGAATCCAAGGCGCTATCTTTGTTTTTTTTCATTTTTTCCTTCTTTTTTTATTGCATTACATCGCTCTCTGTTCCTATTTGTATTTGAAAATATATATAAGGTACCCAGACACCACGTATTTCTCGTTCTAGAGCTACATTTCGCACCAGTACCCCGCGCCCAGCGCCTCCCAGTATGCGACGCCTTGCCAGCGTCCCAGTATCCAGCGCGTGACACTGGGCCCATAATCAGGCATGGCACTGGGCACTGGATACTGGGTTTTGCAATAGGGATTGTGCCGACGTCTCCCCTAAAGAGCGCACTGGTCTTTGTCCACGCTGCGGCATAGCCCATCCAGTAAAGCCAACGCCAGACTGCACCCTCAAGTGCATACTTTGCGGTGGAGCGCACTTCACGGGGACCAGGCGCTGCAAGGTCCGCTTCGACCGCTCTGGCAACTTAAGCAACAACACTGCCAACTCCACCACTCGGACAACACAACCAGCGAGTCCACCCCCTGTGTCTCCACCCAAGAGTTCCAGAAACTCAAGAAGTCACCACCGATCCCCTTCAAGGTCCAGAAGCCGTTCGAGAACAAGCTCCCGACAAGGCCGCCATCGAAGCCGTTCGGTGTCGTTCCCGCCACTCCCATGGCAAAAAGACCAGAACATTGACAACCAGGTGAGCTGGCGTCCGCAACTTTCTTCACGTGAGAAAGAAAACGCGGAGCTCAGAGCACAGTTAGCTCACCAACTAACACAGCAATTACAGGCCCTTTTATGGCGAGATCACTCCCCTGTAATGTGGCCGCCAGTGGTGCAGCGCCGGACACGTCCCGACGTTTGTCGATCCTCATCCACCTTTCGCCCCTCCACCTCACCCTCGCGCCCCACGTAACCCACACGCAGTCCTCCTGCCAAAAGAACATCCAATAGGGAGAATGAACTGGTGCCTCAGCCGGTTGCCGAGCAGCTCGCACTCGTAACGACGTCACTACAGACGCTCGAACGTGCTCTGCACTCTGTCCGCTCAGACACAGCTAGCTGGATGACTAATATATCCACCCGCTTCAAAACCACAACCCCAGGTAAACGAGCTTTTCTCCAGAGGTCGCATTCAGCGCCCCACGCCCTCCGATATCGCCGTAACCGCTCAACATGGCTGCGAAACATCACAACATTAGAGTATGGCAGTGGAATAGCAGGGCTTTCCGTGCTAAACGGGACAACCTGCAACTCCACATTCAAAACCCCGGAGAAATCCCAACGATCATTGCCTTACAGGAAACTGTGGTCTCTGTCAAACTCAGGAATTACACCGTATGGGCGTCTTGCGCTGGAGTTTGAGGTATAGTAGCGGCGACTGGTGGCGACGAAAAACGTCATCTGGGTAGTACCAGCTTAGGTAGTACTGAGCCGTGGCTGTGGCGAGGCACATTTCGAGCCCGATTTTCGCGCCGATTCGCACGTTTTTCTGCCTTGTTTCGAGTGCTAAAAGGCTCGCCACTTCTCACAGACCACGCCGACCACGCTGCGAGCAGGCCGCAGCCTAAACACCGGCACACGTAGGCCGCAGCCTACGTGTGCCGTGGGACGTAATGCTGGAAGCAGAAGACATCGGTGACGCCGATCCGGAGAAAGCTAGCTCAGCCTCGAAAAAGCGTCACCGTCGTTACTGCTGCGTCGTGGATTGCCAAGAGCAAGAAGGCCTCAATCCCAACATCAGATTCTACCGTTTTCCTTCAAGGCCTCCCGCTGCGGAGCGTCGGGCACGCTGGGTGACTTCACTACCCCACTGCAAGCAGTACAGGTTCTACGTGATCATCTTTGACCTCGAGCCAATACGTTAACGCAGCGCACCAAGGCAGTGTTTATTACTGCACATCGATGTTCGAGCGCTGTCATTACCCAGGCAGGACAACCAGGCTGGCCCCAGCACGGCAATATCACGGCAAACACCGGCACAAATATAGGCCCGAAATCGGCAGCGCTAACCGCGTCAGGAATGGCCCAGTGTGGCCATGCCACTAAAGGGCCTATTTCGGCCATCGAGTGGCATTGCCAATAAAATCAGATAGCCGTCTCTGCCGTTCATTGCCATTCTAGTGTCCCACCTTGCCTACTGGCAGCGCCGTTATTGGTCAATAACCGGCTCTGCCGCTTTTATTCGAATTATTGTCCCGTATTACCCACTGGCATGGCCATATTGTGATGTGTGTGGGCGATGCCGTTATTTCCTACGATTTTAAATTGGGCAAATATTGCACGGTAGCTCGTTGCAACATGCAATGATCTACTATAAAATTACCAAATAATGATACATAATTTCTTTATTTGTCTTAAAATAGGTTGATACAGATTGTCGCTTGTATCCCCAATCCTGTGGGCCACCTACGAAAGCTTTGTTTATGAAGCTACGGGGGGTTGAGGCTGGGCTCGCAAAAGGGGCACTTGAAGATGCTGAACAGGTTGAGCCGCTTCGGCGTAATGCCGCCTTCTGCTATTATAGCACAGTCGACGGCGCCTGGCAGCCACATTCTTATGAAGTCTTGCGCTTGATTGATGTCGATCTCTGCGTCTCTCAGGCACCATCTGCATACAATACATATACCTATATTATTCCAACACTGCCTGCCGTGCATAATATAAGCAAGAGGCACAAAACTGAGAAATTAAATGCGTATCACATGTTCCCACTCTGCATAGCTGCATGTTAAACAGTGTCTTGCTTTTATTCCCATGCAGGCTGTATGACAGCTGGAACTGCATGACCCATGATGGCGTTCATTATATTGAAGGCAACCTCCTACACACACGATTCCATTTCAACAAGTTGTTGAAGCTGAAAAAAGAAGCGGAAATACGCAAAAAATTAGGTAGGAAATGCCGCGCCAAAATATGCGATTTTTGTTCTATCTAGCCAATTATGATGAATTATGCCTTCATCACAAGACTTCTCGTAAGTGGTTGTAGGTAGCTGTACTTAGCCTTTGGCAATGCGTAAGCTTTTACAACAAAGGTAGCAAAGAAAGGGTACATTTCTCCATGATAAACAGCTAAGCAAGCTACAATACAACAGATTATAGTTTTGCAGGAAGTCCTGAACACTAGTCAGCTCGCAGAATATAGTTCCTGAGTAAGCAATTACGACAATCCAACTTTGGTCTTCTTGAGTGTACTAGCCGAAATGTGCCGTGTTGCGTGTTTTCAAACAGACAGTTCGTTTCAGCTGACGCTGAAGCGGTGCAGCACCGTATACGTACGTAGTTAAAAGTGGCCGCACATTATCTCTGTAAAAAAAGAAAATAAACGTATTAGGCAATGCACTTAGTTGAAACACTATACTTGAGAATAAAAATAAGACAATTGCACTTACCTTGCTATAATTGAGTTTATTTCGCAGTAAATGCAGTTTTCCGACGTTTGGCTAGTTGATCATGTTTCACCCGATAACAGTCTGGAATCAAGCTTGTAGTGGCGAAGGTCAAGCCGCTGGTACTGAACACGCTGCTGGACAAGTTGATGCATGCTTCGCCAGCAAAACATGGTGCAAGCGATGTGGGCCACGACAGCTCAGAAGCAGAATGTGAACGAGTTCCTTGTCCTCCGAGTGAGCGAGAGTCGCCACGTTTTTTTTTTTTTTTTTTTTTTTGGCAGCGGGCGAGGTCCGCGCAGGGAGCAACAAATTTGACAGGGCATTATTCACGCTTCTTTGTGCACCCATCCGGTTCTGATTAGCAACGCAGGCTCGGCTGTGCGCATAATAGACCGTGCATACCTTCGACACTGCAAAGCGAGGGGACGCAGGGAACACGTGGTGAGAGTGAAACGCATTCTTGGGGCGCAATCTTGTACGCGTTCCAAAATGGAACGGAGGCGGCCCGTTCCATCGAGCCGCACAAGATTGGTCAATTTGATCGTCACGGTTCAAATTGACCAATCGTGTGCGGCTCGATGGAACGGACCGCCTCCGTTCCATTTTGGAACGCGTACAAGATCGCGACCTTGGTGTTTTGAAGTCACTTCGCCTGATAGTAGTGAAAAACGACACGCGCACGTTTTTTTTTATTCTTTAATTTATTTATTTTTTTCTTTTTTCAAAAGGTGATGTGGCTGAAGGAGCAGTAGTACTTGCGCTGATATTATTATATATTATAGCTGAAATGTAAAACATGACAAATAGACCGGTAGAACAACTCAAAGTGATTAATAAATGTTTTCATTGTTATTTTTTTGCGCTCATTATCCCAGGAGAACGATAGAGCAAGACAACGTGTGCGCAAAGGGTAGTCCGGCGCACAACATCACTTGCTAACATGCCCCCATGCGTTTCTTGCTTCTGGTTAAATAATACAACCTCCCCCTTCGGAAAAAAATGAATAGACACAAAGCAGCGGCAGCCGTATCTAATCAACCTCGCGACAATACCTTACGCGCCGCATAACATAGAAGTTAAGCCCAAGAAGGATCTCGTTCAAGTTCGCCATATTAATTTACTTAATTATGTTAGTATAGTGTTAAAGTCCGAAGGCGTTACATAAAAAAAGCGGGCAGATTTTTTTTCTTTTCCTAAGCAATAAAGCTTCAAACGTGGCCGCTGCAAAAAGAAACATAGGTGGGAGGTATAAAAACATGTCCTTTAAGCAACGGGAGTAATAGAATAAGTCCTAATAAACAAACTCAAACGAGATCGCATACGGCGACAAGGTAAACCAAGCGATGATTTTAAAGAAGACGCACTGGCTACACGTGAGTAATTGTATGTAACAAAACACGGACGGCAAGGTTTTGGACACTTTCGAGAGCTTGCGATAAGGTATAGCAGTTGCTGTATTCCAGACAGAACTGGTGTACTCGAAGATTGACCTCACCATGGATTTATAAAATAAAAGCTTCCCATGAAGAAAATTTCGGAGCAAGAAACAAAACATGCGGTTGGCATAGGTAAATTGAAAACTCAACATACATATTCTAAAAATGTTCTGTGTGATGTGTATACCGAGATATCTACAAGAGGAAGAAGTTACCAAAGGTGTGTCGTTGAGGATGTAAATGGGAGTCGGAATTTTATAAGGAATAAGGAAGCTTATGTATGCCTCTTTGCAAAGTCAAAACAACGATAGGTTTATTGATGAGCTGATGTAAGATGCAAACGTCCGCGAACAATTTATTCAAATCTGTGTTCTTCTCACAAAAAGAGTTCACCTACTTGAAAAATGTATATATATATATATATATATATATATATATATTTGAGTAGTTTTTTTCTTTATACTTGCTTCACTTTTTAATCAGAAAGTTTATTCAGTAGCTTACATTTTTATCCAGTAGCGTTCATTTTCTTGTTTTTTTTTTTCTATTTTCGTTCTCAGTTCTAGGACTCTTTCAGCCATCCGTCAAGGTTTGGAATGGCGCGGCGGGCCACGAGCATTCCTGTTCTTTTTTTATTTTTCTTTATTTTCTGTTCCCTTCAAACGGAGAGCTCCTTCTGTAGTCGTCTTGGTCGTCTCACCAAACCTTTTCTCTTCACTCCCTCCCTCCCACCCCCTTCTATCTATTGTGGCGTTGTCTCTGTTCTCCGCCTTCCCCTTTCTCTTCAGTGTAGATATATTTGGTGTCGTGCAAAATAAGCATTTCATTGTATGTTAGCGTTGGGCTTGTCTCACATTTGTGTCCCTTCTATGTGCTGTGTGTTTTTTTTTTGAAATATGCTAAAATAGCCTAGTAGAAACCTCTTCTCCAACATGGCGCCACTTCATTTTTTCCCAGGTTCTTTCTGCGGGGAGGAATTTACGCCTACTGTGCCAGTTGGTCTGAATGTGCTGCCACTCGGTATTGCCGTCGCACTTATCACTCCTTTGGATGAATTTGAGATTTCTTCTTTGGCCTCCGAATCCTTCCTGAGTACCAACGCACCTTTGTCACCCATTCCTTCGTGCTCGACGCCTGCGGACGATGTTTGTAAGATGATCGCCCCTGACCTTCCTTCCGAGCAAACAACAGCTCTTCGTCACCTCCTGTCATCCTATCGGGATATCTTTGATTTGGACGACCGTCCACTTGGTCAGACATCTGTTGTCACGCATCGCATCAACACCGGTGACGCCGGCCCCATTCATAGGCGGCCATATCGTGTCTCCGCAACAGAAAGGGCCATAATCCAGAAACAGGTCGACAAGATGATGGACAAGGACATCATTGAACCTTCCAGTAGCCCGTGGGCATCACCGATGTCTTAGTAAAGAAAAAAGACAACTCGTGGCGCTTCTGCGTTGACTACCGTCACCTTCAGTGTCTCCCAACGTCACCAGCGATGTTGTTCACGTCGCCAGGCTCAAGCCCTATGTCTCCCCATTAAGCGACGCTCCATAACCTGCACCGGGACGGAGCTAACCCCACCGGGAGGGTGATGTTACGGTGAAGGGAAAGAAGAAGGTGACGCGAACGAGAGGAAGACGAAGTCTCTGGCCGTTGCCTGAACGCCATATTTCTTCGCTTGTAAATATACATCCTTCTACACTCGTGGGCCTGTTTTCTCCCTGCAACAATATCATCTGGCATAAAAAAAAACACGCACGACAGAGCTTGCCGGGAAAGGCACCTAAGATTATAATAGAGCTGGCCACAGGAGACACTACTACACGGTTTGATATGCTCTTTCTGCAGAAAAATAATATGGGGAGCAGTCATCCAAAATGACTTGTATCCTAGGGCTGATGATGGTTTTCAGCCGGCACTGGCTGGGCCGCGAGGGCCCGCCGTTGCCTCCGTAATGCCAGTGCTGGCAAAGCCACTGTAACAGACATCCAGCGCTGGCCCTGCCGTGCCGGTGAATGCCCGTTAATGGCTAGGCCGGGCGACGCAACTGGCCATCCCGGGCCTGCTTTGCCGTTAGAGTGCAGTCATTGGCTGTTCATCTCTAAACATTGGTTAACAACGTCCGTTCAAAGCTATAGGCATAGCCACATTGTTTAGCCGTTCTGATAGACCCGTAAATATCATCGTGTCAAACAGAACGGCATTTCAATATTACTTTTCACGCAGCATTCGCTGGCCAATCCCGATTATTTATCTTATGCAGCACGCAATATTTATTTGAATTTTTCACTGCCACGCCAACTGCAACTAGATCACTCTGGTTATTTCTATTGTTTCTTATTAAATTATGCATGTTCTGCATATTTTTTCCTTTTATTACAAAGGCTGTTAACTTTCGCGTAATTGTATTTATTGTGTTGAATCATTCGATCGGAGATCGTTTACAACTGGCACAAGGGCACTCCATTATAACGCAGCAATGCGCGCTTGCCGTGTGCATCCTCGATAGGCACAATAACAAATTCAAGGGGGTGTATAATTGAAAAGCATGTGCGCTTACATGCGCGTCGTTTAAATAGTGTGGCGGGTAAATAATTGCAAAATACTGCATAACTTTATGGTGCAATCATCTGTACCACTTGCCAGTAATGCCGTTACTAGCTGAACTTCTGTAGCGGCTGTAAATTTTATTGCTAGTACAATACAAGTCATTTTGGATGACTGCTCCCCATATTATTTTTCTGCATAAAGAGCATATCGAACCGTGTAGCAGTGTCTCCTGTGGCCAGCTAGCTCTATTATAATCTTAGGTGCCTTTCCCGGAAAACTCTGTCGTGAGTGTTTTTTTTTTTTTTTTGATGCCAGAGGATTTTTTCAGACCAACTGGCACAGTAGGCGTAAATTCCTCCTCGCAGAAAAAACCAGGGGAAAAAAAGTGGCGCCTTGTTGGAGAAGAGGTTTCTACTGGGCTTTTGGAGCATATAACTGGAAAAAAAAACAGCACACAGAAGGGACAAGAATGTGAGACAAGCCCAACGCTAACATACAATGAAATGCTTATTTTGCACGATGCCAAATATATCTACACTGAAGAGAAAGGGGAAGACAGAGAACAGAGACAACGCCACAACAGCTAGATATACGGGGGTGGGAGGGGCGGAGTGAAGAGAAAAGGTTTGGTCAGATGGACCAAGACGACTATACAAGGCGCTCTCCGTTTGAAGTGAACAGAAAATAAAGAAAAATAAAAAAGAACAGGAATGTTCTTGGCCCGCCGCGCCATTCCGAACCTTGAGGGATGGCTGAAAGAGTTGAAGTTACCGACCTAGGACTGAGAACGAAGACCGAGGCTAAGATTAAGGAGAATACAGGAAAATAGAAGGGAAAAAAGAAAATGAACGTTACTAGATAAAAATGTAAGCTACAGAATAAAAATTTTATTTAAGCAGTGAAACAAGTATAAAGAAAACAAAACTACTCAAATATATATACATTTTTCAAGTAGGTGAACTCTTTTTGTGAGAGCAACACAGATTTGAATGGATTGTTCGATGACGTTTGCATCTTATATCAGCTAATCAATAAACATATCGTTGTTTTGACTTTGCAAAGAGGCATATATAAGCTTCTTTATTTCTTATTAAATTCAGACTCCCACTTACACCCCTCAACGACACACCTCTGGTAACTTCTTCCTCTTGTAGATATCTCGGTATACACATCACAAACAACTTTTTGGAATATGTATGTTGAGTTTTCAATTTACCAATGCCAACCGCATGTTTTGTTTCTTGCTCTGAAATTTTCTTCATGGGAAGCTTTTATTTTTTAAATCCATGGTGAGGTCAATGTTCGAGTACACCAGTTCTGTCTGGAATCCAGCAACTGCTATACCTTATCGCAAGCTCTCGAAAGTGTCCAAAAGCTTGTCGTCCGTGTTTTGTTACATACAATTACTCACGTGTAGTCAGTGCATCTTCTTTAAAATCATCGCTTGGTTTACCTTGTCGCCGTATGCGATCTCGTTTGAGTTTGTTTATTAGGACTTATTTTATTACTCCCGTTGCTTAAAGGACATATTTTTATACCTCCAACCTACGTTTCTTTTTGCAGCGGCCACGTTTGAAGCTTTATTGCTTAAGAAAAGAAAAAAAAACTGCCTGCTTTTTTTAATGTAACGCCTTCGGACTTTAACACTATACACTCTAAGCCAAAAGAGACTAACGGGGGTATAGGGGTTAGTCCTTTGAGGGACTAACTGCGTTGCCACAACCATTACTCCCTTTAGGGACCAACGGCAAGGGGATGAACTGTTAGTCCCCTAGCAGTTACTCCCTTGGAGACTAACTTTTGGTCCCTCCAGTTACTCCCTGGAGGATGAAATGTTAGTCTCCCCAGTTGCTCCCCAGAGATTAAATGTTAGTCCCACCAGCTGCTCCCCGAGGACTAAATGTTGGTCCTTGCAGTTACTCTCCGAGGACCAACTGCTCATCCTTCCAGTTACTCCCCAGGGGATGAACTGTTTAGTACTCCGTATTGGTGTTACTCCTTATAGGGTTAATTTTTTGTCTCGAACATGCTTTTCAGAGGCCCAAGACATGATCAGAGCTGCTTGGGCTGGGATTTTTTTTCTTTATCTCGAACATGTTTTTCAGACACAGAACAAGAGCTGCTTGGGTGCTTGTAACATAAAATATGGAGAAAATATAAACAATAGAACACTTTATTTTTTTTACAGTAGCAACGTGTGTGACACGCGCACAAGTGGAGTTGGCCACACACCACTGTTAACACCGACCATGTGGCATATGGTCAAATGTTCTTTGTGCCTTTGGTGCAAAAACAATGTCGAATATCCAGTAAAGGGCAATCTGCATGGCAAGGCCAGAGACAAGGTCATCTTCGTCAATCTTGATCGATTCGAGCTGTACATGGAGGGCTCTTGCTTGCAGCAGGCTAGTTCCCTCGTATTTCACCGTAGGCATATGATGTGACGCATCCGGGTGCTGCAAAAATAAATGATAGGGTTGTAAGTGTCAAAGCCAACACATGATTATGAGGCACGCTGTAGATGAGTGGTCCATGCAACAGGTCTATTATCAGCATGCAAGTTACATATAATCTTACGTAAGGGGAAATAAAAGCCTCCATCCTCTCCTTCACAAGGCTTGACAGTCAAGCGCACAATCTGAAGCTGTAGGCTTCAGGTCTGAAACGAAAAGTTTTCACAAATTATGCATGAACACCCTACAGCCCGATTGCAAGACCTCATACATGAACACAGGCACTGAAAGACAATTTACATTGCAATTACAGTGGAACCCCGATTATAAGGCTTTGAGGGGACCACACAAAACCGCTCTATAATCGGGGCATCGTATAATAAAAAAAAAACTAAGAATATAGGCAGTGACGATGTCTTGCCCAAAAAACAGGTACAGACTGCCTGAATAATCCCATGGCACGAACCTGCACTGCTTGCAAGGAAGGTAGATTAAATTATTCAAAAATAGTGGTATTTGTTCGATTGTAACACAAGTGTACTTTTTTCACAATTTTCGTTGCTTGAACCATGACCCTTGTGTTCATTCGAATAACATCAAAATTGACCATTTAAAACAAATCTACTAAATCCCACGATTTCTTGCGTTACGTTGGCAACCTGTAACCTTACGGCTCGTCCAATCCATGGACAGGTCGACCGAAGTGCTAACTTGTTTTTGGTTGGAATCGGCGCTGTTTTCACTGTGCTTGTGACTGGTTACGGTGCTGTAATACCCTATAACCTTTTGTGGTTCGACTCAGTTCATTCGCGGCATTATGGCAACGCAGCACATTCAGTATGACGGTCGCTTCAGGAGACGAGCAATTTTGATGGCCGAGGAGCTGGGAACGAGGCCACACAACAAGAATACAAACATTTCTGATGCTGCTAATTTTTGTAATAACATAACACTTCAATGTTTGAAACAGTAAGGCGGTGCACAAGGAACCCGAGAGCAGATTCAGAAAGCGTTCGTAAGCAAGAATTTGTAAAAGTGGTGATTGGTCAACCAGGGGGATCGGTCCACCCATGAAACAGAATGCAGAAACCAGGGTGCTGGCCAGTCAAGAAGTGCTGTTATGAAGGCTTGCACATAGAGAGCTTTGTGAATTTAAGTCGACTCATTTGTGCTAGCCAAAACAGATGTCAAAGGGTACAAGATGCTGTTAGTAGTACCAACATAAACAGAGCTTCCAAGTTGCCTTCCAGAACCAACAGAACAAACTCCAACAAAAACAGAGAGAATTAATTATGGCAATGAAAACAGCAAAAGCACAAACACAGGACATTCCACATCGTCAGTGCCACAATAGCTATAAGTCAAGATACATTTACTGGCTATTGCAGACAGCTGCACTTTGTTCCAAAAATTAATCATCCGTGTTGTGAACTACTTTGGCTGTATTGGTTTCCACTCGACAAAGAGCAGCAGTGTCTGTGGATTGCTAACAGCAATTGGAAAATCTTCTATCTGATCACTTGGCGTGGAAACAAGCATAGGAGTGCCGGTGTACGGGCAACCCAATGCAACCCTGAGAAATTTAAGTGCCAGCCGTTATAGAATATTTGCATGAGCTACCGGCATAGTTCTCATGCATTTCAAGTCCACTATGTCATGCCTATGTCAGCCTATGTCCACTACGTCACACCTATGTTGGTGCTCTCCCAGGCACATGTTGAGGCACCGGCCAGTCTGCCCCATGTAAATCTGACCAAATATACACATGATCAAAGGAATAGACCACACAACCCCTGATGGATGCAAGACAAGTTTTGTGGTATCTTTAACTAAGCAAGCCTCCCTTGCCTGGATGTCTTTCTCAATTCGCTTGTGGATTGCTATGCACATATATAACCAGAAAGAAATAATGTAGACAGGATATGCACGACAGTCCGTAAGTGAACTGTGAAAGGCGAGCAGGCAAGCAAGCGAGGCTTCCTTGGTTAAAGGTACCACTAAATTTGTCCAGTGTTTGTCCGAGGCAGTGTATTGTACTCCTTTCACATGTGGCCAAATGCACAGAGTACAGACTGGCCAATGCCTAAGTATGTACTTAAGATATTAACCATATTTGACTCAAAAGGCCAGTATGCTCATCCGTCTTGGCCGTGCATTCCAGCAATAGGACTTCTGGCCAGATTACACGATCGTCACCTATTTTTCACCTACAGTGGAAAATTGACACATGAAATCGGTGAGGCACACTGCATAAATAAAAAGACGTGTGCGCCAGCCCCATTAGTAATGGTCTGCCTTCTCCCACAGTGTAAATTTTGTCCTGAAAAGTTACATGAACTGACCGGCAAACTCAAAAGGACGCTACAAATTTCACCTAGTGGATACGGCTGGTTCTCAGAAAATGCACAAATACAGGGATGGGTATCTGTTGGCATACTGTCGTAATAGTTGGCGCAAGTTAGCTTCGACATTGCTGCCATACTTCAGCTGTCGCAAGGCTACACCTTCACATTTCATTTCAAGAAATTTAAGCTCATCATATGTGTATTTGCCAGTTAATCTGAGGACAAGACAGAAATTATTGTAAATAGCAATGCTAAAGTAACAATGGTAAGCAAAGGTAAGCACGCTGCACACTTAGACCTGTGACATATTTGGCACACTACAGTTCGAATTCTAACATGCACAAAAACTGCACATATGTGTAGCATAAACAGAGAAAAAATACAGAAATAAAAGCTACAGCATAAAGAACAGTTTCAAAACAATAAAACCAAAATAAGGAGAGTAATATACTGTGTGCAAAGCAAAAATAAGTGAACTTGCAGCCAAGTGATTGAAGCGAGAAAAACATGCTAAACATCAGGACATGTTAGGTTTAGTTTTATATAGAACACAATAATGTGTGCATAATGTTATGAACACAAATAAGCAGCAAGTTGAATAACATTGCATAACTATTTAGCCTATTTAGTAAGCCGAGTTGAGTAATATGTCGATAAGCTTATACACAAATCATACTGAGATCGTAGTTTCTGGTACACGTACACTTCATACATACCTGACATGACATCCAGATTACACCCTGTCCTGCTGTAGCCATGGCTGCGGGATCCCTGCATTTCCCTGCCATTATGTTGACACTGCTATAGGGTCACGGTCTCACCACTGCAAAATGAGTAGTGTGTTAACTTATAGCATTGATTGGCACAATAAAACTGTCATATTGTGAACACATGTAAGGTGCACATAAAAACATGTCTGGACAAGTGCAGGGTGGCAACGGAGCACAAGGTCGAGTCACTGAAGAATGTCATGATAATAGGGACCCCTTCATCAAAGTAAAATTTTGAACACGCACGCAGCAGCACATACAAGAAATGTTTGTTTACATACTAGAGTTTGCTTTCATGACTTAGTTTAAACAACTTTCCCCTGCCATGTTTAGTTACGTCATAGTTATGGCAACACCCCTTGTTTTGAAAAGAAAGCTGTACTAGTAGCAAACTGTGACTTCTTACATTCTCGTTTTCTCCTCAAACTGCTCGTAAACCGAAAACCTGGTAAGCATAGATTATTTACAACGTCGAAGAGTTTATAAGCGAAAAAACGTAATTGCCGTAATAATCGGTGAAGAGACATTTCAGTCGTTATTATGCAACTTCAGCAGAAAAGCGGAAGCGCACGTACAGGTGAACACGATTATTTTCGAACGTAATTTTTCTCATCGGAAGAAAACGCTTATCAGGATATTCAATTTCGCATCAAAGCAATAAATTTGCGTAACTAAATTCTGACAAACAGCGCGCAGCATGCACAAGCACAGGTTTCACTGTTGTCGCAGAAGTTCAATTTCCTACGTTCGCAAGGTACGCTATGCACACGCGAGGAGCACGCACAACACACGTGTACTTAGCAAGCACGACTGCTTACCTTTTCAATGGTACGACGCTCTCCAAGTTGCCGGTGCTGCGTCGACGACATTACTCCCATCATAGATGTCGCTGCGTAGTGGCCGAGCTGAGGCACGCTAACAATACGCATTATTTTTTTTCGACGTCCACCCAACTTTCCACGACAACCAGACAAAGGCCACGACATAAAAATCGTTGGTCCATATTTGCCTGGCGCGCCACGCATACGGCGAGTTCGCAGCGAGACACGAGGTATCTTCTGGCACTTTTGTGCACGCTAACTACGTCCCGTTTCATTACAGCAAACACAAAAACACACGATAGAGAAAATATATCGTAAGCAGCGCGGTTGCAGCTCGCACAGACCAACCGCCATCTTGAAGACTGAGGAAAAACAACAGCGCCACCTGCATACTTGTGAGGTTGTTGTGGCCTCTGTGATGCCAACAATATTCACCAGTAAACTCATGTATTGTGCCGTGTTACGCCCAGCTACGTATATATGTTGCGAGGCAAAACAATCCACCGAACAGTCCACATTTTACGCTATAGTTTATCGTAGAAATAAATTCTATGACGTATTTTCTTTTTTTGGATTGCTTCCGTGGTCTGCAGCCAGCAAAAGCATGGCCTTAGAGATCGGGTTACGTTATCCTTTGAAAGCCGTCGCTCGGGCGTGAGTTGAATGATATTGACTGCCTGCGCCGTCACTTCGTTTTAGATAACTTCCGGCTATCGTTAACATCAGCTGTAGGCTCAGAAATTGTCGAAACGATCTCTGCAGTGTGCCTCAATCGTGGTTTTCGCATAAACCTCAGCATTGCTTTTAAATCAACATTTTTGGCAAGCCATGTAACACTGCGATTTGCCTGTAAATTGTGCTCGATATGATAGACTAATAATCTGTATTATTAGCCTCCCCCCCCACCCCCCCCCCTCCCCTAAAAAAAAAAATCAGAGCCCTTCCACTATGTGAAGATCGAAGACCACCAGCTATGGTCTTCGATGGTTCTCGCTATCTGCTGGTTCTCGTGGTTCTCGCTATCTGCTGTTTGTCGCGACGTTGTACGGGGTGCCGCGTAGCTTCGCATTTTATTGCGATGTTCTCCGGCTATTTTTGTTGCAGGTTGTTCGTTAATGCACGGACTCGACTGCAGCTTCAGCCGCTGACGCTTTGGTGCAACCATTTACTTCATTTGTGTGCATGCGTATCTATTTGCAAAACGTAGTCCCCCTACGCCAACCCGCAAGAAAATCTGGCTCGTGAATGACATGTGAGCGCGTGCAAATGCAGGAGGCAGTATGCATGCATGCGGCGTTCTGTAGGAGAGCAACGGTTGCATGACGAGAGCAAGCGTTGCCGTTCGTCCTTCCGTTGCTCCCTTTCAAACCGGAGACTAAACACTTAGTCCTTCGATTTTCGACATGTCAGCCATCTTGTTCCAGTTGGTCCCTCTGGGGACTAAATGTTAGTCCTGAGGACTAAAAACTGCAGTTACTCTCATTTTCTCCATTTTTGGCTTAGAGTGTACTAACATACTTGAGTAAATTAATATGGCGAACTTGAACGAGGTCCTTCTTGGGCTTAACTTCTATGTTATGCGCCGCGTAAGGTATTGTCGCGAGGTTGATTAGATACGGCTGCCGCTGCTTTGTGTCTATCCATTTTTTTCCGAAGGGGGAGGTTGTATTATTTAACCAGAAGCAAGAAACGCATGGGGGCATGTTAGCAAGTGATGTTGTGCGCCGGACTACCCCTTTGCGCACACGTTGTCTTGCTCTATCGTTCTCCTGGGATAATGAGCGCAAAAAAATAACAATGAAAACATTTATTGATCACTTTGAGTTGTTCTACAGGTCTATTTGTCATGTTTTACATTTCAGCTATAATATATAATAAAATCAGCACAAGTGCTGCTGCTCCTTCAGCCGCAGATACTTTTGGAAAAAGAAAAAATAAATAAATAAAAGAATAAAAAAACGTGCACGTGTCGTTCTTCACTATTATCAGGCGAAGTGACGTCAAAACACCAAGAATGCGTTTCACTCTCAACACGTGTTCCCTGCGTCCCCTCGCTTTGCAGTGTCGAAGGTATGCATGGTCTATAATGCGCACAGCCGAGCCTGCGTTGCTAATCAGAACCGGTTGGGTGCACAAAGAAGCGTGAATAATGCCCTGTCAAATCTGTTGCTCCCTGCGCGGACCTCGCCCGCTGCCACCAAAAACCTGCCGACTCTCGGTCTGTCGGAGGACCAGGGACCCGTACACATTCTGCGAACAACTACCCAAACGTCGGAAAACTGCATTTACTGCGAAATAAACTCAATTATAGCAAGGTAAGTGCAATTGTCTTATTTTTATTCTCAAGTATAGTGTTTCGACTAAGTGCATTGCCTAATACGTGTATTCTCTTTTTTTTACAGAGATAATGTGCGGCCACTTTTTACTACGTACGTAGACGGTGCTGCACCGCTTAAGCGTCAGCTGAAACGAACTGTCTGTTTCAAAACAGGCAGCACGGCACATTTCGGCTGGTACACTCAAGAAGACCAAAGTTGGATTGTCGTAATTCCTTATATTCTGCGAGGTGACTAGTGTTCAGGACTTCCTGCAAAACTATAACCTGTTGTATTGTAGCTTGCTTAGCTATTTATCACGAAATAATGTACCCTTTCTTTGCTACGTCTGTTCTAAAAGCTTACGTATTGCCAAAGGCTAAGTACAGCTACCCACAAGCACTTACGAGAAGTCTTGTGATGAAGGCATAATTCATCATAATTGGCTAGATAAAACAAAAGCCCCATATTTTGATGCAGCGGTATATTTCCTACCTAATTTTTGCGTATTTATGCTTCTCTTTTCAGCTTCAACAACTTGTTTGAACGGAGGAATCATGTCTGTGCGAGGTTGCCTTCAATATAATGAACGCCATCATGGGTCATGCAGTTCCAGCTGTCATACAGCCTGCATGGGAAGAAAAGCAAGAGACTGTTTAACATGCGGCTATGCAGAGTGGGAACAGGTGATACGCATTTAATTTCTCAGTTTTGTGCCTCTTGCTTACATTATGCACTGCAGGCAGTGTTGGGATAATATAGGTATATGTATTGTATGCAGATGGTGCCCGAGAGACGCAGAGATCGACATCAATCAAGCGCAAGACTTCATAAGAATAAGACTTCATAAGGCGCCGTCGACTGTGCTAATAGTCGAAGGCGGCGTTGCGCCGATGCGGCTCAACCCGTTCAGCATCTTCAAGTGCCCCTTTTGCGAGCCCTGCCTCAACCCCCCGTAGCGTCATAAACAAAGCTTTCGTAGGTGGCCCACAGGATTGGGGATACGAGCGACAATCTGTATCAACCTATTTTAAGGCCAATAAAGAAATCATGTATCATTATTTGGTGATTTTATAGTAGATCATGGCAAGTTGCATCGAGCTACCGTGCAATATTTGCGCAATTTAAAATTGTAGGAATAACGACATCACCCACACACATCACAATATGGCCATGCCAGTGGGTAATGCGGGACAATAAATTGACTAAAAGCGGCAGAGCCGGCTATTGACCAATACCGGCACTGCCAATAGGCAAGGTGGGACACTAGAATGGCAATGAACGGCAGAGCCGGCTATCTGCCTATATTGGCGCTGCCACACGATGGCCGAGATAGGCCCTTTAGTGGCATGGCCACGCTGCGCCATTCCTGAAGCGGGTAGTGCTGCCGGTTTCGGGCCTATATTTGTGCCGGTGTTTGCCGTGATATTGCCGTGCTAGGGCCAGCCTGGTTGTGCTGCCTGGGATTGTACTATCAATAAAATTTACAGCCGCTACAGAAGTTCTGCTAGCAAGGGCATTACTGGCAAGCGGTACAGATGATTGCACCATAAAGTTATGCAATGTTTTGAAATCCACTACACGCAACACTAATTAAACGACGCGCATGTAAGCACACATGCTTTTTAATTATACACCACCTTGAATTTGTTATTGTGCCTATCGAGGATGCACACGACAAGCGCGCATTGCTGCGTTATAATGGTGTGCCCTTGTGTCACTTGTAAACAATCTCCGATTGAATGATTCAACACAATAAATAAAATTACGTGAAAGTTAACAGCCTTTGTAATAAAACAAAAAATATGCAGAACATGCATAATTTAATAAGAAACAAAAGAAATTACCAGAGTGATCTAGTTGCAGTTGGCGTGGCGGTGAAAAATTCAAATAAATATTGCGTGCTGTATAAGATAAATAATCGGGATTGGCCAGCGAATGCTGCGTGAAAAGTATTATTGAAATGCCGTTCTGTTTGACAGGATGATATTTACGGGTCTATCAGAACTGCTAAACAATGTGGCTATGACTATAGCTTTGAACGGACGTTGTTAACCAATGTTTAGAGATGTACAGCCAATGAGGACACTCTAACGGCAAAGCAGGCCCGGGATGGCCAGTTGCGTCGCCCGGCCTAGCCATTAACGGGCATTCACCGGCACGGCAGGGCCAGCGCTGGATGTCTGTTACAGTGGCTTTGACAGCCCTGGCATTACGGAGGCAACGGCGGGCTTTTGCGGCCCAGCCAGTGCCGGCTGAAAACCATCATCGGCCCTAGTTGGCCCCATGTAATGTGCTTCCTGGGTAAGAGCTACATCAAGCGAGCAGCGCACGAGCTCCCGCTGCAGTGCGCAATTCGCACGCACGTACGTTACTGCGAGCTCATATACATTGCATCAGTTATTTATCAGTTGCTAAAGGGATAGATGGCTGCTACACACCGCACGCATAACTACTTGTCTAGCGGCATGCAGTCAACAAAGACTGCAGGAGTCGCGCCATTTCGCGGCATGCTGAAAGACCGCTGCCGTCGCGGCGCGTATACGATCGTGCGCTCGAGCAGTTCGTACATCGCGGCATGCTGAAAGACCGCTGCCGTCGCGGCGCGTACCGTCGTGCGCTCGAGCTATTCCGTACACGTGATGTCTGCTTATCGCTGCTGTGACTTCATTTATAGGCAAGCATTTCCTCGCGTTTGTGCGCCTGAATATAGCAGCGTGCAAACCTTACCTGAAGTTGAACTTCGTACGCGACTCACTTCACTTGCGATTGACACCGTGCTAAAACTTTGCCGCTTATTTCTTGAACGGCGTACCCGTATACGGCGCTGCATACTTTCTCGCCTTTACGCAGCGTGCCACCCCTGAAAAAATCTTCTGCGCCCGATATTCGCTGCAAGCCGTGGTACAACACAACCGAAAGTGGCGGGTCCATATTGTAAACGTGCTTTCCGAAGCAGACGACCGAGCTTGGTAGTACCCAGTTTCGGATTGAGGGCGCTCTTTAGCACCATTTTCGCAGCGCCCCCTGGGCTACGCAGGAGCCCCATACGAACCCGCCAACCAAACCCAAACTAGAATAGCAACCCTAATCCACCGTAATTTCACCGCCGTTGAGCACCCCCTAGAGGTAGCTGACATTGACGGTATCCTACTCGAACTCCTCCCCCGCACACGCAACACCACCAGCCTCTACGTTGTCGACCTCTACAGCCCACCTAGAAGCCCTCAAGCCCCCCTCATTGACGCTATGTGCAAAGCCCTTGTCCTCAGTTCAGGCAGCCCCCTTCTGGTTGTGGGTGACTTCAGCGCCAACCTCAACAGTTGGGGCTACCGCAAAAACTGTGGTAAAGGCACAGCCGTTCGGACTTTTGTCCAAAATGAAGGCTTCTCACTCCTCAATGACATTTCCTTTCCCACCCGAATTGGATCTAGCGTCCAACACAGCACCAGCGTTGACCTCACATTCTCGAAACACATCAGAGACGGTCGCTGGACCAACAACACACATTCCCTCGGTAGCGATCACTACATCCTCTGCACAGAGTTCAGTATCTCCTCTCTGGCACCGCCCAAGCGACGTGCAGTCCGCGTGGTCGACTGGGATAAGTTTCGCCGACTCCGGCAGACGGCCCCGGACACAATCGCGGATCTCGACGCTTGGGCAACCTCGCTAACGCAACATGTAGAACAAGCAACATCCACTATTCCCGAGCCGGAAGACGTAGCGGCAGCGGATAGCCGACAACTTCACATGTGGGAAGCCCATGCCAGCCTTCAAAAGCGCTGGCTAGCGCAAAAACACAACCGATCCCTGAAACGGCGCCGAGCCCACCTCGCTGCTGAGATTGAGGCCCATGCCACCAATCTTACTCAGCAGCAATGGGGGCAGGTGTGTGACCGCATGAGCGGCAATCTTGGTCTCAAAGACACCTGGTCCTTCCTGCGTTTTCTCTTAGATCCAGGTCACACAAAGGCCACTCAACGCAAGAATGTTACCCGCATACTACACCAGCTACCTTTGGAGGACGACGCCCTCCTTCAGGCTCTCAAAGACCAATACCTTACCACCAGCACGCCCATCCCTCTACCCTCCTACACCGGTGCTCCTAACCCGACCTTGGATGAGGAAATCGCCACATCCGAGGTCCGAGCGGCAATGCACCCTCTTCGAACAACATCGGCTCCGGGAGCTGACTGAATTACAAACAAAATGCTCCGCAACCTAGATGACCTATCCATTAAAGCAGTTAAGGACCTTTTCAACCAATGCTGGCGTAATGGCAGACTCCCAGCGAAGTGGACACACGCCCGCATCACTTTCATTCCCAAACCAGGCAAACTTCTCGAAATCAAGAGCCTCAGGCCTATCTCCCTCACCTCATGCTTAGGCAAGCTCTTCGAACACGTCGTCCTTGGCAGACTCCAGAACCATATGGACAACAACCTTTCTCCGACACCATGATCGGCTTTCGCTCGCACCTCTCCACTCAAGACGTAATGCTACAACTTTCAGAAGATGTCCTACACCCCCGACACGCTAAACGCACTCGTGCCATCCTAGCTCTTGACCTAACTAAAACATTTGACAATGTGCACCATACGGCCATCCTGGAAGCGCTCTCCTCACTCCAGGTCGGCAAATGCACACATCATTACATAGCGGCCTTCCTTCGCCACCGCACAGCTGAGATAACCTTCGGATCTCTTTGTTCACCTACATTCCCCCTAGGCAGCCGAGACACCCCCAAGGATCAGTCCTTTCTCCTCTCCTTTTCAACATCATCCTAATCCCCATGGCATCCACCCAGGCCTCCATTCCCACTCTCTCGCACCCTTTCTACGCGGACGACATCACACTGTGGACCATCACAGGCAGTGTTGGCGCTATGGAAGAGACACTGCAGGCAGGAGCTGACATAGTGGCAGCCTGTGCAGCCCAAGTCGGTTTAGCCTGTTCCCCCACCAAATCTGAACTCCTCGTCCTCCACCCTCCCCCCTCGAGGAACGACTGGATATCGGACCTCCACCCACATTGACAGTGACCATTGACGGCACTCCCATTCCCGAGGTTGAGAAGGTTCGCATCTTTGGTATCCTCCTTCAAAACAATGGCAAGAACACTGCCACTGTTTCCAAACTTACGGCCACCGTTCATCAGATGGTACGACTCATCTGCCGCATAGTTAACAGACACCGAGGCATGCGCGAGCACGATCTCAGACGGCTAGTACAAGCCTTCGTTCTCAGTAGGGTAGTGTACTCATTGCTCTACCTTTTCCTCCCCCGGGTAGAAGAAGATAAAGTCAACGCCCTTGTTCGACAGGCTTACAAAGCGGCCCTCAACCTACCCCGATACACATCAAACGAAAGGCTCCTCCACATGGGGGTCCACAACACCCTCGCAGAACTTAAGGAAGCTCACCGCTCAGCCCAACTCGAGCGGCTCTCTTCCACCGCCGCTGGCCGGCGCATTTTGACCCGCATTGGCCTCAACGCCCTTGGATACTGCCTCTTGCAGAACACTCTTCCACCCGACATCCACCGTCTACTCACGGTACATCCCCTCCCCAAAAACATGCACCCGGAGCACCACACGGCTCGCAGAGCGGCCCGTGCGGAGGCTCTTCACAAGCATTACGGCACGCGAACAGATACCGTCTATGTCGACGCCGCCTCTTACCCCTCATCCCCAGCCTTCGCCATAAGCGTCGTCTCCAACTACCTAATCCCGCAGGTCACTGGCGCGGTCCTCGCCACCTCCTCTATGGAGACCGAGGAGGCAGCCATTGCCCTGGCTATCTCCTCCACCTCTGCCACTTACATCTTTAGTCATTCCAAGACCGCGGTCCGCAACTTCACCCGCGGACGCATATCGGGCCCGGCTTCACGACTTCTAGCCCGGATCCCCCCCCCCCTTATGAGGCCGATCCAAGTTTTATGGGTCCCTGCTCACGTGGGTCACCCCGGAAACGAGGCCGCCCATTCTCTAGCTCGTGGATTCGTCAGCCGAGCAGGGCAGGCCACCAACTGGGGAGACGCTCGAGAGTGCATGGTCTCATATCATGAAATTTCCCTTCATTACAGAGAGGAAAGACTCCGGTACCCACCACCACACAAATCTCTCACCAAACTGCAGCAGGTGACGTGGCGCCAGTTACAATCCCGCGTTTTTCTCTCCCCCTCCCATCTAGCACTAATACACCCGCGACTTTTCTCGCCTGAGTGCACACTCTGTGGTGCGCCTAAAGCGGATTTCCACCACATTCTATACTTATGCTCTGAGCTCCAACCACCTGCCGATTGGCAACTCACTGACCTCGAGCGATGGGAGGCTGCGGTGTCCAGCTCTGATCCGGCTGTGCAAAAACAGCTAACGGACTGGGCTTCAATCGTCGCTGAGAAGCACCACCTCCCAGCCACTGCACGCAGCCAAGAGCCGGCCCATTCCTAAGGTGTAATCGCATAAGGCTGAAACGACTCAATAAAGTTTTCAACACCACCACTAGTGCAAGCTTCCCAGGTATTTTTCAACGCGATAGCGTTTAGGGCCCCGTGTCGCAGAAAATCTGGCGTCGGCGTCGGCATGGGCGTCCACGACCGAGAAAATCATCCACAACCACGTTTAGGTATGCCACACCATTCTACCACTAATGTTGCTCATTCCTTGTCTTGCATCTTGGCAAAGCTATTCCTCGGAATTTTGACAATGACAGTCCACAAACAAATGTCATGAAACAAAACACCCACAGCGCTTGCCTTTTATGTTAAATCTTCCCAGACTGAAATATTAAAAGTGCGAAACAAATACGGAAACCTGAAAATGAATAATTTCTACGGCGTGGTTGTGCACTACCTCCGGGATCGGCCCACGCAAGAGGCCGCGTTTCCACCAGAAAGCTCGCCTAAGTGCATAGCGTTCACCGCCAGTGTTTGCCAGTATCCATTAGGGTTGCATAAGCTGCAGTCGTCGGTTGCATAAGCTAAGTAGCAGTCAGGGATGTTTGAATGCTGTCGCGTTCCACTCTTAAAGGCGAAGCTTTTTTCTCTTGTGGGCAATTTTATATCTATTGTTCTATTGTTTTATTGCGATAGCAATTATATGGACACTCAAAAGCAGATTTCTGCCGTCGGCGTCGCCGTCGCCGTCGCCGTGAGGTTCCGTATGACGTCATTTGGAGAAGAAATCGTCGCCGCGCGCCGAACGCTGTATGTGCGAGTGAAAGGGGGCGAGGGACGCGCGCTTTCACGGGGAGTGAACGCACGGCGGAGAACAAACGCGCGTTCTGCGCCGTGCTCGCTTAAGGGCTGCAGAAGTAGGCGTCTCTGTTCTCCTTCACAATCACCATGTATGTAGAGCAAACGCGCCTTCTTCCAACGAGCGAGAGGCCGTGGGGGAGGGAAGGGAAGGGAGGCGACGTTTAGCTGCGGCACCAAGTGCCTATTATTGCGATAGCAATTATATGGACACTCCAAAGCAGATTTCTGCCGTCGGCGTCGCCGTCGCCGTGAGGTTCCGTATGACGTCAATGGAGATGAAATCGTCGCCGCGCGCCACCGAACGCTGTATGTGCGAGTGAAAGGGCGCGAGGGACGCGCGCTTTCACGGGGAGTGAACGCACGGCGGAGAGCAAACGCGCGTTCTGTGCCGTGCTCCCTTAAGGGCTGCAGAAGTAGGCGTCTCTTTCCTCCTTTACAATCACCATATATGTAGAGCAAACGCGCCTTCTTCTGACGCACGAAAGGCCGTGGGGGGGGGGGGGGGGGGGGGAAGGGAGGCGACGTTTAGCTGCAGCACCAAGTGCCTATTTATATCAAAGGCTCCGGCAACAGTCACCAACGCTGCACGCGTTTTGAGCGAACTCGGGCAAAACGCCGACGGCGTCAACAACAGTTCTGCGTGTTGCCGGCGCTGCTGCATGTCCAAGTTTATACAGCTCATAAAGCTAATATCATTACTCCGTATAGCTCTCTACTAAGTTGCTATCGCAATTGATGCTTCACCTTTCAGGTGAAACTGCGACAACTTTTTTATATCAGAGGCTCCGGCAACAGTCACCAACGCCGCACGCATTTTGAGCGAACGCGGGCAAAACGCCGATGGCGTCGACAACAGTTCTGCGTGTTGCCGATGCTGCTGCATGTCCAAGTTTATACAGCTGATAAAGCTAATATCATTACTCCGTATAGCTCTCTACAAGTTTGCTATCGCAATTGATGCTTCGCCTTTCAGGTGAAACTGCGACAACTTTTTTTGTATCTATTGTACCGATAATAAAAAAAAACACTCGTGAGATCTCTTCCCTGCTTCGCGTCTGTGTTTACTCCCGTCTGTGTCTCATATGGTGCGGCAGTTTCAAAGCCACGATTCTCTTGCAACTTCTCCAGCTTTTCATTCCTTTATGCGGTCTTATTTTTACAGGACCACCGAAATGCTCTTTGTGGGTGAAGGAAGATGCTTCCGAGGAAAAACGCACGGAGTGTATGATAGAGCTGCAAACACTTGTGCTGGTCCCATTCACCAACGTGAAATTTTATTTTGCGGTTTTAAGTTTTCACCTTAGAAGTGAATCGCCATGTGCGAAGTGCACTTCTTTAGATACACTTCTCACCATCTTACTCAGTAGCGCTGTTCATAAAGACAACTGTGTTGCCGTAGTTTTTTAGTATGGCACTTTATAAGGACACTACTTATTAGAAGGCTTTTGGTGTTAGATTCCAGCCACTGTATATATTGCTGAGATGAAACGTATCGTGCACTTGCTTGTCCAAATAAGAACCGCGTTGAAATAAACCATATAATATGCAGCTATTGAAGTTGCTATTTGTCTCCTTTGTGAATAAATTGTGGACGAGTATTTAGTAATCCGTTTCACGCAGCCATAATATTAATTCCTCTTTCCAATTCGCTGAGCACGGAGAGTAGAGTCATAATGAACTGGTCAACTTCAATCGAGATGGCATTACGTTACTAGTAAAGCATTACGAGGATAATATTATGAGGTTTAGGTACAGTGTGAGTACATTTCTGATAATAGTTTTTGTCGCAAGGTGACCTATATAAAAATTGTAAGACTTTACCGAACGCAGCATTCCTAATCTACACCATGAAAACGAACTCGAGCACGGCAACTGCACCAATGTGAGGAGCAGTTGCAAAAATGCGATTCTTAGGTGTTGTATAGGTAGGGTTCACTGTTTCCAATTTTTTATTCCATTTGAAATATTTGAACCATAGCCACCGTAAGCTTTAGGGCTGCACCACAACTTTATTTTTCTGTTACTCCCTTATTTATCCTTACACAGCCACTTCACCATACAGGCAAATGAATCAGTCACACACCGGTGTAAATATGTGTAACATTTGTTTTTACATCCTTGAGCACGTCAAGGATAGTGACCAAGTTCGGTGGTTCAGTTGGGGTTGACATTGGGCACCTAAGTTTCAAAACTATTTGTATGAAGTTTTCTCGTAACGATGTAACATTCTCATCTGCGTAGCGAACCTGCATCGCGTTTTCCACAAGCTGTGGATGCTCGTGATCATTATGGGGCCGTAGCGCCCACCAACGCTGCCAAGCGGGGACGCTAAGGTCGGCGCTCTAAGTCGGCGCCTTGGGGCCGGCTGCGAATGACGAGGAAAATAAAGTTGGGCGGCGCGTGCAAGCGGCGCAAGCACGGCACGCTCTAGTCGGTTCTGAAAGCCTGCTGACCTGCTCCTCTTGTTCTGGCGCTCCGCTGCGACCCCTCGGTTCCCAACAGTGGTGACTCCCGCCTAAGAGATGACCGACCCTAGCAACCTACCACCTTCAGGTAACCTTCCGCCAGACGCTACCTCACGCCCACGGGACGGCGAAGCTCGACAGCTCCCCCTGCCCACGTTCTGGCGCAAGAACCCGCAGGTTTGGTTTGCCCAGGTCGAAGCCATCTTCGATCTGCGCCAAATCACCTCGGAGACTCCTGGGTTTCGCCACTTACTTTGCAACCTGTCCCCTGAGGTGGCTCAAGAAGTGGCGGACGTTATCGCTGCACTTTTGAGTGGTGCCCCATACCAGCAACTGCAGCAGAGTATTTTAGAACGCACCACGGCGTCTGAGAGCGCGCGCCTCCAGCACCTGCTCACCTACAAGAACCTTGGAGACCGCTGCTCTTCCCAGCTGCTGAACAGCCCGCGACAGATCCTGGGCACAAGCAACGTCGACTCAAACAGTTGAGGCAACTCTTCCTGCAGCGCTTGCCGCAGTCCACCCGCCTTGTCTTGGCCGCTACAGAGGACTTGACCCTCGACCACCTCTCCTAGCTCGCTGATCGAGTCCACGACGCGACTTCTCCTTCAGTCGCCACCTTCTATTCAACGCCATAGTCCGCAATTATGGCCCGCTTAGAGTCCCGGATTGACCCGCTTGCCGTTTCCATCGACACCCTTCGGATGTCCTTCCATGACCAGCGCGGCTCCACCTCATGTCCCAGCCGCCGTCACTCTTCCCCAGCAGTCCTCGCTCGCGCAGTCCTCGACGCTCACCTATCTGCTGGTACCATAGCACTTTCCGCACCGCGCCCGCCAGTGCCAGTCCCACGCGAATGGTCGGGAAACAAACCGCGAGACCACTGACGGTGGCGTGTGACGTCGCCTTACAACCCGGCCGCCTTTTTATTGTCATGAATCGTATTTCCAGCCTGCTATTCCTTGCAGAAACGGGTGCCGAGGTCAGTGCACTGCCGTCCTCCAAGCGTGACCGCGCTTCTAATCACCTTGACCTACGCTCCGCGCGGCGATCTCTACCTCCATTGCTACGTATGGTCTGCGGTCCCTCACTCTCTACCTTGGCCTTCGGCGCACGTTCCGGTGGGTCTTCATCGCGGCCGACGTCCATCAGCCTATCCTCGGCTCCGACATCCTGAGCCATTCGAACTCGACGTCAGCATGCGCCACCATCGCCTCATTGACAGCAAGACGCGCCTCTCAATCCCTGGCGTTCTGTCAGCTGTCGCTCCCACTGGCATCCGCATGCTGACCCCGCCATGCCCGTACGCTCGAATCCTCGAAAACTTCCCTGAGATGACGAGGCCCTGCAATTTAAATTAACCACCCAAGCACAGCGTAACCCACCAATTCTCACGCGTGGTCCACCCGTTGCAGCCTGTCCGCGCCGCCTCTTCGGTGAGCGCCTAACCATTGCTAAACGGAAATTCGAGCACATGCTCCAGCTAGGTATTATTCGCCCTTCGTCCAGCGCCTTCCCACTCCACCTGGTGCCCAAGAAAGAACCGGGTGACTGGCGTCCGTGTGGCGACTACCGGGCACTCAACGCTCACACGGTCCACGATAGCTATTCCCTTTCGCACATGCAAGATTTCACAGGCCACTGGGAAGGATGCAAAATATTTAGTAAAGTGGACCTTGTCAAGGCCTATCACCAAATCCTCGTTGAGCCTGACATTATGCCGAAGACAGCCATTACTACACCCTTCGGCCTGTTTGAGTACGCACCTCAAACGTTCCAACGATTCATTGCCGAGGTAACGCGCGGCATCCCGGCTGTGTTTGCCTGCATCGACACATTCATCGCGAGTCCCAATCCAGAAGATCATGAGCGTCACCCCCAGGAACTCTTTCAACGCCTTCAACAATATGGCCTGTTTGTGAACTCCCAAAAATGCGTATTTGGGTCTTCCGAGCTCGAGTTCCTGGGCCACCACATCTCGGCGCTGGGAATTCGTCCGTTGCCCTCACACGTCTACCAGGCCGTGATAGACTTCCCAGCACCCACTTGCCTACACCAGCTGCGTGAGTTCCTCGGCCTTGTGAATTTCTCCCGACATTTTATTCCGCACTGCGCTAAACTCCTACACCCACTGACTAACCTTCTTCGCACGACGAATGGCTGGTTCCTCATCCGCGATTTCCTGGTCTCCCGAAGCTCAAGCTGCTTTGAGGGCTTCCAAACAAGGTGTCGTTGATGCGGTACTTTTCATCCACCCGAGGACTAACGTGCCAACTTGTATCATGGTGGATGCTTCCAGTGTGGCCATCGGCGGTGTTGTCCTACAGAAAATCAACTCCGAGTGGCGCCCACTGGGCTTCTTCTCTCGGAAGCTCCAACCTGTCGAGACCCGCTGCAGCGTTTTTGGCCGCGTGATGCTCGCCATCTACACCACCATCCAGCACTTCCGATACTTTTTGGAAGGCCAGCCATTTTAAGTTCTAACGAATCATTAGCCTTTGGTGTGTCTACCGTACAAACTCTCCCAAGTACGTCGCACGTGAACTTCGTCAACTCGTCTATATATCGGAGTTAACAACGGATATCCGGCACACCAAAGACACCGACAACGAGGCAGCTGATGCACTTTCACGCATCACCTTCCTCGGTACTTTTACATCGACTGTGGATTGGGAAGGTCTAGGTCGTGCGCAGATGGAACACCCAGAGCTGCAAGCGCTGCGTGACCATCCCCATTCCCTCCGTCTACAACTCGTTCCTCACCCGTTTGTGCCTGGCTCACTCTAGTGCGACATGTCAGCGGCTGCATCTCGCCCCTTCATTCCGGCTGCCTTCTGTCGTGCGGTGTTCCAATCACTTCACGACATCTGCCATCCCAGCATCCCAGCCACGCAGCGCCTCGTTACACCGCGGTATGTCTGGCCAAGCATTAACACCGATGTTCGCCAGTGGGCCCGCTCGTGCCTCGCATGCCAGACCGCCAAAGTGACCCGCCACACGGAGACTCCCACGCAGTCGTTCTTGCCACCTGGCTGCCGCTTTCAATATGTCCATCTTGATTTGGTTGGACCACTTCCTCACTCTCATGACTGCCGGTACATTCTAGCAATGCTTTTACCACTTCACCAGTTGGACCGAAGCCGTGCCCATCGTGGACATCACTGCGGAAACAGTCACCAAAGCCTTCGTTTCAGCATGGGTTTCCCGCTTCGGCTGCCCCAGCATCGTGACAACTGATCGCGGCCGGCAATTTGACTGTACACTCTTCACTTCCCTCAACCGCCTGCTTGGCACTATAGCACTGCCGTACCACTGCATATCATCGCTGTGCCAACGGCATGGTTGAGCGGCTCCATCGCCAACTCCAGGCTGCCCTGACTCCGCGCCTGGATCGAGAGCACTGGGTCGACCACCTGCCTATGGTGCTTCTCGGCCTACGCGCCGTCCTTCGTCGCGAACTGGGCTGTTCAGCGACCGAACTCGTCTACGGTGCACCCCTGCGGCTTCCTAGAGACTTGTTCGTTCCTTCGGTCCCATCGCCCCAGCCACTACAGTACCTCAAACGCCTACGCGACTGCGTTCAGCAACTGCGCCCCGTACCGCCTCGATCATCGGATCACAGCATCTTTGTGCATCCGGACCTTGCGTCTTCGTCCCACGTGTTCCTCAAGCGAGATGCTCAAAAGGCGCCTCTTACACCATCCTACGACGGACCGTACCGTGTCATCCACAAGAAGTCCGCCACCATCCTGAAGAATAGTCTTCAAGAGGTCGTTTCGTTAGACCGCCTCGAACCAGCCTACGTCGAGATACCTCCCAGGGAGATCCCTACGGATGTTGCCAGCCCACCCGTCGCTCTGCTTGACACTGGGAGAGCCTCATCTCTGCCTCGTCGACGAGTGCATTTCGCCGTCCCGTCTGGGCGGGGGGCCCTGTAGCGCCTACCGACGCTGCTAAGCAGGGACGCTAAGGTCGGCACTCTAAGGCGGCGCCTTGGGGCCGGCTGCGAATGACGAGGAAAATAAAGATGGGCGGCGCCTGCTAGCGGCACGAGCACGGTACGCGCTAGTCGGTTCTGAAAGCCTGCTGAGCTGGTCCTCTTGTTCTGGCATTCCGCAGCAACCCCTCGATTCCCGGCCAGGTCATATGGTGTGCTCCATTTGTTTTCTGCTTTTAGGGACCTTATTTCATAAGCGTTTAGTTATGCCAGGCTCTTGTTAGCATGCCAGGTTCTTGTTAACGCGAGGGCAACCTTGGTGCGATTAACAGACAGAGCCGTTTGAACACAAGATGCAAGCTTTCACACTTAACTCCCAGGAAAGGGGGTAACCGGTATTTACAACACAGGAGCACTTGGACGACAACAACGTTTTGGCATGTGCCAACGAATCGACAGGATGCGATCAACGTGATAGAGTACCTATAAGTACTGTAATGTTCCGTCCGTCAATGACGCGGTAAACAATAAAGTCACGGCGATTGTGTGCACATAGATTCACCCGGGAAGTTGCGTCGGCCCGACGATGGGGTCGTTGGCGAGGACGCAGCGGAGGAAGAACCGCAGAGGCCCATGTTGACGCTGTCTGCCACGCCAAAGTGGGTTGTCGCGACCAGCACTGTCGACGAACAGGTCAAAGCTGCGTTCTCCGGAAGACATCGGTAAGGCCCGGTGCGGATCAAAGTTTAGCGACGCTCGGCTGAGCCCAGGTTGAGGGGCAGGCCCGGTCCTCTCGATTGACTGACTAGTCAGCTCCATCAGCCCAGCACAGCTCGACCATGGACCATCGTCCGTGAGCGTACCCAGAACTGTCTGGTTCCTTAAAACAGCAGGGCTGCCTCCTGGCTCTGTCTAGGGACGTGGTGCTGCAGCTTCACGAATCGGCACTCCCTCCTTGCCGAAAATCTTCGGAGCACCGCAGCTCACGCTTGCTTGTTTGCTTGCTTGATCCTCATCACGCTCTTCTCCACCCATCCCCCGCGTTTTTCTTCCTTCTCTTCTCCCATTCCAGTAATCCGCCACCTGTTTTCCGGGCTGTGGCTTGTTCCTTCTTGGGCTTGCCTTGTATTGGTCGATAGCGTCTCGCAACACAAGTACAACGTCGAGCGCATATCACACTAGTATAAGTTATTCCTTTATAGTGCGCTAGAGCCCGTCCGAATGAATATGGTATTTTTTTTTCATAACAGGCGCAAATGCATGCAGGCAGCAAATGATAGTTCTCAGCGTTAGTACGGCAGCTTCGGCTGACTGGTGTAAGCTGCAGGTCCCGAAAGATGAGGGGAATTCAGCGAGCACTGTTCGATAGCTCAGCATGTCCTGAAATAAGCTCGATAACCCGGCTACCGTCGACGGCTCGTACATGATGCGTTCTGGTTGTGCCAATACGGTGCGTGGCAACAATTATTGAGTGCTAATTGCCAAATCAGGCTATCCAAAGATACCTCGATGCTAACCTCGGTAACGAACAAGATATCGGTCTTTGTGTGCCTACGTTGGAAGCCGCCGCGAATCTTCAGGCCATTCAGAATATCTAGGTGACAGATACCACGACTATCCCGGTTCATGCTTAGCTCACATCAGGAACGAAGCTCAAGAATTACGTAGATCGAAAAATATACATAGCCTCGTAGTGATTCGATTGCCGTTATTCCTTCGTCGTCATCCCATGGCAGTCAAACTTTTGTCAACATACCATTGTCGTCATTACAGCTCCATAATTCTCTTTGTCACCGCATCATTCGAACGTCGATGTACGGTTATCGTCACGGCGTCGTTGTCACAACATCGTCGTCATACCATGCCGTCATTGTCATCGCACCGTCGTCGTGACACCATCGTCTCTATCAAATCGACGCCATTCCAGTGTAGCCGTACCATGATCGCCATGGAGTCGTCGTGACACCATAGGCGTCATACCACCGTATTCACACCAGTGTCGCCATCCCATAGTCGGCGCATCGTCATCGTCACGCGAGCGCATTGATCGAACGGGCTTCAGGCAGTCCTTGTCAATCCATCGTCATCACGCCGTCGTCGTCACACCATCGTTGACACTCCAGCACCATTTCATGGTGGTCATGCCATTGTCGTCACAAAATTGCCGTTACTCTAGCATCCTATAGTTATGCCATCGTGGTCATTCTTTCGAGGTCCGTAGTGATTTTTGTGTCGTCATGCCATTATTTGTCGTCATTGTATCGTCGTCGATGCGTCATCAATACACCATCTTCTTCATGCAATCGCGGTGGTCGCATTGTTGTCATTGCATTGTCGTCATGCGTGTCTTGTGCTTGATCGAGCGAACAATATGTATTTCGCAGTGAGGCGGTTCCCAGTGTGAATGTCCATCTAGGTTGCCTGGTCCTTACTTGTATATGGTCGCTAAGGAGCAACACCTTTTTTCACAAGCACCATTAAAAGCCTCACCTGAGTGGATTTCCACAGCGCTTAGGATTCGCAGATTCATTACGCACAATATCTGACGGCTGTCTGGAGGATAATTTTTAATTTTCTGGTTGAGTAGATATGCTGATACCGAAACATGCTGTGTGATTGAAGATACTTTCTCTTCTACACTGCAAATTGATTCCTATAAAAAATAGCAAAGATATGCAAAAATAGCAATACAGCAAATGATTCCTAACAAAGAAGCGGTGTAGCAATCGCATACTGACACACGGCAATGTACATGGAGGAATTTAGAATGAGTTTATTGCAAATATGAAGCCTCATTGCTTTCAATGTAATGATTTATTTGCAATATGTAACGGGTGTACATTAATCGAGCTACACCAAATAACACAGAAAAAAATACTTGGTGCATAAAATTATGTGTTGCCATCAGTGAAGTTAAGTTGTCTACTGAAGGTAACATATTATCGGTGCACAGTGAAACACCACTGTGGCCGCAGTCCGAAGACTTCAAGGACCAGGAGCGGGGCTCCCCTAAACATGTGTACCCCCCCCCCCCCCCCCCCCGATACTCGTTTTTCAGGTAAGCCGCAGGTCAAGTGGCCCCAAATGAAAAAAATTTAAATAAAATAGGCTTTGGTGGCCGGACTGGCTATTCACATTGAACTCGCCCGGCTGCATGTCCCAGATTACATTTAGGCCTGCCGATGCTTGCAGATCTCCGACTTCTTTAGCTCTTGGGTCAATGTGCTTTCACGTACCCTTTCGTAATAAATCAGATTCTGGAGAAAAACTTCCAGTACATTTATTCATTTTTTCGGCTTATTCCTTTCACTCGGTACCCTACTTCTATGTAACTAATTAGCTGTGCTGGCTGAGGTATAGGGATTGTTAGCTGCCTATTTTTGATCTCAGCAGCATTAGGACTTGCCCTAGCGCTCTTGAATTAACAATATAATATCACTATAAATCCCAAGCACTGTACACTGGTCATAGTAGCCCAGATTATGTTTAGGACTACATGTCAAAAAGTACGAAGAGGAAGTCCTTACTGGCAGAGTGTTGTTTTTACTACCTCTGTCAACTTCTTTGAAACCACCAGGTCATTTATCAGTCCCGAGCAAGTAACTTAGCGCAATAAAAAACACATACACAAGAAAGGGAGACAAAGACAAGCGCTACTTAGGACCTTTTTTCCAGTAGCCTTGAAACATCATCTGGAAGCGACACTTGCTCTAAAACGACCACCGGCTTCCCCTGTGCAGACCGATTAGTATTTGAAGACCTTAGAAGAATGTCGAGCATGGTCCTCCACCTGGTCTCCGTAAGCTGAGCCGCAAGTTGTCTGAACTCACGCAGCTTCCTGCTCGCTAGTCATTCCGGATTTTCGTGGTGGCACACAACACGCAGCCAGTCGTGCAAAAGTCGAACTTGGCGCCAGAGCTCGGACTTCAAGAGTTTGCATAGCCTCTTGAGATGTCCCCCAAGAAGGCTTCACTAAACCAAACAGAACACAAACATCTTGAGGGTATAATCCTTTCCGGACACAGAGGGCATAAAACCTGGCCCGGCATATGGCTTCGACGATGTGCGAAGGGATGTGGGTGACTGACTGCAGAGGATGCACACGAAAAGAATGGCCCAATGTACGAGAAATGCATTCTGGAAGAATTAATTGGTGGGCTTGTTGGTTTTCCATAAATGAGCAAGTGACTTAGCGCAATAAAAGATACAGACTGTGTTTGTTTTTATTGCGCTAAGTTACTTGCTCAGTTATGAAAAACCAACTAGTCCAACAAATAATTATTCTAGAATACATATCGATCAGTCGTCACGCCTTGTTTGAGGGCGATGGAAATTTAGAGCCCCTGGTGCTGGCCGGAAACGGCTGCGTGAAGACGACCGCTTCAGGGTGCGGACTGAACTACAGACTGACAGTGACAGCCAAGACATTCATGTCTACTCGTTGATCACTGACGACACTTCCGACGACGACTTCCAACTTTTGCGCAGCCGTAAGGCAAGAAGAAAGTTTGCCGGGACCTCTTGGAGTCCAGCAGTGTTTCGTCCTGGAGTCCTGCAGTTCACAAACTGTTCGGCACGCACGGAGACCGGATGCCAACACTATCCCATTTATGCATGTGCTACCCAATGGTGACATGAAGGGGGCCTAACAGGCAATCTGTCTCGATACTGCTGGAGGCTGTGGTGCCAAACGAAATCATGGACGCTAAGGTGAACACCCTCAAAAGTGTGCAGGTGGTTCAAGATTCACACACCGGTGCTTTGAGCGCTCTACGGCACAATATTACCAGAGGTTTATGGCATGCAGATGCGCTCTCACATCCCGCTGGACTCTGATGGCATCAGCGGTGTACTGTACGGCGTAGAAAGGAATGACTTGCCAATTCTGTTCAAAGCCGCGAATGGTCGTGATCTCATGGCCGATGTTTACCGCCTTGGTAATTTACGTTGCGTGAACAAATTCTTGAAAGGCAACTGTTTCACGCCGAAAGGTAAGGTAGCCCACGTTCGTCATTCTGTTAGGTCTTGCATTCCGATGCCCATTCAATGCCACAACTGAATGAAACTTGGGGCGCTATAACGTAAAATGATTCCAAACTGTTTTGATTCAAATTTCTGCAATCAGCCTCCACGATTGGTCAAAACATTTTCGGGCCACTCCCAACTTCTCTCTGTCTCGTGACGTCACGAAAGCCGCGATAGCTCCCCATTATTATAACTTGTATACAGCGATTATGCATGATTAAACGGCACAAAAGAAAAATAATCATTCCTGGTTCGACGCCTTTTCACGATTAGCCCTCTGCTATTGGTCCAATGTTTTCTGGCTAAGCCCACTTCGCCTGTCTCTAATGCGACCTCACAAAACTGCGCAAACTCACCATGTCAAAGTGACGTGTACGCGAAAAAAATGCATTAATATGCCGAACAAAACTGAAAATTTTTCTGAATAGCCACAGACTGCCCCGTTCCGAATGGAATTGAATATAGCTGCCCGCCACTCGTTCAGGCCCTCGCTACTCGCGCCTATCCGTGAGCATGTACTTATTTGCGCATGATAAACCTTTTTGCATGGCAGTAAGATGTTATCGAGCCCTTTCGCCATGCATACGACATCGCTCTGCTAACTCTTCCTTGCCGAGGATCCGTTTTAGCGGCATTCTTATCCTTTCATTGCACGCGGCCGCGATTTTCGGCCAGCGAGCGCAAGCTAAGTAAGGCGAAGTGGGCCAATCGGAGAAGCCGGCACCACCCTCTTCATGCGGTTATCTTTTTTTACTGTGCTGGCTCGGCCCCATCATAACCCTCTCAACTAGAGCGTGCTCCTGGCCTCTTGTAAGCCAATTAGACAAGACAAACCGCTGAGTGTAGATAATGTTATTAGTTTTGAAAGCGAACAAAGGTGACCCCCTATAAACGAGGAGAGTGTTTGATTGGGTTGTTCAGACAACACTGCGGGTTACCGTCCTATGCTTGCGTCAGTGGTTACGTACATTTGGCGTCAGGACTTTGGAATCAAAACAGTTTGGGGAATAATTTTACGTTATAACGGCCTTTTTTACGTGAGCGGCGTGTGTAAGAATTGAACGGTGTGCGCCATTTGCGCTGTGCCGCACGCCGTGGATAACAGTGTCATAATATGGACCATATGCCACGGGTCTCATGACACTTCATCGATGCGCTGCCCAACGATTAAGAAAAAATGGCTATCTTAAAAGTGATGGCAAAGATTCGTTCCTTTCATCGAGAAACCACTCCAAAAATGAGGAAGCGACACTCCCGTTGCCGACGTTCCTCAAGGAAAACTTCTGCGTTGGTGACGCGTATTGCACGTCCAAAGTCACCTCCTCCACTGCTACACAGGACAGGCACATCAGAAATGTGTGAAAAGGAGAATGGTACTTAGAAGAATGCGACCACCAAAGCAAGACCTGTGCTGCCGAAAAAGCACCAAACAGCCGAATCGCTGCACGCCGCTGGAGATAGACCGGCCCGGCCAACGACTGCCGAAGAGTTGGTTATATTGGTGCGATCACTAATAAATACAATTCGCATGCTACTGAGCAAGCTGCAGACACTGTGAACACCCGTATATGTAGTGTCCGCTTAGTGTAACTGATCTCTAGTGCCACCTCCAGTGCCTCTTTACTCCTACCCGACACCCGGCCCAAGCAAGGCCCGGGTTCGTACGGTCGCTCTTTTCCCCTTTCTTGTTCCAGCCGCCGGCGTGGACGGACGCGGTTCGGTTGAGTGATGTAAAAAACGTGTTCTATTTAAGAAGGTATGTCGCCTCGACTTTCCATGCCATGCTAACGTCCCCAGCCTTCACGTCCAGCCCTCGCATCTGGCGCACCGAGCATCTGCCCGGCCACTCAACTACGCCAGTATGTTTGCCTTCGCTAGTCGGTCTGCCATCATCTCGTCCGTCCGTCATTTGCTCGCCTCTTATGTGCGCGTCTGTGTGCGCTTGCCTGTGGAACCCGTGAAACCTAAGGTAGGGCAACCATAATTGCTCGGTTCAATCCTTCCAGCAGTAGTGAAGTTTCACAGCGCAATGAAAGCCCACTGTAGTTTTGTAAGTGAACACCTGCGTACAGCCGGCTCCGAGGAATAAGGTGCCGGCAATTGTATGGGAGGATATCCACCCAGTGACAGTGTCGCGCCTCGGGTGGACATCGTGCGGAAAGAACTGGCACGTTGCCAGTTCTTTCCGCAGTTCTTTCCGGACCTAAGCATTTTCCGGACCTTTCCGGTCTTGCCAGGACCTAATTAAGCGTATGGAGGCAGATTCAGCTGAGCCCTCCACCAGAATTCAACGCATCCGCCACGACCGGTGTACCAGTTCGGCCCTCGACCAGGCCATGGCACAGTGTCTTGCCTTGCTGTTCCGGCAGTTGCCTCACCTTGTAGCAGCGGTGACTAGGCTGCAAGATTTGTCATCTTCCATCCCACAGTTTGACGGCTCGCACATCCACAGTGTCACTGTATGGCTAGATGACAGGCGACGCGTGCAGCAGCTTGCTTCGTGGAACGGTGTCACCACACGCCAGATCGCTGCTAGCAAGCTGAAAGTTACTGCACGAAAGTGGCATCTCGCGTTCGGGAACCACTACGCCACCTGGGCCATGTGAAGCTCGGTCCTCAAGAACACTTTTGGCCGATAATTGATCCTCATAGAGTGGCAAGAGCAGCTTATGAACGTGTCCCAGACACCATCTGAACGCTTGCACCAGTATAGCGCAAGATGTAGTCCGGCGTAACGCGCGCGCGCGGCCACGCGCGGCGCGGTTAAGCAACGCCGGTGAAAAGTGCATGATCTAAACTTTGGCGTCACGGCGTAGCCAGCGTGCCCAGCTGCGTCGGGCGCACACAGCGCCCCGGTGCGGAGATGGAACATGTTTTATTTCACGCGGCTGCCGCTAGACCAGAATGCACTGCGCGCTGTAGGGGCAGCGGGCAGAACGCAAAATGGCGGCTTGCGGCACTCGCAGTGAAAGCGCGGTTGTGCCTTTCTCAACGTCCGTGGACGATGACAGCACAAGTGAGGATGTATGTACATGGTCCGCTTCGGCTTTTGACATAGCCGACGCACTAGCAATAGGAGTACAATCTTCTGGCTGTCAGGAGAAGTTAACGCCATGCCGTGAAGGACTCAAACAGCACACGGAGCGAGAGCTGTGTATAAGGTATTTTTTTGTGTTTGCGTATGTAAAAAATCACGATGTGCTTTCTTTTCGAACTTATGTTCATATTTTATGAATGACGGGTCATTCATGTGTGTGTAAGCCGGTGATCACCGCTCTGTCAGGCTTTATGTGCCTTTACGCCGATCCCCTAGGCAACTATGTATGTTGGTTCTCTGATATAAAGTGTCTTGTCAAAAAAAATGTCACAGTTTCGCCCTAAGGGCGAAGCAATGAATGCGATAGCAACACAGCAATGTCATACGAAGTAAGGTGAGCGGCTTTGGTAGCAATATGAATTGTAGTAAACATGAGCTGATTAAGTAAGCAGGTGTGCTGCGGCGTAAGTAGACCGACATGAAGAGAGACTCGATGACCACGAGAAGGCGCGTGTGAAACGGTGGTGTTGATGAGAAGCGCTTCCCGTGGGCAGCGCGTGCGAAGGGACACACCTGTAGCGCTGCACTGCCGATCCGGGCAGCATTGCATGTGTAGCGTGCGTTGGAAAATGTGACCCGACTATTACTAACTGAATGAACAAGCGTGGTGTGAGTGCGCACAATCAAACACGAATAGATCACACTGAATGACAGCAGACAACGACTGTCAAAACGCTGGCAGCAAGCATACGCCGGGAAGGTACGTGCGGTCTATCGCTTCAACGGAAACTGAGCGGCGAATGCACGGCGCATAAAGGTCAGAGCCGTGTGGAGATAAGAGACGGTGCGGACGAGCGACGAGCGCGGTTGTTGGCGGAGTAGAAGTGCGCCCCCCCCCCCCCTGCTCTTTCCGGCGCTGGCTTCCTGCTTCCTTGCTTGCGCGTGGGAGATTGAGTGCGTTCTCTCTCCGTGATAGCGCGCGTCCCCGCACGCTTCCGCTCGGGCATACGGCGCGCGGCGAAGATTTTATCTATAGGAAACCTCACGGCGACGGCGACAACGACGACGACGGCCACGCCGACGGCAGAAATTCGGTTGAAGTGTCCATATAATTGCTATCGCAATAAAAGCACGCACAACTCGGACGGCGCGGGCACATGCTGTCAGAAAGCGAGAATGCGTATCCTCCATGGAAATAGCTGTTGGCGCGGCCAATGTTACTAGATTACCTCTTTCAGTTTGCAAACTCCGGCGCCGCGGATGTCACCCTTCCCTGTACCGCCGAGCGGGGGCGCGCTCGTCGTCGTTTGAATAGGGTGCCTCGATGCCAGCTCCGCCGTTGAGGCTGGTGCCAACCTTTCAACGCCCCCGCGCCGCCGCTTTCTCGCTTGAATCACAGCGAGCGGTTGCGATTGCTTGGTGCCGGTGCTTAGTTCGAGACAAAGTGCGCGCGGTTGCTTCGCTGATGCTTCTACTTGCTAGACAGTGTTCAGCCGCATTAATGACAAGCTTGTCAAGTGCATCGAGTCGACATGACGGGCTGTTGTGTTCCCAAGTGCACCGGATCGACGCGTAAAGGGCTTCGTTGTTTACGCTTCCCCCGGGACCCAGAGCGAAGGAAGAGATGGGAAGCCCAAGTAAAGCGGTATCACCGGAAGGCAGCGGATAGCTCCTACATTTGCGAGGTAAGTGTCAAGAAAGTTTAGACTATCGTACCGTCCCAGTCAAAAAATCCGACAGGCTGTCGGCTTGTCGGCTATATGTTATTTTGGCCTGTCGGCCTGTAAGCCTGTCGGCTCGTTAGCCTGTCGGCTCGTTAGCCTGTCGGTGTCGGCCTGTAGGCGTCCGCCTGTCGGTGTCAGCCTGTCGGTTTCGGCCTGTCGGTTTGTAATCCTGTCGGAACATTCTATTCCGACAGGCCGCAATTGCGGCAGTATTCTCTGGCAATCACTTTCAGCGATAGTTTCACTTTCGCGAGAGTTCATGGCTCGGCCCACGAAAGCTCTTGCATTTTCCCGACGCTTGTGCGCAGGCATGCAGTGCCGATTCTCGCAAAAGTGAAACTACCTCCGAATGTGATTTTCCTTGAATACGATCCCTAGTGGCGTTATCAAGCATGCTTGATTATGCTGTCAGACAGTTCCCAAATAGAAAATACACCTGTGATTGATGGTTTCAAAGTTGTATTGCACAGTAATTCACACGCAGCCATCATATACATGCAAACAAAAATACTGTATTTACTGTACATAGGTCCTATTTCTCGAAATTAATGAAGCTACTCAATCTATGTTACCAACAAATGTCTACCTATATTCATGAAAAAAGCTAGCAAAAGTACCGAGGCAATGGCATTCCTCTGCCACGCCTGGATTCAAGCAGCACATGGGCGCCTTCTTTACTAGTACATTATTTGTAACCTGTAGTAAATATACACAACAAAGTAGAAAGCAAAACTAGTATTAAGAAATCTAATAAAGTATGTTTGGGGACACATCTAAACAGCACGGCAAAGGCTTAGATTTTACTTTTGAACTAGCCAAGGATAACAGCTTGCAGTTTTTATATCTTGACATAACCCTTACTGACGAAGGTTCCTGCTGGATGTATCGACCCCGTGCCCGCAAGGAATTGTTGCCGCATGAGTCTACACACTCCAAGACTGTTAAACGTGCGATTGCCACTATGTGCCTCGAATCCGCCCTTAAAAAAATTGTGCTGTCATAAGGCACAAGGAAGCTTTGACGACCAGATTTTGAAATTGAGGAAGGCTGCCTTCTCTTGTTCGGTTTTAAGCGCAGTTTCGGAGGCGGCATTGAAAAAGGTGAAAAAAGAAAGAAAAAGAAGCACTGAAGAAGGTCAAACATTCGAAAAGAAAGCCAAACCAGTGGTGATTCCGTATTCTCACAAAGTGGCGCACAATCTTCAACACGTCGCCGTGAAATACAAAATTCCTGTGGTTTTTTCCGCACCCCGAAAACTTGCTACTTTGTGCCGCCTGATTGGTTCTGATAACTCTAAGAAAGCAGGGTGTTCCATTAAACATACGAATCCTTTTGTGAAGTGTGAGGAAGGAGTTGTATACCGTATACCGCTGAAGTGTGGGAAAGAGTACGTCAGCCAAACTGGTCGATGTATTAATGATCGCCTGCGGGGGAGCATAAGCTTTCATTGAAATATGGTTATGGCTCAAACTTGCCTCTTCATTGCAAGGCCTGCGGCAATGAAAATAAACAAGCATGTGAAGCAAGGCTTCAAGATACTACAATCTTGTTTAAAAGTAAAGACTCTGTGGCACGTGAATTGTTGGAGGCCAACCATATTAGGAAGAGAGGGGAAACATGTGTCAGATCCCCGTCTCTGAATATATACACAAATGAAAGTGTGTTTTTAGATAAGTTTTAGATTCGCCATTTCCTTCATGCATATCTTCAGTGTTCTCACGCGTGCGCATTCCTACAATCAGTGTTCCGCCTTTTTCGTCCCCCCTCTCCCTATGGCTATATATTCAACCACCTTTGACCACAATAAACAGTTGCAAGTAGCGCCTGTCCTGTCTTTGTTCCTTCCTAATGTGCTGTCACTGTTGGCGCTTCATCTTTTGAAAGCTATGCACCAACTAGCCCCACATCGTGTTTTACTGGAATACCCCTGATCCACCAGCACGACATCCTCGAAGACCAAAGAGACAAAAATACAGCCACCTACACCCAGACTGTACGGGGAAACAGGCCAGGTACTGGCTCTTCTTACAAACACCCATCATCATTAACCTATATTTATGTCCACTGCAGGACGAAGGCCTCTCCCTGCGATCTCCATTACCCCTGTCTTGCGCCTGCAAATTTCCTAACTTCATCCCCCCACCTAGTTTTCTGCCATCCTCGACTGCGCTTCCCTTTCTTGGTATCCATTTTGTAACCAATGATCCACCGGTTTTCTATCCTACGCATTACATGGCCTGCCCAGTTCCATTTCCCCTCTTAATGTCAACAAGAATATCGGCTATCGCCATTTGCTCTCTGATCCACACTCTTCCCGTCTCTTTAAGATAGACCTAATCTTTTTCGTTCCTTCGCTATTTGTGTGGTCCTCCACGCATATCCATACATCCAAATACTTCACAAGATGCATACACCTTGTCATTTCCCTTGGTGGGCCAAGTCTCGTCCACGTAATGTGGATATGTAAGCAACGACTTCCAAATTCTAAATTCACCCCCTAACGGCGCGAATTCCAATCAACAGGCAGCGGGACGTTTGGCTTGCTAGCGAAAATCTAGAGAGCCAGAGAGCTCTTCTCAATCAAGCCCAGCAAGCTGCAGAGATCAATGGAGCTCTAAACTGAGGCACCCACCCACCACCCAAGACCCTTAAGAGAAATAATTTAAGTTTACACTACTACTGCTAAAGAAAGATATTGGTTGACTTAATTCAAACTAAAATTTTCTAAATTTCTCAACTAATTCAATATATAGTGGTCGACCTATACTCATGTTGGACCTATTTTTTAGTAAATACGGTAAGCACTAACTCCACAAAGAAAGGCAGAAGTGCTAAGCTGGTAAGGTCAATATACAAAGTCTGTCCCAGAAGTTTGAGCAGTTCATGTCACTACATTCTCTGCCGCGTTTTTTCTGGCTCAGTGCACAAACTTTTGGGACAAGCCCCGTAGCTATCAGTACCAGTAGCACTACCTTCTTTACGCGTCAGCAAGTTTCTGCGCCAATTGCCTGCGCACTTCTTTCAATCTTTTTTTTTCTCGTCTTCCGGCGTGACACGGTTGCCCATGGAGATCCGGAGGAGGCCTGCGCAAGAAAAGCAATCACGAGTACAAAAGTAATGAAAGCATCTAAACAATAATTTCCAGCATGCACAGAGCAAGTTCCCAACAATATGCCCACGGTTCAATGAAATATTTTTGCAAAGCTTCATTTTCAATAACCAAAGTGCAGATTACTTTTTTCATGTTAACTCACATGCCTCAAATTCTTTCTACAGTTTTAGCATGAAATATTTCAGTAGCAGATGATCGCAACACAGTGCTTTAGCACTAACTTCGCTTTTACTGTGGCTATTTGCACGTGCCATCTATACATGAGTCGATCAGTTCATTGGAACAGTATGTTCATATACTTTTCAAGGATGACAACTTCTGTGGTGTCACGGCTGGTCTGGCCTCAGTCCTTCCCTTGGATCGCGACTTGTTGGACAAAGTCCCGGTCACGCTTCTGTTCTTAAGCTCATCTGGCATCCAATACATTGTGGACGCCATACGGCAGAACATAGTCAGACGTAGACCGCAACAATGTCCCCCAAGCAGCCTTTTCTATTCATTGCCCGGATCCAGCATACACCTGCAATATATAATAACACATACATAGCTTGTAGCTAACAGGTTTTATACTGGACGATATACACTATGCATTTTATCAACTCTACTGTTTTCTGGCATTCTGGCCATTTATTAGTTGTAGTGGGCTGACCTGCATGAGCAGAATGAAATTATACAGTAAAATTAAAAAAAATCTTTTAGACACTCCCACATAAAATCTCCCAAGCATAAATAGCAATCGCTGAATTTGTTAAGTTGACAATGATCTGCAAGAATATTCACTGCTATCTATAGCTCGATGAACTCACTAACATCTACCTTGACATTGGGTAGCCGAATTTCAAATACATGTGTTGTCTGTAGGACCACTCTTTATCTTCAGGTTGATCTGTGCGGTCACTAGATGCAATATAGAAATGTGCACAAGCATTGCGTTCCAAGAATTGCATGATTACATAATTATGCCACAAACATTAATGTACACATACAAAAAAAGAACCTTCACACAAGTGACATGGCTGAATAAACGTACACTCGCCAACTGAAGAACACACGTAGCACGCCTGGCTGGCAGTCCTTGCAAGGAAACTTATAGACGATGCCGGGATATTTTTCTTTTTAGAGGCAGTCTTTGACTCGGACGAGTTGTTGTTTTAGCTTGCTTGAAGGGATGTGGCAGATTTGTACATCATAATATTTGAAAATTCTTGACATTGACTCGCTTATGCCTCATGCATAGGGGAGAGCCGCCCGTTTCCTTGTTCTCATCGGCCTGATAGGGGGTTCAGCGACACGCTTTTCTTCAGTCTTTATAAACTGGCCGTGGTAGCCATTACTGACCAAATCCTGCGTCACTCACTTCAACTCAGCTCTGCGTGCATCAGTAGTCGAGCACAATCGGAATGCACGGGTGAACAGTGTAGAGGCAACAGATCGTTTGTGTCTAACGGGATGGGCCGAATCAAAGTGCAGATATTTCCATGTGTGGGTAGGCTTCCGATAAACGCTTGTTGAAAGGCCGGATGCAGTACGCATGACTTCAACGTCAAGGAAAGCCAGGCGACCATTAACTTCTTCTCCAACGGTGAATTCTATTGTGCTTTGGAAAGAGTTCAAGTGCTGCAGAAAAGGTACGACGTCTTTCCGGCAGATAATGGAAAAACAATCGTCCACATACCGCAGGAACAATTTTGGAGCGGGCTGGAATGTCGTGAGGGCTTTATCTTCGAGGGCTTTCTAAAGCACAATAGAATTCACCGTTGAAAAAGAAGTTAATGATCGCCTGGCTTTACTTGACGTTGAAGTCATGCGTACTGCATCCGGCCTTTCAACAAGCATTTATCAGAAGCCTACGCACACAGGGAAATATCTTCACTTTTATTCGGCCCATCTCGTTGGACACAAACGTTCTGTTGCCTCTACACTATTCACCCGTGCATTCCGATCGTACTCGACTACTGACGCACGCAGAGCTGAGTTGAAGAGAGTAACGCAGGATTTGGTCAGCAATGGCTACCCTAGCCAGTTTATATAGACTGAAGAAAAGCGTGCCGCTGAACCCCCTATCAGGCCGATGAGAAGCGTGAACCCCCTATCAGGCTATGCACGAAGCGTGAACGAGTCAATGTCAAGAATTTTCAAAGATTATGATGTACAAATCTGCCATGTCCCTTCAAGCAAGCTAAAACAACAACTCGTCCGAGTCAAAGACTGCCTCGAAAAAGAAAAATATCCCGGCATCATCTACAAAATTCCATGCCAGGACTGCCAGGCGTGGTACGTAGGCGAGACGGGAAACTTTCAAAGAAGGCTACAGCAGCACCGCAATGATGTAGCCAAAGGACACACGGTTTCTAGCGCCCTAGCAGAGCATCATGAGAAGACTGGTCACAGTATTAACTGGCATTCGGCTTTCATCATCAAAAGAGAGAAGAAATTATCCCGATAGCTTCCTGAATCATTTTGCATACTACAATCTACGACTAACACAATAAACCGGACACGGGGCCCCCTCCCTGAGTTGTACGCAAGGGCCTTACGTCTTACAACGCATATATAATAAAGATCACCATGCATTCGTTCATTGTGAACAAGGCACCCGTAGTGGGTGCCAAAACGTCAATCTGTTGTTTTTGTGTTCTTCAGTTGGCGAGTGTACGCTTATTCAGCCATGTTCTTTCCTCGCCAGACAAGTTTTCGTCAAACCCTAGATTTCATCACACAAGTGACATTACCATAATAAAAGATTAGCCCACCAATTATGTTTTCTCGCGCCGTTTTGGAGACCTGCGTCACTACAAGCGCAGTGCACCATCTAACTTATAGTAGAAGTACAATTTCATTTTATATAGTTATTTCTTCTGTGTGGCGGCAATTTTTTTATGGGCTTGGAAGACGCAGCGAAAATGGCCATCTCCACAAGCACCGAGATCGCTTTATGGCGGCTTACTTAGAGGAGCCATCAAGCTAGTCTCGCACAGAACTGTTTCTTTATGCCCACTATCCCACTGCTGTCATTTCTGCACACTCTTAATTTTACTACCCCCAGCAAATGCAGATGATCTGTAAACACTTCTCGTACATTTGTATGCATTGAGAGCAAGCATAGTTGTGCTTTCATGGGACACTGTTCTACACAGGAAATTGTGGCAATAGTGTTAAGCAACAATAAACACAACTAAATCATTTATGTGAGACAAAAATACCAGAGCAAGCATATTACCAGGGTCAGATTTTCTACTTGGCCACTCCAGCCAATCAAAAGTGGCTGCAGTAGAGTGCTGTAAACTGACCCTTTTTCATTTATTTTGGTATGTCTGTGTGTGATGAGCAGGTTCTTGTTTGAAGGCAGGTCTCTGAGGCAGAGCCTCAGAGGACCGAATCAAAGGACGAAGCCGTTGGTTTTAAAGAGCAGAACAAGACATTTAATATACACGTTAAGATGGAAAGTAGGAGAAAAAAAGCAGAAGTAATAAATAGAAAGGAGGACACAAGAAAAAAAATCCAAGTTAAACACCACACAGAGTTAGGGCTTGGCATAGGTGATAGCGCGCGTAACACAGTTCCATGTGGAAGGGTGGCGGCAAGGCGACGAAAGAAGGCGGCGTTCGTCTCACCAACGTTTCGGCGTCGCTGAGCGATGGGCAGGAAACCCGAGCGTAGCAGCGCTGGCTTGTAGAAGGCACGCTGGCGGCGTGGCGGCCCGGACAGTTAGTTGGAGGCGGCGTCGTGGCCAGGCAGCTCGGTGCAAACTCAGGCCCGTGGCCCAACTGTTTGCGTTCTGCCTGCGGGCTCACGAGTTCATCGACCTCGGGCAGCCATCCGTGGTCGGGTGGAGTGGCGACGTCTGGGAACTGGCTGGCAGGAGGCCCCGGCCAGGTGAAGTCGTGGATGCTCGGGTCCGGAACCCGACGGCCTGTCTTCAGCTCCCGGTCCGGTGGTCGTCCTTCACCCGGCGCCGCTTCTCGAACTCGCCCTTCTCTTCGGTCACTGCCTCGTTTTTCTTCCCTCTGGCCCGTGTGTCCCTTTCGGATTGGTCACCTTCGGGCTCCGTGGGCATCGGTCATTGGCCCCCGTGAGCGCCGTGGTTCTTTCCAATTGGATGGCGCTTCGTTTGTTTCTTTGTTTCTTTGTGCCGCGTGTTCACGCGCCGGGCGGTCTTCGGTGTCGTCGTTTTCCAAATTCGCCTCGGCGCGCGCTCTCCTTGTCGTCTGCTCCTTGTCTCCAACCACCGCACCTTGTCGCACACTACAAATATCACCGTCGCGCACCACCGTCGCGCACCACTGCACCGTGTCGCGCACCACACATCACATAAGCCCCTTTTTTATAAAGTTTTCTGAGGGAAAACTGCCGCTTAGTGCGGGACACATTTCCCGTATGCTCGGAACACCACAGTTATTGTCCGTTCACGAGTTTGCACTATTTATGGCATAGTTCACGTAACAAACACATTTACACATAAAGGAAAAAAAATAACACTGATTCAGACAAAGCACAACAAAAAAAAAATGTGACATTAAAGATTAATAGCATGGTACTGCGATGATACGACCTTGCTTGAGTAACTGCAAGATCAAGAGGGGTCGGGTTGTAGACCCCCCTGTATTCTACTCATGTAATCCGCCCCAACATTTTCGGATCCCTTGATATGTTCTACATGAAAGGTATATTCTTGTAGAGCTAGACTCCATCGCAATACCCTGCTATTAAGGTGCTTTGCTCGTGACAAATATTGCAATGGTTGGTGATCAGTTTGAACTATAAAGTGTGTTCCGTATAAAAATATATGGAACCTTTCTATAGCCCAAACTAATGCCAAGCACTCGCGCTCAATTGCTGAGTAGTTTTGCTCTCGAGGCAATAGCTGACGGCTAGCATATGATACGGGGTGCAAAACTTGATTGTGTTCCTGCATAAGGACTGCGCCGATGCAAGTGTCGGAGGCGTCACTGCGGAGTATAAACCCGCGTTTAAGATCTGGAGCCTTCACTATGGGTCCGGACGCTAGCGCCTGTTTGAGCGTTTCAAAGGCGGCTTCTCTTTCGGCGTTCCAAGAGACCTTGTTCTTTTCCATTTTCTTGGTCATTTCCGTTAGCGGCTGCGCCTTCTCTGCGTAGTGAGGAATTAGATCCCGGTAGTATCCTGCCAATCCGAGAAACGAACGTAGTTGTTTCTTAGTCTCGGGTCGTGGAGCTCTTGCAATCTTCGCAATTGTGCTCTCTATCGGCTGAATTGTCCCACCTCCGAGTTGATGTCCCAGGAAAACTATCGATCTTACGCCAACCTCACACTTCTGAGGCTTGATTGTCAATCCAGCCTCTCGGACCCTGTTTAACAGGCAATGGAGGGTTTCTATGTGTTCCCTCCAGGTCATGGTAGCGATGAGGACGTCATCAATGTAGTGGACTACATTTGGAATGCCCTGGAGGAGAATTCTCATTAGTCGAGTAAACACCGCAGACGCTGTCTTGATCCCGAACGGCATATAGAGGAAATGGTAGTGTCCGGACTGAGTGGAAAATGCTGTTTTCAGACGTGAACCTTTGTCAAGTGGGACCTGCCAATATCCTTTAGTAAGGTCAAATTTGGAGAAGAATCTTCTTGTGCCGACCTCAGCGAACATCACGTCTGTCCTTGGTATCGGTTCTGCGTCTGAAACCAAGACGTCATTGATGCGACGGAAATCAATGCAAGCACGGTAGCTCTTGTCGGGCTTCTTTACCAGCACCAAGGGCGAATTATAAGGAGAGTCGGACCGTTCAATCACCCCAAGCTGCAACATATCTTGCACTTCTTTCTCGACTACTTCCTTCATTGCGAAGGGTAGTGGATATTGCGGAGTGTTGATAGGTTCAGAGGTTGTTAATTGAAGACGACACTCCAATAAGTTAGTTTTTCCGGGCACTTCGGAAAAGATGTCTTTGTGGTGGGTTAGAAGTCCGCGTAGCTCCTCACGTTGGCTTTCCATGAGCTCATCGCCCACCTTTATCGCTTCTGTACCACAGCCTTCATTGGCTTTGAAGACGGGTACAGGCGCGTCCGTCTCCTCCTCCTCCTCCACTACGACAAATGATGCGGACTGTGGGGACATTTCTGGTTGGCGCTCTTCATAGCGTTCGCACCTCCTGCTCGTCGTACCACGCTTTTAACTCCGCCCCTTCAAGCCCCATGCGCTCCGCTAAAGCCAATAACTCTCGTGGGCTAGCCATGGTGTTACGCTCTTAAACTAACAACCCAAAAAAAAAAGAAAAAAACAAACGGCTTCGTCCTGTCGCGGACGCCAATTTGTGATGAGCAGGTTCTTGTTTGAAGGCAGGTCTCTGAGGCAGAGCCTCAGAGGACCGAATCAAAGGACGAAGCCGTTGGTTTTAAAGAGCAGAACAAGACATTTAATATACACGTTAAGATGGAAAGTAGGAGAAAAAAAGCAGAAGTAATAAATAGAAAGGAGGACACAAGAAAAAAAATCCAAGTTAAACACCACACAGAGTTAGGGCTTGGCATAGGTGATAGCGCGCGTAACACAGTTCCATGTGGAAGGGTGGCGGCAAGGCGACGAAAGAAGGCGGCGTTCGTCTCACCAACGTTTCGGCGTCGCTGAGCGATGGGCAGGAAACCCGAGCGTAGCAGCGCTGGCTTGTAGAAGGCACGCTGGCGGCGTGGCGGCCCGGACAGTTAGTTGGAGGCGGCGTCGTGGCCAGGCAGCTCGGTGCAAACTCAGGCCCGTGGCCCAACTGTTTGCGTTCTGCCTGCGGGCTCACGAGTTCATCGACCTCGGGCAGCCATCCGTGGTCGGGTGGAGTGGCGACGTCTGGGAACTGGCTGGCAGGAGGCCCCGGCCAGGTGAAGTCGTGGAGGCTCGGGTCCGGAACCCGACGGCCTGTCTTCAGCTCCCGGTCCGGTGGTCGTCCTTCACCCGGCGCCGCTTCTCGAACTCGCCCTTCTCTTCGGTCACTGCCTCGTTTTTCTTCCCTCTGGCCCGTGTGTCCCTTTCGGATTGGTCACCTTCGGGCTCCGTGGGCATCGGTCATTGGCCCCCGTGAGCGCCGTGGTTCTTTCCAATTGGATGGCGCTTCGTTTGTTTCTTTGTTTCTTTGTGCCGCGTGTTCACGCGCCGGGCGGTCTTCGGTGTCGTCGTTTTCCAAATTCGCCTCGGCGCGCGCTCTCCTTGTCGTCTGCTCCTTGTCTCCAACCACCGCACCTTGTCGCACACTACAAATATCACCGTCGCGCACCACCGTCGCGCACCACTGCACCGTGTCGCGCACCACACATCACACTGTGGTGTAGCAAGCCAATGACAACAGCAACAAAGGGGCGTCATGTGCTCGGCCACTTGCGGAAAGCAACATGCGATCATGATGCTCCATGGCAGAGCTGATTGACATAAGCTGCCTGCATACATAATTTATAAGAGGAAGCCACTGCCGGCTTAAGAAGCCTTTCCCAGAAATGCTGCCACACAGGCAAATGCAAACAGGCGGATAACGAGTGCCACGTTTGACTAGTGGATTAGGATCACATGGCAACGTCACACAAGAACTGTCTCCTTGTCCTTGATATGTACTGTGGGCACCTTACTGACAGCATGAAGGCTGTGCTCTCCCAAGCTTGAATGGACATCGCTATTATACCAGGTGGCATGACGGACCAGCCTCAGCCACTTGACGTCTGTATCAACAAGCATTTTGAGGATGAATTGCCTGCGGAAATACTTCGCGATCTGGCCGAGTGATAAAGCGTATAAGCTAACAGCAACAGGTTGTACTAAATGCGCATAACTAACACAAGTGGCGAGCTGGGTCACTGCAGCATGGGACACACCATGAAGCTTGATTGCATGCTTTCAAGGAGTGCAGCATCTAAAGTGCACTAAATGGTACCAAAAATTGTCTGCTCTTTTATGCTGACAATGATAAGAAGGTAAGCGACAAGGCTAGCAGCAACGACAACACTGCATGGGCTGGGACGGGTTGTGACTAATAAATGCTATTTGCGTTTTGTGTCTGTTGCCCTTACTTGTCCGGCTTACATTCAAGAAAAGCACTTTTTTCACCGGCTTCAGACCTTCAGGTGCTGGCTTAGGAGTGAGACCGGCCTAGATTTGAATAAATATGGTACTCGGCCATAAATCTAGTTCGTGGATCATACACAGCTACTTACATCCATAAAGGAAAAACAAAAGGGACATAGCTCAGTTTCTTTTCCCACTCTGAAATGTACGAGCCCTTTCAGAACGTAAATGTAACATCGATCCTTAAAAAACAGTTCTATGACTTTTAAAGTTACCTTTCCGTCATCTCTTGAGGATTCGATGACAACATCGATGGCCTCTCCAGTGAATATGTCCATGTCAGCTACAAAAGAAAATGTACAACTTTTCCCTTGAATTGCCAGGTCTCATAAAATGTAAGGATTTAAGACTTCAAAAGCAATATAGGAGTCCCATGCTATGGAAAGAGCATAATGTAACCATTACACATTGCCGGGGTATATAAACCAAAAATGTCTGTCAGGAACATTGTGTGGGACATACCACACACTGGTACCTTGCAAACATGACCTGTACAATGACGCTGCAGTAATACATAGGTAATTATTTCTGCCTACACTCAAGGAACTCGGGTACAGTCAAACCTCATTAATACGTACCCGCTTAATGTGTAATTGCAGTTTAAATGTAGTCGCGAAGATTCCCCCACCCAGCCCCCATTGAACCCCATGCCTGACCGCTTAAGCCGTAGTCACTCATTTGCCATCAAATGGTTATTGCATACTATTTTCTTTCTAGTTCTACACGCACAGGCACAAATTCGGCAAAATTTCATGCACTGAAAAATGAAAGGTGAAATTGGTTTTACAATATTGTAAAATGTAGCATTTCTCAAATTTTTAGAAGGCATTTTTTTCTCTTAAAAAGGGAAACCATACGACCTATATCCTTTATGTTTGTATATACTATGTAATAATGGTTACGTGTCCATGTTCCGTTTATGTTGTTTCACAGATACTTTCAAATTTGAGAAAAAGCACTCCGCATGAAAATGTAGCCTTTACCAGTTGGTCTTTGGTAGCTTTTTCTGGTAAACTGTTAGGTTCTGTTAAAAACAAAATTCAGTTGCATGCTTTTGAATGGCGTGCCCACCATATCTATTTGGCCAAGAAAAAAAAGTGAAATATACAACCGGCTTCGATCTCGTGAAATTTCTGACATGACCGGGCATGAATGAATGTTAGCATGAGTAGGCGTCAGTGACATCATAAGAGCAAATGTGAAAAAGTGCAAACGGTTGCAAATATACGATGATGAGTGCCTATAGGCTCAAATGAATGGACCTTTTTCCAATTCAGCTATGCACATGGGCATGCCCCAGCTGCATTCCATGCAACGCCGCCATTATCACAGGGCAGGTGTGCGAAGTGAGTGCGTGAACCCTTGCATGATCCGCGGCAATGTCCTGAGCTTGAGTGCTGATCAATAATTTTTCTCGTGTTGTGGGCAAGAATATTGGTTAAAGGAAACACTTAGCTGTTTCTGGGAAAGACTGCAAGCACTTTTGTCGATGAAAAAGACTCTGTGAACTAACGCTCGAGCGATAGGCGCAGCGTTTGCGACAAAACTTATGCAGGCACTTTCTGTACCGTCGATTGCACAAACCGGCGTGGAGTGGTGAACATTGTACTGGAGTGGAGCGCATGGTCAAATTAAAAAAAAATACCCCATGTTATCAGTGAGTTATCATGCAATTCTTGCTGAGTGAGGTAAGCCTGCGTTCTGGTAACAGCATGATGCTGGCGCTGTGATTATTGGACTTCTCGCCTTACGACCGATTCGGAAGTCACGGCGATGTTTTAATCTACGGGTATGTATACCGCACGGATTTTACCATTGGCTTAAGAACGTGCTACAGCATGCAAGCGGAAATAGCTGTACGGTTACATGGGGCCAAACGAAAAGAACAATCTCGCCACACAGCCGATCAGAATGCATCGTTCGAGGCCAAAGCGACACACGTACATAGCCACACTCTCATTAGGCTTCTGAATGCGAGACTGGAGGGCCCATTCTGATCGTTCCCGGCAATCGAAGCTGGCGTAGATGTCCAAGAGCCTGCGACAGAACTCACGCCATGTTCTCAGGATGCCTTCGCGCTTCTGGAACCACGTGCGAGCAGCATCCAAAAGATTGAACTAAACTTTCCCGCGCTTCGCTTCGTCCTCTTATCTACTGAACTCAGCTACGCGCTGGAAGTCTGCCAGCCAGTCTTCCACGTCTTCAAGAAGGTCGCCATGGAAGGAACTTGGCACGCGTGGTTTTTGCAGCGTGTAATGAGGAGGTACAGGAGGTACCGAAGTAGCCGTCGCAGGGTTAGTCGTGGTAGTACCGGATGTAGCATCCATACCTGCCGATGTTGTCGTTGTCCTCTCAGGTAAAGGTTCAAACTCAGGGGCCAATCCCTGGATTCTCCGGCTGGCGCGGTGTACTGGCGTGAGCTCCGGTAGCGATCTAGCGTTCCTGATGCTGGGAGTAGTCTGTTGCGTGGGTTGCGAATACCCAGCACCTCCACTACAAAAATGTCACGTGTAATAGACAGGCGGCTTCTAAAAGAGGCCTTTAAAGTAAGTCCGAGTCGTCGAAGGGGCAGCGCAGCACCTTCAAAAGACCAAGGCGCTAGCTCGTGAACTGTGTATGGCTTTCTCTGGTATACTGTGTATACCAGAGCATGTACTTGTGTGCAGTACATGTGTACTGCACACATGTACAGTATATATATATATATATATATATATATATATATATATATACTGTACATGTGTGCAGTACACATGTACATGCTCTGGTATACTGTGTATACACAGTATACCAGAGACCGCCATACACGGTATATCTATATATTAAAATGGGGGTGTTGGTCTTCAAGCAGGCTTGGACGTGGCGTTGCAGAAGGCGATCCGAAAGGCAGGTCGGGTTACTGGCGAGCGCGAGCTAAAGTGTCAACAACAACCACACTCATCGTCGTCTTCTTTTCCCAGACATCCCAGAATGACCGAAGCGCGGTCATTCGCCTTCAGTACAATTACCCCCCGCGGAATAAGGAGCCATCCTGGCGACCTAGGGGCAAGAAAACACAGGGGGATCGTAGCACTGCTTGAGTCGGGACACGTGAACAATTTCTTGGCTGCGACGACGATGGTCAGAAGACGGTTCTAACGGCTCGATGAGATAGTTCACCGGAGATGTTTGTTGAAGTACACGATATGGACCCTGGTACTTGGAAACCAGCTTCGCTGAAAGGCCAGGTGTAGTGGACGGGACACGCAGCCAGACTAGCGAGCCAGGAGCATAGCACGTAGTCGTAGCGGAGGCATCGTGGTGTTGCTTCTGGCGCCACTGGTCTTGTGATGTGAATGAACGTGCGAGTTGGCGGCATTCTTCAGCGTATGTAGCTGCTTGAGATAGAGTCGTGGACTCGGAGGTGTCGGGTCGCTATAAAAGAATAGTGTCCATGGTGCAAGAAGGTTCGCGTCCGTGAAGGAGAAAGAAAGGGGAGAATCCAGTCGTGCTTTGAATGGCGGTGTTATAAGCGTACGTAACAAAAGGTAGCACTCGGTCCCAATTGGAGTGATCTGACGAGACGTACATAGCAAGCATGTCGCCCAGGGTTCGGATAAAACGTTCTGTAATCCCGTTCGTCTGTGGGTGATAGGCACTGGTGGTGCGGTGAACGACACGGCATTCACGAAGCAATGCTGCGATGACGTCGGAGAGGAACACACGACCACGGTCACTCAGCAACTCTCGAGGAGCACCATGACGAAGGACGAGATTGTGAGGAATGAAAGTAGCAACGTATTTTGCTGTGGACGATGGAAGAGGTGAAGTTTCGGCATACCGTGTGAGGTGATCGACGGCAACGATTATCCAACGATTACCGTCTGGTGTACTGGGAAGGGGACCGTAGATGTCGATGCCGACGCGGTCAAATGGTCGGGCGGGCATGGTAGAGGTAATAAGGGGCCGGCGACGTGTTGAGGAGGAGTCTTGCGTCGCTGACACGTGGAACATGACCGAACATACTGTCGAACATAACGGTACATGCCACGCCAGTAGTACCGAAGCCTAATACGTGAATACGTCTTCAAGAAACCTGCGTGGCCACATTGTGGGTCGTCGTGGAAAGTGGAGCAGATTTCGGAGCGCAGGTGGCGGGGAATGACGAGGAGCCACTTACGGCCACCGGGGGTGCAATTGCGGCGGTACAGCACGTCTTCCCGAGTGGTGAAATGCTCAGCCTGCCGACGCAACGTCCGAGAAGCGGGAGCAGAAGTCCGGCCAGACTGAAAGTCTAGAATGGAAGCCACCCACGGGTCCTTGCGCTGCTCAGATGGCATGTCAGAGATGGCAAGAACGGTGGTATCGCAGGTGGTATTTGTGAAGCAGACAGGGTCGGGAGGCAGGGGTGAACGGGAGAGGGCGTCTGCATCCGAATGTTTCCGACCAGAGCGATACACGACGCGGATGTCGTATTCCTGGAGGCGCAATGCCCATCGAGCGAGCCGACCACTTGGATTTTTCAGTGACGACAACCAGCACAGGGCGTGGTGGTCGGTCACTACGTCAAATGGGCGCCCGTACACGTAAGGACGAAATTTCTCTATGGCCCAAATTATGGCAAGACATTCTTTTTCAGTCACCGAATAGTTGCCTTCGGCTTTGTTGAGAGTTCGGCTTGCATAGGCAACGACGTACTCTTCAAACCCATCTTTCCGTTGAGCAAGAATAGCGCCTAACCCGACAGCGCTGGCCTCCGTGTGGATCTCAGTGGGTGCAGAGGGGTCGAAGTGTCTCAGTAGAGGAGACGACGTATAGAGACGGCGCAATTCGTTGAAAGCGTCGTCGCAAGCAGGAGACCAAGCCGAAAGGTTATTACTGCCAGCGAGGAGCTTGGTCAAAGGGTTGATGATCATCACGAAATTGCGAATAAAGCGTCGGAAATAGGAACATAGGCCGATAAAGCTGCGGAGATCTTTCATGGTACTTGGTTTGGGAAACGCTGAAACGGCTGTAAGTTTGGCAGGGTCGGGGAGAATACCGTCCTTCGAAACAACCTGACCTAGAATCGTGAGCTTTCGAGCGGCGAAGTGGCATTTCTTCAAGTTCAGTTGCAGTCCTGCAGCTGAGAGGCAAGCGAGCACTTGTTCGAGGCGAGTGAGATGGGACGAAAAATCGGAGGAAAAGACCACAATGTCGTCTAAATAACAAAGCAAATATGCCACTTGAGGCCTCGAAGGATCGTGTCCATCATGCGCTCGAAAGTAGCAGGTGTGTTGCAGAGGCCGAAGGGCATGACTGTGAACTCATACAGGCCAGGTATGACGCCTCATCAGGCGTCACAAAAGCCGTTTTTTCGCGATCGGCCGCCGCCATCGGTACCTGCCAGTATCCCGAGCGCAGATCTAAGGACGAGAAGAATTATGCTCCCTGTAGGCAGTCCAGGGCATCGTCGATGCGTGGTAGAGGGTACACATCCTTGCGCGTTATGCGATTAAGACGTCGGTAATCCACGCAGAACTTGACGGATCCGTCCTTTTAGGGGCGAAGCTCCTCATAGCGGCTCCCGTTCGTCCCCGTCGTCGTCGTCGTAGTAGTAGTGTGTAACCAGTCTGAGAAAAATGAGAAAAAAAATTGCCGCGTATCTGCGTGCTTCGCTGCAAATGTCGTCGAAAGACGATAGTCTTCTGCCGGCCGTACTACATGAGTGCTGGTCTGATCCGCGGCCACCCGTGATGCTGTTCTCGTAACATTTCCGTCCTGGCATGATAAATGAAATGGAGGTTTGTTTGAACAGATTTCATTTTACCGCATTATTTCATCAAACGGCCATTTATGTTTTGCCCTGCCTCAGACAGCGCTTCCTTTAAGTTGAAACGGCCGCATCTGGCTGGCATTGATAAAATTGAGGAGGCGCTGCGTGAGACATGGACGCCATCTGGCAATACATCGGGAAACATGAGCTTGTGCAGAGGGTTTCCTTCCTCCATGGCTGAGGGCGCTCGTCGGCACGCAGTCGGGGAACGTCGTTCGTCGGCGCGCATAGCATGCCATTTTCAGCGCAGCTTAAGAAACTAGGGTCTTTAGAGTTACGTATCTATGTATTTTCTATTAAAGGAACACACCTCCTAATACTTACCTAGTGATGTTGCGCCTCAGATATGCGTATTATTTACTTTGTGATCGATAACGTTCACAAGTATGAACATCCGTACCAGTTTAAGTAGTGCGGGCGGTAAGCAAGTGGTCCAACTTTGGCCGGGTGGCTGAATCGGGTGACAGACAGACAAACAGACAGACAGACAAACAGACAGACAGACAGACAGACAGACAGACAGACAGACAGACCAAATTTTCAGCGTTTAAGTTCCCCAAGAAAGACTATCGTCTTTAAAAATTCCGAAGTTGTGTCCGTAGCGCGGAATCGAACCAGGGACCCCTCGCTTCCGAGCGCGCGGCGTTAGCCCACTACGCCACGAACCGGACATGGACACACGCAGCACGATGGCAATAAATACCCAACATTAACGAAAGGCCGCGTTTCTAGCGCGTTTCTAACGCGTTTGTGCTAGCGCGTTACGGCCCGTGTAAGAAGCTGGTGTAAGACGCTGTGGCCTCTCCGCTTTACCTTCAACGCGTTTCGAACGCGCTGCCCAAAGCGGTGGCAAGTCAAGTTCAAGTCGAGGAGCGTTTATGAATACGGGGGGTATACTCTCTCAGCAGTAATGTGATGGCGTCGGCAAACGCGGTGCACGTTCCGGCATGTGTAAATGGCTGCGTAATACGCTGTGGCCGCTCCCCCTTACTAGAGAGTACTGCACGTTTCTAACGCGTTTGTGCTAGCGTCCCCTTAAGCGGGAGATCCGATGATTCCCTCCGGAGCTTCGCCCGCTCATCACCATTCACCCCGTGGATATGCTGTGAATTTTTTTCTTTACCAGCACAACTGGAGAGGCCCAGGGACTGCTGCAGGGTTAGATTATTCCACGTTTCAGCATATCGTCTACCTGCTCATCGATGACACGGCGTTCTGCAGTCGACACACGATATGGGCGCTGGCGCAATGGTACTTGTTGACCGGTATCGATCCGATGAACAACTGCCGATGTTCGACCTAAGGAAGACTGCTTGTGGTCGAAGGAGGCTCGAAAACGCTGCAGGAGTTGCACGATCTCCGTGTGCTGCGCAGGTGTGAGAGCGGAATCGACGGCATTTAAGAATATGTTAGCAGGATTATCGGTGCCAGCCGCAGGAGCGACGGCACAAATCGGTAGTGATGCCTTATCGCCAAGCATTGCATCCTCGAAAAGGCAGTCAAAAGTCTCGAAGCTCCCCAGACACTCGCCGCGTAGGAGAAGTGACGGACACGCAGATACATTGAACACGTAGATAGCCGCAGAACCATTGCAGAAGTTGATGACAGCCCACGGGAGGAGGAAGTTTCGGCGCCGAGCAGGAGCTGCAGATGGCGAAAACAAAACAGGTGAGTTGGCGGCGGCAGGCTAAAACACCGGCACCAGAACGACGGACAACGGGGCGATGTGGACGTCAGCCGCGGCAAACACTTTAGGGGGAGCGTGGTCATCGAGGTCAGGGCACGGCGTCGACAATGTGAGTTCGGCACGAGCGCAGTCCACGAGGGCTTGATGAGTAGACAGAAAATCCCATCCTAGGATTACGTCGTAGGATGATCGGGGCAGGACGACAAACTTAACGGCATACATAACCTTTTGAATAATTACATGGGCTGTGCACTGAGCGGTAGGCTTGACGTGATGCGAGGTCGCCGTACGCAGGGAAACATCGGTAAGCGGAGTGGTCACTTTTCTCAGATCGCGGCACAATTTTTCGCTAATTACAGAAACAACAGCCCCTGTGTCGACAAGTGCACGTACGGCGATACCTTCTACCAATAAATCAATTTCGTTAGGCGGGTAAAAATGAGGTCTTGGAGAGTTCGATGACGGCGCAGTTCTTGCCTCGGGAACTGCGGCTGTTAGTTTTCCTCTCGTGCGGGGCTAGGTCGGCGAAGCATCGGGGAGATGGATCGGCGACGGGGAGAAGACGACCGGCATGAGTCATACGGGCGGCGTGTAGAAAACGGGTCGGCGACAGGAGAAGAAACTCGTGGTGAGTGCTGAGCACCTTGATAGGTTGGCGAAGCCACACCATGTTGAGAGCGGAAGCTGCGACGGTGACAGTGGCGGGCTATATGGCCCGCAAGGCCACATGCGAAGCATATGGGCCGGTTATCAATGGTGCGCCAAAGATTCACAATAGATGGTCCGGTGGGCGAAGAAGGAGAGGGCACCGTGAGGGAGGGTGGCGGCGACGTGTAGAAGGACCCGGTGGCCCGGTAGGCGCCAGAAAGAGATGAGGCCTGTGGTCTGGCAAGAACGGCAGCGTAAGTTAGTGGCGTAGTGACAGGCAACGCCGGAGGGGCAGCTGGTAGTGCCTGGGCGACTTGCGTCTCAATGACGTGACGAAGAGGTGGGTCTAAAGGTGACGGCGCTGGCTCAGATGTGTGGGCGACAAGGGAAAGTTGACGTGCAACTTCCTCGCCGATGAACTGCTTGATGTGTGGTAGCAAAACGGTGTGATCAGCCGTGGCGTCGTTGGCAAGGGTGGAAATGTCTGCTGTATCTTGAGCAGCACGGCGCGTCGACGCACGCTGCTTTCGCAGCTCGTCGTAAGTCTGGCAGAGTTGTATCACGTCGGCTACCGTCTGGGGGTTCCCAGCGACAAGCATCTAAAATGCGTCGTCGTCGACACCTTTCACGATTTGCTTTATTTTTTCTCCTTCGGTGAGAGATGGGTCGACGCTGCTTGCACAGGGTGAGAACATCTTCGATGTAGCTTGTAAACGTTTCCTGCCTGCGTTGGACTCGACTGCGCAAGCGCTGTTCCGCGCGAAGCCGGCGCACGCCGGGACGACCGAAGACCTCCGCGACGGCTGCCGTGAAGGTCGACCAGTTCGTGATTTCGGCTTCATGGTTTTTGAACCAGAGGCCGGCTACATTAGTGATGTAAAAGTGAAAGTTCGTGAGCTTGGCGCGGTCATCCCATTTGTTACACGAGCCCACTCGTTCGTACTCGACGATCCAATCCTCAACGTCCTGGTCGTCGGTGCCGCTAAATATAGGTGGGTCGCGTAGTCGGGGCAAGCCAGCACAGTGGATTGTCGTAGGTACGGGAACAGCTTGCGATGGGCCAGGATCAGTCATGCTGAAAGCTGGTGGTAGCGTGCGGCCTGCGAAGTTCCAGGATGAACAGGACCCCGCTACCTCCACCACTTAAAATGGGGGTGTTGGTCTTCAAGCAGGCTTGGACGTGGCGTTGCAGAAGGCTATCCGAAAGGCAGGTCGGGTTACTGGCGAACGCGAGCTAGAGCATCAACAACAACCACACTCATCGTCGTCTTCTTTTCCCAGACATCCCAGAATGACCGAAGCGCGGTCATTCGCCTTCAGTACAATATATGTATATATATATAGGCCAAGCTCCGGCTTCCGGGGAACGCTTCCGGCGTTTTGACCGAATGAACCCCCGTTGCTTCGCCCACTCCTCATCATTCACTTCATAGGTATGCGGTGTTTTTTTTTCTACTACAGGTGGAGCTAATGCAACAACTATATTGACGCAGGTATGTTCCAGTCGGAACGAGGTTGAAGTAGCGCGGGTTATTAGGTTTAGCGGGGAGACGAAGCAGTCGTTGTTGGCTTTGTTGACGACTGATAAGGTGCAGTTGTCGGTGTTGCTCCGCGTCCTCATCGATCCCACGTCGTTACAATATATATATATATATATATATATATATATATATATATATATATCTTATTAGAAACCGTTCATTCCAGCCGAGCTCGAGCTACGACACAGGAGAACAAGCTGGGCGGCTGATGATGATAAATACAGAGGAGATATTTGTACAAGTTATGATGATGGGTAGAGGTGAAGACGAGTCAGTCATGGGTCGCACTCAGACTAAGTGGAAGCAGCCGCCTGGTCGAGCGGCATTATGATTAATGCAGCGACTGTACGGTTCTAAGCGCGATACATGCACAATTTCTGTACAAACGTTGACACGCTATGCTTTTCTGAATGATCATGGCAACACCGCCTGAAGATAGAAGAGCATCATCGTGGTCTTTACGAAACGTAACCTACTGTCGAAGAAAGCTTGCATGTTCCGATTTTAAGTGAGTTTCCTGTACACACAGCACTTTTTGATTGTGTTCGTGGAGAAGTTCTTGCACATCATCGAGGTTCCTAAGAACGCCTCTGACGTTCCACTGTATGATTTGTGTATCCATACTGAAAGTAAATTGGTGCTGTGTGTGCAAAAAAGGAAGTATTGCCTTAGATTACAGAGCCTTTTCCAGGCCCTGTAATTTGTCCTTTCTAAAGCGGTCGAGGGAGCCTCGCCGCTACCTTAGGCGCTTGTTGCGCCGTCGGAATGGGTGTTGTGTCCATTGCCTCACGTGAGGCGCCGGACACGTGCACTTGCGAGCGACAAATTTCGCGAGAAGGTTTCGCTGCGAAGGACGAGACCTTTGCGCCCACCAGCCCGGAGGTTCATGGGGCTGTCTTTGGGCCTGAGCTGCGCCGGCTGTTACCAGCACCTAGCAGAGGCTGGAGAGGGTGAGGCTGCCTTGACTGCCCCCACCATGGGAGCTGCTGGCGGTCCTGCGGGTTCACTACCCGAAGCGCAGGCTGCCGCCGAGGACTGTTGCGGTGCCAGCAACCCTAGGGTAACCGGGCCTGTTTGCTGGTAGGGTGGAGTAGGCTTAGCTCCTACCACCCCGGGGGCAGGGGCCACAAGCGACAGCTCGCTGCGTGCGGGCTGAACAGGTGGCAGTGCCCGCTGAGACGCTGCTCCCCGACGCACCGCATCAGCAAAAGGTGTGCTAAGGAAAAGTGAGCACCTCTTACGGGCTTCATTGAAAGAAATATTTTCTTTAACTTTTAGGGTGATTATGTCCTTTTCTTTTTTCCAGTTCGGACAGGAACGTGAGTAGGATGCGTGGTCACCACTGCAGTTCACACAGTGAGGAGTGCCACTACAATTGTCGGAGGAGGGGCCCTGGACTCCACACCTTGCACAAGTTATTTGACTACGACAGCTCTGCGAGCCATGGCCGAATCTTTGGCATTGAAAGCATCGTCTAGGGTTAGGGACATACGGTCGGACAGTTAACTTAATGTATCCTGTTTCGATGGTTTCAGGCAGAACGCTAGATCCAAATGTTAGGACAAAATGTTTGGTGGGGATTTCTTTTTTGTCCCGTCTGATGATGATACGTTTTACATTAGTGACATTTTGATCTTTCCACCCTTCCAGGAGTTCTGCTTCTGATAATTCTAAGAGGTCTGCTTCTGATACGACTCCGCGTGAGATATTCATTGATCGGTGCAGTGATACAGAAATTAGTAGGTTGCCGAGCGTCACAAGGTTGCCGAGTTTCTCGTACTGATGTTTCTTAGGAACCGCGAGAAGAAGGTATCCGCTAGCCATTTATATCACCTTGTAAACTGACCCTAAAGCTTCGGTCAAAGATTTCGCAACAATGAATGGTGAAATGGGTCTGGCCGGTTTTTCAGATTTCTCACTGTGTACAACATGGCATTTTTGGATAGTTATCTTTTGGCCGGTTGAAAGATAGGCAAAGTTCATCGGTGCGTCCCCTCTTTAGAGGATGACGATCAAGCATGCGGGGAAAAGCTGGTGTTCCCATAAAGATTTTTTTTTTCGGCGGCAATGGCGGCCACCCACCACGGAGCCCAACTAGGGGACGCTGCAGCACCTAACGCGTAAGGCTGCAGGCGCCAACCGTACATTGCCACTATAATTTACACCCAAAGGAGGGCACATACACAAGGTTAATCCAAGCCGCCTATGAAAATTAGGAAGTGACAGAAGAGAAGAGGCGACAGGATAGTAAAAGAAAGGAGACAGGAAAGCAAAAGGTTGGAGAGGGGGATAGGAAAAGGCGACCACCGATTTCCCCCGGGTGGGTCAGTCTGGGTAGCCGTCTACGTGAAGAAGAGGCCAAAGGAGTGTGTTGCCTCTGCCGAGGGGCAATAAAGGTCCAAACACCCGGCTTCGGCTCAACTCCCAGGAATCCCTTTTCCCCGGACACGGCTAAGCCGCGCAGATTTACACGCGGGAGGGTCCAACCCTCATGTACTCGGGTACGTGGTGTCGCAACACACCTAACGCCTGCAGACGCAGAGGCCCCTGCGGGGGCCAAAGACAGCAAGAAGCAAACAATGGCCGGTCCAAATTTCAACCCTGAACAAATAACAAACATAGAACCAAGAGTCGAGGAAGAATTTGCAAGTCGTCAAGCAAAGAGTGAGAATGCAGCCAGCTTCTTTGTTTAATTACGGCAGAAATACGGAAAGCGAAGCAACATGCTCGTTGGAAAGGAAAAAAGAAACCGAAAAGCTAGTGGAACAGGAAGTTACGAGAAGCGATCGCCTAACGACAGAAAGCATCAAGAGAACACAGATAGGCAAAAAAAGCGCAGTTGCCGCAGGATGCAGTGGACAAACAGCGTGAAATATACCGCGAGAAAGAAATCTGTGTTTCAAATACTGGTTCAAGCAAAAATAAAAGGTGAAAGTGAACGTTGGTTGTTAGAAATTCTCACGTGAGAAAAAGAAGGCCGCACCTAGAATATTTTGGAACCACATAAACTTATTAGGAAGGAAGTACGGCACACTATAACATATCCTAGACGAAGATGGAAACAATCTGGAAGGGAACGCGGCATTAAATTACATCCGAAAAATAACAGCCCAATCTTTCCAAGGCAATAAAGAGGTGGTATGTAAGCGCGATTGTATACAATCGGGGTTAGACTTCATTTTAAGACGTATTGGGAATGCGTTAAATTATGCAATCGGGGCTAGACTTCTTCCAAGGCATAACGAGCCGCAATGGGTAGTACACGTGCGGCACTAAGGCGACCTCCTGAACGCCACATATGAACACTTAACGTAAATAGCAGCATGTTTGTGCACGCACTATGCACAACTTTAGAAACCAGAACCGCGGAACAGCAGTGGCTTCGGGAAAGCATGCTCGTCTAACACGCCGGAGGCCGGGTTCTATTCCCACCCAGACCAAAATGTAATAGTTTCTTTTCGAAGCCCCTAATTTACTTTGCTTACAGGAACCTCCCTACGAAATGTGGTGTAAATCCGAGCATTTCTTGCGGCGTCGGCCATTTTCCCTGACGGCGAAGTTTCTCCATGGTCACCATCTAAGGCTTTCGCCTTAATAAACCACCAAAGTCCAGAACGTCGTCTTTTTCAACCTAAGCTAAATTTTAGGACGTCAAAAGAAGCCATTCACTTCCAGGTGACAGTTTTCCTGCCACTATAGGCGAAGTTATTCGCTATCACTCATGAGGGACTCGGAGGGATACGCATTTCTTTTTCGCTTACAATGCACATGGCGTGCAAAAAGAGTGTAGTGAAGCAAGTTGAAACAAAAACCTTTCCACGTTAGATTCTTTTAATGCGAAAGCATCTTATGCCCCATTACGGAAAATCCGCTGGTGTCCTCAGTGGCGTGACCAAGCGAATGTAGGAAAACATCCGACGGCGCAAAAAGTAAACACACTTCAGGAATGCTCGGAGTGAAATCAGACAGGTTCCTTGAAACATAATATTTTAATGGCTTTGAAAAGAACATTTGATACATTTCAGTCTGGATGGCAATCGAACCCGGGTCACCGAGGTTCGAGAAGAGCATGCTTCGCGGACGCCACGGCGGTGCCACGGTTCTGGCTGACTGAAGGTCTGCCTCGCATGTGCGTCATTGCGTCGCGCATCACGTCGCAGCCGTCAGGAAGACTAAAGGTTTAACCAAAAGGATCATATTATTTCTTTACGTAAGCAGTCTTAGCTGTCTCTGCCGATTTTTTTCTGCCTTTTTATAAAAAGGGCCCATGCATAAAAAAATGGGAAACGCGGAATGACGCACATTGCCTTATACAGCTGATGAATCATCCCGTATAATAATAAGTACCGATATGAACACGCGAGAAAAAATATTGACGCGAGACAGAAGAAGACCGGCACCGAAGCAGAGGTCGGCATTAGCCGGCACCGAAGAAGAGGAGGTAGAGGTGTTGCTCCTCGCCATCTTGGCTGGTTGCTGCTACGCCTGTGCTACTCGCCTATTTTGTAAATATTTGTAAATATACGTTTTGCGCAACATTTTTCTGGTGGAGATGTGGGGTACGCTGCCTGTTCATCCCCATCACCCAAGCACGGAACTCCGAAGTGGTCGCCGCGTTATTCCCTCGATGATGGCCACTGTAGCACGCACCGCGCCGGAACCTACCGTGCAGCAGCCGTCCCCGCCGCGTATTTCTATTTGCGCCCCCGTACAGCCCTCGACCGCTGGCGCCGCGCTGCGCCGCTCGCGCGTACCACGTCCCGCGTATTACTATTTGCGCCCCCGTACAGCCCTCGACCGCTGGCGCCGCGCTGCGCCGCTCGCGCGTACCACGTTTCTAGCCGCCGCCGTTGGAACGGAGGAGGCGTTGACGGAGAACACGCTGGGTTGGGGTTGACTAGCCTGCTGTTAGGGGATAGGTGGTATTCCTAAATAAACGCATCACTGTTTTGATGATCCAAATATAATCTCACTATCAGGAAGGGAGCAGTCTACCTGACTGGAGCAGTATTTTTTTATTTGGGGTGTCGCTGCGCTCCGCAACACCCCAACGACCGCCGCTTCGCGTCGGCGCCCGGCACCACGGCTTCCGCCGTGGCGCCGGGGTTCAAACGACCGCGCTGGCAAACAGAGAGTAAAACAAAAGGAAAAGCGTAATATTAAGATTAAAAAAAAACAAGCCAAGGCAGGATTCGAACCCGCGTACACATAATCCCGACGCGAGCGCCGTAACCACTCGGCCATGCAACCATTTTTTTTCTTTATTGCATGGAAATATTAGTAGTTATATGCGAAAATTATTTGTGTTACATATATACATACATGACAAAACAAATTCACACACGCTAGGCAGTCGAATGAAAGTTCAAAAATCGGGTAAACAAACACAAGCGTCCAGATACGAAATCCATTCAGGAACGGGGTCAAAGGTTGCAACAACACTCCGCACTTGAGCAGCCTCTTCTCGAAAGACAGACCTTGTCGAGCGGGGTGGCTCGGCATGTCTGTCGATCATTCGGCTTCTCCATAATGAATACAGTCCTAATAACATAAACAAATCATATGGTGCATTACTGATTGTCTTTTTGAAAGGAAGGAACCGGATACCATAAGGTGTTAGAGGAAATTCTTTTTTGATAGTTCTTTGTAAAATGTCCCAAAAATAAAATGCATCACGACAAAGAATAAAGCAATGTTCTATTGTTTCAGGTTGGCTGCACGGTCTACAATTTGTATTCCACGGTACATATAATCCTTTCTCATGAAGCCATGTTTTAACTGGCAGAGTGGAAGTGTGCAGCTTAAAGAAAAATGTTTTCGCTGCTGGCGTTATACACATTCGACGAACACGGCAAAGAACATCTTGACCAAATAGAGACAGATATGGCTTTCGATACATAGGTGCAGGTAAAAGGTTATTTACAAGTGCTATATTTAGCGATGTTCGATCAACGCTAAATAAATATTCTAACGTGAATCTGGCTTTTAAAAATGAGATAGTATCCACGAGTTCTTTTAGGAAGCCCCATAACGGCAGTTCTTGAGCAGAGTTGGTCGTGACAAAAAGAAAAGGGAGGTGTGAAGCAAGACGTGTTCTGTTAACTGCAAGGAGGAAAGGATGACGGACATTTTTAAGGTAAAGTAATCGCATGACCAATTGTCTCACAAACAAATGCACAAGACTGAGACCTCCCTTCTCAAGTGGAAGGAAAAGATTATCCCTTCTCATGGCTTCCCATGATGACTGCCAAATACAACATGCAAATATTCTGTGGAATGCCTGAACATGGATGCGAGAGCAGTGCAATACCTGCAGAACATAAAGAAGCTTAGAAGCAAGGAATATATTGCACGCCTTAGCTCTTGCGAAAATGGAGAAGTCGCGTCCCTGCCAGGTTGTCATCTTTCGACGGATTGTGGTTATCGCGGATGTCCAATGAGGTCCACTATTACGGAAGTTATCGAGAGGCACACCAAGATAACGCAGCGAAGACTGATCCCAATGAATATTCGAGAACACAGAGGGAGTTAGAGCCCACATGCCTAGCCAAAACCCCCGACTTTTATCAAAATTTACACTAGCTCCAGCCATTTCACAGAAACGCAAGGTAGTGTTTATTGTCTCAGTAATACTGGGCTTATCGATGCAAAAGAAGGCAATGTCATCCGCATAAGCTAGAACTTTAATTTCTTCATCTGCATACCTGTATCCCTCAATGCTTGAGTTATAAAGCACGCTTAAGCAAAGAGGTTCCAAGTATATTGCGAAAAGTAAAGGCGAGAGTGGACAACCCTGACGGACGGATGACTGTACCTGTATTACACCTGAGAGGGTACGGTTCACAATTAACTTTGTAGTACACCCTTTATAACAAAGTGCTATACCATTATATAATGCATCACCTAACTGCAGATGTCGCAGTAATCGGAACAAAAAACTGTGCTGAACCTTATCAAAGGCTTGGCGAGGTCAATCTGAAGAAGAGCTACTTGATCCATGCTACCTTCTAAGCACTCAAGGACTGAACGTGCGATATGAATATTTGTTTGTATAGAGCGTCCTCGAATTCCACATGTTTGATGGTCACCAACTAATTTAGCAATGACTGTCTGCAACCTATTTGTAAGTACTTTTGCAAATATTTTATAATCGACGTTACATAATGATATCGGCCTATATCCGTTTACACTCTTTAATACTTCATTATCAGTGCTCTTTGGGATTAGGGTCGTATGGCCCTGATAGAAAGTCGGAGGAAGCTCACCATGCTTATAAGAGTCTTTGAAAACATGCTCAAGAAAGGGACACAGGAATTCCTGAAATTTTACATAAAACTCGGCACTAAGGCCATCAGGGCCAGGCGTCTTGTTTTTCTGCAGAGTTTCAACAGCAAGCTTAATTTCTTCTCGAGTTATTGGCTCGTCAACGCTGACTCGATCATCATCTTGTAATTGTGGCATAAGAGAAATAAATTGATCGGCTTTTTCTTCGTAACCCTGCTGAAGCGTAACTGCAGTGAAAAGATTTTTATAGTGATCTTCAAATATGGTGATTATCTGCGACGTTTCTGTATATATGGAACCACCAGATTCAATTTGTAATATCTGCTTTGAAAGCGCGTATCGCTTTTCATCACCAAGAGCCTTTTTTGTGGGCTCCTCATCTGTGAAACGAATTGTGCGTGAACGCACCACTGCTCCTCTGTACGCTTCCGTCTCATATTTCTGTACCTCTGCTCGAACTGTATTTGTCTCGTCGCTATACAACCCTGGCTCCTGGCTTTCGAAAGCGTGCAGCTTATGAAGTAGATTATAAAGGTGATGTTTTTCTGCATTTTTTCTTTGAGATAGCTCGCATGAAATAGCAATCGCTTCATTTTTTACTCTCTGTTTGAACATTTCCCATTGAGCAAACAGTGGGAGCTGTCGACATTGCGTTATCTCTAGAAATAATTCTTTCACTTTGTTTACAAATTTTTCCTCTCGTAAAAGTTCTGTGTTAAGTTTCCACAATTCCCAATTTGGAGTAAACTTGCGAAACTTTCTGGGACCCCATGAAACAGCCACTAAACAATGGTCTGTGAAAAATATAGGCTTCACGGCGTAGTTGTGAATGTGAGACCAGAGATCCGTCGAAACATACACACGATCAAGTCGAGCATGAGAGACGCCTTGAACGTGTGTGAACCGCACGCAAGAAGGCGTGTAGGCTCCCACGTCTATTAGATTGTGGTCTTCCAGTAATTGCTGAAGCAAAGTTGCACTTGCATCATAACGCTTTGTTAGGTATGAATGGTCTCTATGATCACAAACACAGTTAAAGTCTCCCAAAACTACCAAATCTCTGTCAGTGTCTAGGAACGGAGCAAGAGACAGAAAGAAAGCCTTCCTGTCGCTCACTTTTAGGGGAGCATAGACACAAATAAACCGCCAATTACGGGAACGAAAAGAGAGGTCACAACATATAAAGCGGCCTTCCCCATCAACACGTAGCGACAATGAAGCGTGATTCAACTGCTTTCTAACTAACAAAAAGCACCCAGCGGAAGCACCATACGCTTGGCTAACACACACCTCATAATCTGGTTGAAAATTTTGCAGCGCAAGATTAGCATCGGTAGCAGAAGAAATCTTGGTCTCTTGCACTGCACCAACATCAATTTCATGCTGCCTAAGCACATGGAGTAACTGCTGCTGACGCCTTATACTCCGCAGCCCACGCACGTTGAGTGTCGCTACACATGAGGGGAGGGTGAAGGCGGTAGCCATTTTGCTCACCTAAAGCTTTTGTTCTTCATCACCCTTGGCCACAGGTAAATCTGTGGTCTTGCTCCCTTTGCACTTCTTTATAGCACTTTCCTTACTTCGCTGACAAAACCGCCGCGGCACACCATCACCAGGGGAGGGAACCCGTTGAGCACTAGAAGGCACACTCTCGGGTGCCTGTACTGCACTCCCCGTTGTTTCATCGTTGCACGGTGCCGGACGCTTCCTCGCTTGACTGCTGTCCATCGCCTCTTCTTCCTTGTCGCCATCGGGGGGCTTTTCTTTAAGGTTTTCTAGCTCATGTGTGCAAACCGAGTTATCGCCTGTAGCTTCGCTTGGGATGCTGTGGCTGCTCGGCATTGGCTCTGGAGACTCCTGTTCTTCGTCCCTGATGCCGCCTATGGCTTCTCCGGTAGCATCGACTATCTCTGTAGCATCAATGAGATGGTCCAGTTGTGGCTCTTCTGCGCTGTGTTGCCCAGAACGAAGCTTATTGGCATAGGTCGATACACAGGCGTTCACCGAGTGACCAAATCGGTGGCACTGCAAGCACCTCGGCGTTCTGCATTGTCGACGGACATGTCCCACACGCTTGCAACGAAGGCACAGCGGAGGCCTGCCGGGGATAAGTACCAGGCACTGGTGCCCATAAATGGACATAATATGTGGTATTGAGCTTACGGTGACAGTATCCTTGAGCACCAAGGAAACCTCCCGGTTTGTCGTCACCCACTGTTCCATACCAGAGCATCTCCACACCTCTCTCTCGACAGACTTCACCTGACCGTACGCCTGGAACGCCTCTTCAACCCGTCGAGCTTCAAGGTGAGGCGGAAGCCAGAGTAATTTGAGCTTGATATTTTTAGTCTCCGGATCTATCACCATGCACTTCAGTCCTTTGACACGGAGCTCACCACAGGCGACGAGTTATGTTTCGCCGCAGTTTATGTTTTGCGCTAGTAGCGCAGGTAACCATCCATACATGGCTCATCTGATACTGTCCTACACCTATAATATCTGCAGTATCCACTACTTCAAGCAGAGCGTCTCGGAAGTCAGGAGCACGGTATGGTCTGCCACTCAAGTCCGCATGAAGAAAAATGGAATTCAGCACATCGTTACCGGTTGGTAGACGCGGGAGGACAACTTTGTAGCTTGCATCTTCATTCAGAAACGGAGTCGACGATCCTCGGCCTGAGCCCGATACGCTGTTTCCAGCAGAGAGCATTCCGAGCACAGCCGTTCCACTCGGCAATGACGGCAAGCATGCGAACCATATGATTGCGTTCGAGCGTCCTCAGCGAAAGCAACCACCTAAAAACGCGGTACGCGCGAGCGGCGCAGCGTGGCGCCAGCGGTCGAGCGCTGTACGGGGGCGCAAATAGTAATACGCGTCCCCGCCGTCTGTCATCTTATCGCTTCCGCAAGATCCGGGCACCTTCTCTGGCACAGATAATATGGACGTCGAGGACTGGATTTCATGGTATGAGCGTCTCAGCAAACAGAAGAGATGGGGCGATACGCTTATGCTGGCGAACGTGACATTTTATCTTAAAGGAACCGTGCGCGCGTCTGGTACGAGACGCATGAACACGATCTGACCAGCTGGGACGTTTGCAAAGAAAAACTGAATGACTTGTTCGGCAAGCCCTTGGGTCGTCAACTAGCCGCTAAAAAAGAACTTGGCTCCCGTGCGCAGTCATCTACTGAATTACATTTCGTGTATTCAGGATATTCTAGCGCTTTGCCGTAAAGTTCACGGTAACATGTCCGAAGCGAACAAGATCGCACAGATACTCAAAGGAATCGCCGATGATGCATTCAACCTCTTATTATTCAGGAACTGCGCCACCGTGGATGCTATTGTGACAGAGTGTCGGCGATTCGAACAAGCTAAATCCCGCCGTATCGCCCAGCAATTCACCAGGCTCCCCAATACTGCCGTATCGTCAGTCATGTGAGGAACCACTACCTCCGTTACAATCGCCTTTTTCGAACGCTCTGACGCGGATCGTTCGTCGGGAACTAGAAGCAATGTCACCAGCCCCTCTCGTGCCTGATGTCTCGACTGCGAACCAGCCTATGGTTTCATTGATTCAGGCCGTGGTTCCACAGGAGGTCGCGAATTTGGGACTCTCCTCTGTGTGCGCTGTTCGCGTCCCACCAGTCGCACCAGTCACACCAGTCACACCACCAGTTCCACCAGTCGTGCCGCGGAACCAGCCCTTTTACTCGCGATACCGCAATCCCGCTAAGTGGTGGACGCCGTATGATCGCCAAATATGTTTCGCGTGCTCTCGAGTTGGGCATATTACGCGACACTGCTGGAGCCGTCAGACGTCACCGACTGGGTGGAGACCCCGGAACCCTCGTCCTGAAGGCTACTCCGGTACAACACCGTCGCGCTTTCCACCGACTGACACGCCCGATGTCGACACTCTCACCAACGTGTACAGCAGGTCACCATCGCCGCGCGATCGCCGATCTCGCTGGCCAGAAGCCCGCCGATTCCCTTCGCCCCAAGCCCGCTGTTTCCCGTCGCCTGCCAACTCTGGACGCTACGCATCGGAAAACTAACGAGTGCAGTGCCCGGAGGTGACGCTGCATTCTCGACCCGGCCTCGAAATCCTCGTCTGACAGTTCCTACCCGCTCTAATTTTCTCGAAGTCCAACTCGACGGTGTTAGTGTTAAGGCCCTTATCGACACTGCTGCACAGATCTCGGTGATGAGCTCTAGTCTTCGTGAGAAGCTGAAAAAAGTCCTGACACCCGCCGTGCTACGTATAGTGAGAGTTGCCGATGGAAGCACACCTACTGTTGTTGGAACGTGTATGGCTGTCGTATGGCCAGATATAGTAACGCGGGCAGTCCCGCGTTACTATATCTGGCCATACGACAGCTCTCAGTTTCTTGTGCTTGAGCAGTGCCCATACGACGTTATTTTGGGCATTGACTTTTTGTCGACACATTCAGCCCTCGTCGACTGCGGCACCGGTGTCCTGCAACTTGAACTTCCTTCTGCCCCAGAGACTCTTCCTGCTAAACCTACGCAACTGTGTTCTTCAGAGTACGTGCGATTACCGCCTCAATCCACTACTTATGTTCTTTTGAAGCCCTCTCCTGCTGTCGCTGACGGGGATTACGTTGCATCCCCTATTACTGACGTTGTCTTGGCACACAATGTGACCCTACCCCACACGGTTGTCGAAATTGTCAACAACGCAGCTTATCTACCTGTGCTCAACTTTGGCTTATCCGCCCGTGTTCTGCCATCCGGAATTGCACTTGGTTATACCAATTTAAAGTTATGCCCTTCGGCCTATGCAATGTGCCAGCCACATATGAGCGCATGATGGATTCGCTCCTTCGTGGATTCAAATGGTCGACCTGCTTATGTTATCTAGATGACGTTATTGTTTTCTCAACGACATTTGACAGCCATATTCAGCGCCTCTCCGCCATCCTCCAAGTGTTCCGCAGCGCCGGTCTTCAGCTTAACTCATCCAAGTGCCATTTTGGTCGCCGCGAAATAACAGTGCTCGGCCACCTTCTTAATGATGTAGGAATTCGACCTGACCCAGAAAAATTCGCGCCGTGAAGCATTTCCCTGCACCTTGCTCAACCAAAGACGTTCGCTCCTTCATTGGCTTATGTTCTTACTTTCGTCGCTTCGTCAAAAATTTTGCTGACATCGCCCGTCCGCTCACCGACCTTCTCAAGAAACATACGCCTTTCGTCTGGGGCTATCTAGAAGCTCATGCATTTTCTGCGCTTATCCGCCTTCCGACGACTTCTTCTCTGTTGGTGCACTTCGACCCATCTGCTCCTACGGAAGTTCGGACAGATGCCAGTGGATACGGAATCGGAGCCGTCCTTGCCCAGTGCCAGCATGGTCGTGACTGCGTTATAGCTTACGCCAGCCGCCTGCTCCCTGCCCCAGAACGCAGTTACTCAATTACCGAGCTTGAATGCCTTGCCCTTGTTTGGGCAATCTCGAAATTTCGATCGTACCTCTTTGGCCGCCGATTCACGGTAGTCACTGACCACCATGCGCTCTGCTGGCTTTCCTCACTGAAAGATCCCACAGGCCGTCTCGGGCGCTGGGCTTTGCGATTCCAAGAATACACGTTTTTCGTAATCTACAAGTCTGGCCAATTACATCACGACGCGGACTACCTGTACTGTTATGCCGTGGATCCACCCGACAGCACCAACCCTGACACCGATGCCTGTGTCCTTTTTATATCTCAGTTAATTCATTTCGGCGATGAACAGCGGCGTGATCCGGACGTTACGTTCCATCATCAACCGTCTCAGTTCCGGGCCGCCTGACGAGTCACTCCGGATGTTTACCTTACATAATGGTACTTTATACCGCCACAGTGTATACTCCGAAGGCTCTGAACACTTGCTTGTGGTGCCCTCCCACATGCATACTACTGTCCTCCAGCAGCTTCACGACGAACCTACAGCAGGTCATCTTGGTGTAACGCGCACGTATGATCGCGTGCGGCGTCGTTTCTTCGTTTCTTTTGGCCTGGGCTTTATCGCTCCGTACAGAAGTATGTTGGCCGCTGCGAACTTTGCCAGTGACGCAAGAGACTACCAACGCTTCCCGCCGGCCTTCTTCAGCCTATCGATGTCCCAGTAGAGCCGTTCTTCCGCGTCGGCCTCGATTTGCTCGGACCTTTCCCTACTTCAGCATCAGGGAACAAATGGGTCGCTGTCGCGACAGACTATGCCACGCGTTACGCTATTACGCGCGCACTTCCAACCAGCTGTGCTACCGATATTGCCGACTTCCTCCTTCACGATGTTTTTCTGCATCACGGAGCGCCTCGTCAACTGCTCACCGATCGCGGTCCTTACTTCTTGTCCCGTGTCATCGATGACCTTCTACGCTCATGTTCCACGAAACACAAAGTCACCACTACCTATCACCCTCAGACAAACGGCCTCACCGAACGTCTGAATCGCACCATAACCGACATGCTGTCCATGTACGTTTCCGCCGACCACCATGACTGGGATGCTACATTACCCTTAGTCACATTTGCCTATAATTCGTCACGCCACGATACGGCAGGCTGTTCCCCGTTTTATCTTCTTTTTGGCCGGGAACCGACACTACCTATGGATACGTTACTACCAGCCGCTCCACAACAACCATCGGAGTACGCACCAGATGCCATCGAAAGGGCGCGCGCTGCGCGTCATGTAGCGCGCGACCGCCTTCAGATGTCGCAGGTGTCGCAGAAGAACCGTTACAATTGCCATCACAAGGATGTATATTACGCTCCCGGATCCTTAGTACTCCTCTGGTCGCCAACTCGACACGTTGGTCTCTCCGCGAAGCTTCTACCACGCTACCATGGTCCTTATCCCGTTCTGCGCCAAGTTACCGACGTGACGTATGAGATTGCACCGGCACAGCCAATGTTCTCTTCTGCTCCGGTCAAGACTTACGTAGTTCATGTTGCCCGGCTGAAGCCGTATTACCCGTCCGCTGATGCTGCACTCTGACTTGCCCGGATGGTGCGCGCGTTTTCGCCCGGGGGGTAATGACGCGAGACAGAAGAAGACCGGCACCGAAGCAGAGGTCAGCATTAGGCCGGCACCGAAGAAGAGGAGGTAGAGGTGTTGCTCCTCGCCATCTTGGCTGGTTGCTGCTACGCCTGTGCTACTCGCCTATTTTGTAAATATTTATAAATATACATTTTTGCGCAACAATATGATTACCGATTGTCCGCAGATGAACCAAGTTTGAGGTGCCGTTTTTTCTCAATTCTCAGCCGGGGTTATTTTCCGTTAATGACAGCGACGGAATGTGCGCCTCTCGTCTTCGCTTATTATGCTGTATCGTTAATGCGATTTCTTGAGTTTGTTCGCGTTGGCATTTCTCGCAACCAAGGTGCATGCCTCCCGCAATTTTTTACCTAAGTTTCTCGCAGCTTTAAGTACCACCATACTGGACAGCGTTGTTCTGCGCAATAAAGCGCCATTAATGCAAAATACTGCCACGAGCCGTGAATACAAAAGTTTTGACTTGAGCTTGGAAGATGCGGGCCGATGCCTGTTCGACTTTTCCATGGGCTGTGTCCAGCAGTGTGATAATGACTACGTAGGATAACTACAAGGGAGGAAGTGCGTTTGTTTCAAACAAAAGACGCAAGGCGTGTCATATGTGCTTTTGGCAACGTCGTGACAATCTCTGTTTCACGGCCCGCCCGCAATATTTCCCAAGGCACAATACTACTTGATTTATAAAAGCGAAGCTTTTTTGGCGAACCTCGCCGGGTTTTGTGACTGTGGCTGTGTGCTGGCTGTTCTCTTGCCAAATAGGCCCACCAATATAGTGTTGGAAATTCAGGGTTAGAAATGCAGAGTTAGAAAATCAGGTTATATGGTATTCAGTGAAAACCACTAAAGGGTCAGGAAATACTTCGGGTAAATGAATACAGATACCTTGGTGTATGGATAAATGAAGGCTACACATATAGGGAAATACGGGAAAAACAATGATAGCAAATTACGAGCAATGCGGACATAATGAAATACAGAGTGCTACGGAGATGCAATAGAATGATCCGGGGTATACGGAAATGTGTAATCATTCCAGAACTTACATTTGGAAGTGCGGTGGTTTTCTTGAAGGCAGGGGTACAATTACGACTGTATTGCAACCTAACGTGTGTAAGACACTTTGCGTTGGGCGCTCAAGGGAAGACTAAAAATGAAGCTATGCAGGGGGATAGAAGCTGGACAATTTTGAAGTGAGGAAGCTCAAAACAAAATTGATTTCGAAGAAAGACTGAGGAATATTAAAGAAAGTAATTCGATTGCGAGAGTGTTCAGGCATTTGTACAGGAAAAACTGACTCACAGAGGAGGAAAAGAGCTAGGACGCTTACCAGAAAGCATGCGACCGGTATGCTAAGCAACATGGCGACAAAGAACGTCAAACGCAAAGTCAGAGAGGATGAGAGAATCTCATGGGTGGAGGCAATGGCAAAGTAACCTGCTATGAGCAACTACCTAAGAGGGAAAAAAACGAAATCAGGAAAGAAACAATTTAGGATATCTCAAATGGAAGCTCCTTACAAACGGAAGCGATATCAGGATGCCTTAGAACGCGTAGTTATAAAACAAGGTACACCAACGGAAAAGAAGCAAGTGCTTGCTGCGGTTAAGCTAGGGAAACGATAGAACATGTTTTATATTAGAATGTAAATGTTGACATTGAGGAGCCGAAACCAACTCAGTTGTCGGTTTCGGCTCCTCTGGCATCCTTGAAGCCTCCTTGGGTTCAGGGATAGCAGAAGCAAAGTAAACATGTCCGCAATAGAGATGAGAAAGACACGATCGGAGGATTGGTAGCAGAAAATAGGGAGACCACAAACAACGGAGGCGTACAACACCAAAGTTGCCAGTAGCGGTTTGGAAAGTTTGATGCTGGGAATTCATTGTTTGTTTTGTGCGTGTGTGTGTTTGTGCGTGCGTGTGGTCAGGAAGGTAGGTATGACATTACGCAAAATAAGAAGAACAGCTTGGCGCGCAACCCATCTTGTTGGGGATCGCTCATAGCATCCATCCATCCGCGGCGACGGTGGCGCCGGCCGTGCGGGGGACCGTGCGCCGACCGCGCTGCCCTATCCGCGGCTGTGAAGTAAGGAGGAAATGAACGCTTCTTGCGGATAGAATGGATTGCAATTGTGCTTCGTACGTGTGCGCACGCTGCCTTTGAAACCATGACGCGTTCAAGGTGTCCGTCGAACTGGCTAGTAGTCAGTAACTCTGCTTAACAAAAGGCTCGGTATAAGTTGCGTTTGTGTCTGTGTGGGTGTTTGTGTGTGTGTGCGTAATTGCGTCCGTGCGTGCGTGTGTCTACTTGTGTTTCTACTTTTCATGCGCTCACACAAACCTTCGCTGTATATACAGAGAGTCTTATTTTTAGCTGCACCAAATTTTCACAAATTGCCGGTTTGGTCCTTGATCTAAACTACTCGATGAGGCGGCCATTACTTCCGCGAGAAATCCATGTGCCTCATTGAATACTTAACATAATCACGCTAATTAACTTCTTATTTAATTATTTTATGGCACATATCTTAATCTACAAACTATAGCTAGTCAGTTTCCAAGGCATCCACTTCGAACGGATTTCCTGGGCTGCCCTAGCTTCGATATAATTTCAAAGTGTCCAACAAAATGTACTGGTGTTCCAGTTACTTTTGTGCTTCAATGCATAAAACAGCGTTTCCTTCAAACAGGTAACTGTAAGGACAATGCATTTCGTCGGACACGTTGAAAATGAATATTAAAAAAATTAAATTATGGGGTTTTACGTGCCAAAACCACGATCTGATTATGAAGCACGTCGTAGTAGGGGAATCCGGAAATTTAGACCACCTGGGGTTCTTTAACGTGCACCTAAATCTAAGTACACGGGTGTTTTCGCATTTCGCCCCCATCGAAATGTGGCCGCCGTGGCCGGGATTCGATCCCGCGACCTCGTGCTTAGCGAAAATGAATATCTTGAAACTTGTTCAGCCCTGATAATTTGTTCCAAGTGGATGTAATATATTAAAAGGTAATTAGAATTCTGTTAAATATTCAATGAGGCGTTTTGATTTGTCGTGGAAGTAATGGCCGCCTCATCGAGTAGAAAAGATCAAGGATGAGAATTGTGCTATCTGTTACAGGCAATGCTAAGAAAATTTGTGCAGCTTAAGTAAAACAGCCTGTGGATTCCAATTTGTTCGATCTGCTGTATTTTATTTCTTCAATTTTGCTTTTATGCTATCGAATAAACTGAACCACAAATTTATGTACTGTTCCTCGTTACTAAATCTTGTTAACTAGAAACATATATTTTTGTATTTCTTCGGCAATGTTCACGCTTTCTACAATATTTATGGTCATACATATAGTAGACTCTTGTTTACACGATCACGCCTGTTACGAATTTTTCAAACATCCCAGCCTAAATTCATTACCTTAGAACGTGCTGAATTTCAAATATTTTGAATACATTTTAACATTTATTCCTGATTATGACATATGCTCCATAAAAAATGCCTTACAACCACAGGTGCGGAACAATGCACTTGTGGATGTGCTGAAGTTGTGCATTTTACATTGTGTTAGTACAGCCTCTCATTAAGAGAGGCGAAAGTCTGACGAATGTACATTTTTCCACATGATAGCGGAATGCTGTACACCATGCAACAGGCACCTGTAACAAAGCGACTACCATGGTTTACACAGCACAGGTTTCACCCTTGACTGACCTATTCTCTTTTTTTGTGCAACGTGGCACAGGCTAAATCAACTTCGCCACTACCTGAAAAAACAGGAACAACATGCACAAAATGCTTCGTGCTTCTGAGGAAAAAAAGAGGGCAGTTCACTTAGGCAAAACATTTGGTCTCCAAACCGTTGCAATTGTTTTTACCATCTGTCTATTGGATGGTGTACAACATTCAACTATCCTGTGGGAAAATATGCAATGGTTAGACTGGTGCGTGCCTTAATGAGATATTACACCAAATAACCTTTAGACAGCATGCCTTTGTCACATTTGTCAGTGCATTGTCAGTTATGTGGCTGTAAGCTCTTTTTGAATCAATCAGGATCATAGAACAAAGCATGTGAAATAATCAGTGTCCTCTAGAGAACAAAGCATATTTTGCATTTGTCGCTGCCATCACCCTGCTTGAAGGCGAAATCAGGCTTGAGAAATTTGGCTGAAATGAGGTCGCAAACGCAGGCGACAGGCTTTTTGCGTTTACTTCTTGCGGCTTGCAATAAACTCTCAGCTGCGAGTGCAGCGCTTGTTCTGCGTGCTTCTTTTACTCGTGTGGGTATCCCTTTTGTGCTGCCATCGTAACGAACTTGAACAAACTCGACCAATTTTACACCCCTTTGCTTATGGTTGTGTGACGGCTTTTACTAAATGTTTAGGTTAGTGTATGCCTAATTCACTAGGACGTTTTAACAGCCAATAAGTCCTTTTACAAGGATAATGGAGTCAAGTACTAACTATAAGATTTCTTGCAAGTATCACAATGCTAATACCATTGAAAACATTCTGAAATTTCTCAGAAATTCTGAAAAAATCTGAAATGACATTCAGTGTACTCACATCGTACTTATTTTTATCGTCGCCAAAACAGTGTTATGTCTAGTTCTTTTAAATAAAGTCACGCAAGTCGCGTGAAGAGAGTGTCGCACCAAATGATTGCTAAAGTCAGCAATGTAGGCTTGAATCCTAGTAACTGTGATACTGAGAGCACTCATGCCGTACTCAATTTTATCGTCGCCAAAATACGGTTACTTCTAATATTTAAAAAAAATCACGCACGACGCGTGAAGAGAGTCAGTTTTGCAACAGCGCAATATTGTGATGATAAAATTAGCATCACAAACGCTAAAATTGTGATTTTAGCAACCATTGTGATGCTGAAAACAACAATTCATGCTTGAATCCGAGCAGTTCTGGTACAGAAGTGCTCATACTGTTCGTACTTACATTTTCGCAAAAAGGCTGTTACGTTTTTTTTGTTTAAATAAAAACGTCTCATCAGTTTTCACACACACGTGGCTTTTTTGGTTACTTTTAGTGCCCTTGGCATAAGTTGGCATTTTAAGGCTACTTTCTGTCTTTTCAACCTGGCAACCCTAATCCGCAATTACAGCACGAAACGCAAGTGCCAAATCGCTCGCGTTCCAACACAGTCGTGCTTAGCGGTCTGATTAACTATACGAACAGAGTTCGACAGTGTTGGCCTTTCTAGACGTGCGCGCAACACAGGGTCCATATCGGCACGCTTCGCAGGAGCACGCGCCGACACGGCAGCAACAGCGGCTAGCCGAGAAGCGCAGAGCCGCAGTAAAGGCCCGTTCACGTTACCGGCACGGCAACTCGCGGCATGCCGTTTGCCCTTCTCGGGCCACCATTCGACGGCGGTTTTGCTCGAGAACGGCAATATTTCCTTTTCGTGGAGACCATGGTACCAGCAGCCATTCGTTTGGCAGCCGTACAGCGAAGTGGCCAATCAGCGGACTGAGGAGCGGATGCTCTGGCACCGCCGGCATCCTCACCGCCGCTGATCGCTTGACGGCGCCGATATCGTCGCTACTCTGAGGCTCCTCTATTTTTCAAGCGTGCGTCTAAATGTCGTACAAGAATACCTCACCTGACCCTATCCTAGGCACCTAGGGACACGATCATTTAGGGACTTTTGAGAAGGCGCGATGGTGCCGCCAAGCGACGACGGCATGCGACGGCGTGTTCGTTTTCTGCGTGATCGTTCTCTGGCCCGCGCCGACCACGCGTTGTTCAACATGGCGTGTGTGATTGTGCTTGCGTTGCTTGTGTATTGGTTGTAGGTTCAGTGTTACTTGGCATAAAGCCGTGAGTAGTGCTTGTGTGGCCATGCGGGTTTGGCCTTGGTGAGCTCTGGCTATACAGAATCTGCGTTGTGTGATCCGTGTTCCTTGGCAATGCGGTGGTGGCTACGATTGAAATGTCGAAGTCGCGTAGCGCCTCGGCAGCGCAGTTGAGCGAACCGCGATGTGGCGTCGCCGTGTCCGCCTTTGCTTAACGGACGTCGAGGGATGTACTGCTGTCTAGAAGTCCCAAATATGACTGCGTCGACCGTCCATGGTTCAGCCCTGAATGTGTGCTTTGAGTACGGTGCTTGAAACGAGTGGTGCAGCTGTGGTGCCCTAATTTTGCACAATTGAGACGCGTGCTTTTGTGCAAAAAGGGCAATAAATCGTATCTTAACCCGCTGAGGCGATGCTAAAATGTCAACAATGCCGTGCAAGTTTATTATGATGATAGTCTCTACAGCAAGCATGTTTTAAGCAAGCAAGCGTGCGCTGAAGTTATGCTGTGAATCTATCCTCAACTGAAGAATGTGGCGTTTGCAGAACCCTTATATTCGTTTCTGCTTTCAAACAATTCCAACAAGACGGCAATAGACAAACTCAAACACACCGTAAAAAGTATTACAACCCTCATAGCTAGAATAGCAAGAAGTAAAGATGGAATGATAGAAGGCGAGACATTACGCCTCGTACAGGCCTTCGTCCTCACCCGAGTCACCTTCGCTCTGCCCTTCCAAGCTACACGCAAGACCGAAATAGAAAACATCGACAAGCTCATATTAATCGCATACAATACTGCACTCCAACTTCCAGATTGCACGAGCACAGACAGGCTCATGTCGATTGGCATAAATAACACATATGAAGAACTCGCAGCCGCAACGCTAATCGCACAAAGAGAATGACTCAAGACCACACACCAGGGCAGAAAACTACTGCAAAGACTGGGATACCCCCTCACCCCCCAATACTGCGGAGACGACACAGTCATCGTACCGATGCACCTACGGGCTTGCATCATCGTGGAACCGGTCCCCAAGAACATGCATCCGCTATACAACCAAAAGCGCCGGCAAGCACGAGCACGAAAACTCCTCCAGAGAAGGAACGATCCTGATACTTCACCGACGCTAGCCTTTACTCCACAACACCACAAGGCCCCAGAAAACCGGCATACGCAACGGCAGTAGCTAACCAAAAGAAAGTAGTGGCCTGCGCATCTATACGCACCAGATCAAGCGCCACCGCAGAGGCAGCAGCCATATCCCTCGCAATCAAAGAAGCAGAACGAAGAGGTCGCTCCGCATATATCCTGACGGATTCACAGGCCGCCTGTCGGTTATATATTAGAGGCACACTTCCCAGGTGCGTCACCGATATCCTGGGCCCCACGCTGACTGAGGACCATGGGATCGTCTGGTGCTCAGGGCACACAGGCCTCGAAGGCAACGAGGAGGCCGACTGTGTAGCTCGCGGACTTGCTGGCCGAGCCACAGAAGACTCTTCGAGGCCCCTCACAAACCACCATGAAGATCCCATCACGAGCAGGCAGATTTTGGAGGACCAACGCCTGACCAGACGAAAGTACGCTCCTCCACATCCCAAGTTAAGCAGCCAACAAGCCAGGGACTGGCGCCGCCTTCAAACCAACACTTACCCGCACATATGAAGGTTGCACGCAATGTTTCCAGAGGTATACACAACCAGTCTATGTCCCTGGTGCAACGACCACACAGCCACACTGACACACATTACATACCAGTGTACGGAACGCCCAGCCGAGGCAGTATCCAGGCTGGTGAGCTCATCACAGACACTCACAACGTGGTCTTGGGAGGCACGACTTTCCGAGCTGGCACTGGGAAGCCAACTGCCGACCCTGGACCAGGCCCGGCGAGCCGCCGCGGCCAGTGGGGCTCTACAAGAGGGCTCCACCCGAGAATAACCACACCAACCACTCTTCGTACAATAAAGTTTATTGTCTCTCTCTCTCTTTCAAACAAGCTGTATGTTGTTAAGATTCTCACTCACTGCTCACATGAGACATGCGGGTCCATCACACGTGTGGGTTGGGGCTCAGCAGGAATGTGTCGTGAGGTGGTGTGGAGGTGGTGGCTGTCAGGTGCCTCACTGAATATTGTAATTCATTAGAATAAGCTCAATGTAGAAGGACACACCATATACCTGATGGCTCACCTTGACGGATATTACTGTATTGGCATGAATATGCCTTTTTTTTCTTGAAATTTCCAGCCTCGGGACGCGCCTCGCATTATATTCGGCTTAGTGACACATATAATCACAATAAACTTTTTTAGGAGAGACCAAAAGCCGCTCATTGCACCATATTTGTGGTCGTGTTATTTACATGCAAATCCGGTACTTTCAGTGCCCATTGACTGACTGAGGGGTGCAGGACTTTGGCAGTGGTAGCAGCACCAAAACAGCTGCCCACATGGTATACCCTATAGTGTTAGATTTCTTGTGGGTGTACTGTGAAAACACGTGAAAGGAATTCCATAGTTGCTGCAGCATCACGTCTGGATCTGTGAATCACTGCGCGGTTGTTTGATCACATGTCTGAATTTCTGTTGTCACTGAGCGGTTCTTTGATCATTAACTTAAGTTGTCTGTTTTCTACATATTATATTACAGCAGTGGCGTCAGAGCAGCTGCAAAAATGGGATTTTGCTGTACAATCGCAGGTTGGTTGCTTTTCTGACTGTTGCATTGCTCTATTTGCTTCAAGTGCCGCCAAATGTTGCTTCACCATGTCTGGTGAATGCCTTGAACTTGAACCACATTTGGATGAAGCTTGTGAAAGTATAGCATGCTCCACGTATGTAAAGAAAACTATCACACCGGCAGGTGTGGTGGAGTCACTGATGAAATAGAAGTTAAAAATTGAAAGTTCTCGCAAAATCTGGAAGTGTTCATGGCGCTTGCCATCAAAAATGTTTAACAATCCAAGCAAACAGAAAGATAGCCTACCTACCTAAAAAATAGGTAAGTAACGCTTCAATTGTCAACTTAAAGCCTGATATACTGATGCCGATCAAGGAAAGAGTTGAAATTATATAGAAGGATTCAGTGCAATTCATGTTTAATCAGCTTCGCAATCTTGTCAAAACGACTGAATAAAAATTTGACAACTTTTAAGAGATTGCCATGATAATGTGATGAGGTTGGTGGCATTAGTTGGTGGTTGGAAAACGAAGCATCACAGGTATGTGGTGACTGAGCTTCTCAAAAAAATTTGGTGTGCCACTAAAGATATCTAATGAATCAATTGAAAACATAAACCACTGATAGAAGTTGAGTGTGCAAAGGCAAATGACTACAGCTGTATTTGCACAGTAATAGAAAAAGTGACTGCAGACTCCCACCATCATGTACAATTATTGGAAAAAAAAGAACATTTTTCTATGGAACTCTTTTTTGCAACTTCTGTTCGGTTGCAAATGACGCAGTTGTCCCTACTCTGCACTGAATAGTTAAGGGGGGGGGGGGGGTGAGCGCATGCAGGCACCCTATTTACTGGAGCTTTGGGGCGCCCTCACCATGGCTGCTCACATGCCCATTTTTCTGGCTGTAACACCTAGAGTCAGTGCACAGGTGTTTTTAACGTTCCATGATTAAGTAAACATCACGTCACTATGCACAAAATTCAGATTACGACAGCCCAAGATGGCAACTGCCATGAGCTGAATATAAAATTGCCTATAAGCATGCATTGTGCAATTGAATGCCTGTGAATTCTGTAATGCCACTTTCATGAAATTCACTGGCATGGTTTGCTTGAAACTGAAAACATGTTTGATCCTCAGTTGTGGCAGACTTCTCAGATTCACTATAACATATTTGTTAATGCACAGATTGCGAAGGAATTGAAGCGGCTGTTACTCTTGGTGAGAATCAGTCATGTTCATTAGAAATTATAGCTGAGGCTATATATATACATTACTTCAAGTGTGATGACTAATGTTGAGATAGGAGCTAAGCTGTGGCACATAGGTGCAGGGGAATAAATTTAGAAAGAAAAAAAATTCTGGCCCAACCCATTTTACGATGATGCCGACACTAATAGGATAGCATTGAAACAACGTAGAGACATTGTATTGCCACCACAGAGATCAGTCATGTATGAGCCGGGCTCCTCTCTCACGAGTCCCTCTGGACATGCTACGCCTGTTAGCAGGGCTGCCGCTCAGTCGGTGCTTGACATTCGATTCGAATCTGCCCAGCACCTAAGAAATTTGTTTTGTCATTCATGAGTGGCCCATACCTCGTGACCTATTTTTGTTTCGAACTGGGTGTCCTCAGCACAGCAGCCCCAGTGCTCTGCCCATTATACAATGGATTACCCAGTAACGCAAGTTTACGAAAAAATGGATAAAGACCCAGTCAGACAGGAAGATAGGATCTATTCAGGGTCTAAGAATGTTAATTCTGGGCAATATACACAACTGGCCTGTTATGTATACATTGCCGGCATTGCAGGAGAACAATTTACAATTTAGAGCTTTTATTGGTAAAACCACAACAATATACACAATTTTGATTTCACAAAATACAGTAGTGCCATCTGGTTTATGTATTCATCTACGTCACAGGCTCCAGAAGGAGTATTGCTAGGAGGGAGAAGAACATCGCATAACAAAGGAGCCAAAAAGTTGTACAACGTTAGAAATATAAACAGCGACACAAAATCAACACAATAACTTAAAAAGGACAGAAATGGTAAAATCGTGAAGTAAAATTCTACCATTAAAGAGCTGGGTTATACAGTGAATAGTACCATTGCATAATTACATAAAAAATTTACATACACCAGAAATAGAAACACTTGACCACTACGCAAACATATATTTTTTGTCTGAAGGTTACAGTATCGTTAATGCCAGCAATGTTATCAAGAAGACCATTGCAATGCCTAATGGTACGTGGTAAAGCAGAGAAGTTAAAGGCATTAGTTCGACCAAAAATGTGATAAAGCGACACTACATTCCAGCATGATTCCAAGGATGGCAGTGACAATGACAACGTAATGTTAGATACGCTCAAATATTGGTTGTAGTCCCTAGCAATTAAACGTGCAGCACAGTTTTGGCTATACTCAAGAATGCGGATTAGATACGCCTGGTGAGGTGACCAAATTTAACCTGCCAATTCTAGTCGGGGCAAGAACAGTGTATCATATGCAAGCTTTGTTGTGAAGGAAGGAGCAGCATAAAGGTTGCATTTTTGATGATTGATGATCAAAGCACTTTTATATATGGAGGTTAATCGATAGCATATACAACACTGCCACAGTGCAGTCAAGACATTGCAGTAGTGAAAAAAATCCAGAGCACTTATCGACCAAGGACATGTAAGCAAACAGCAACACAACACACGTAGAGATGAGATGCAGTGCAACAATGCCCTTGTAGCCTACAATGCGTGGTTACTCAATATTTAGAAGCAGCGGCACTACTACTGGGGCGACTAGAAGTTGTGTGCACGGGTGACACGTTGACTGTAGTAGAAGCAGAAGGCACAGGCTGTGAACTTGCGGGGCGATCAGCTGTTGCGACGACAATGAACTGTAGACTGCCTAGGTCGAAGGGAACACAGTACAGTTGCCCGTGTTGACTCTTCAATGATGTTGCGTAAGGGCCCATAATTTGTGCAGAAAGCGTGTGGCCATCCATGGCTCAATCACAGTTGTACGGTTGTGGGTGCCGATATTGCTCTTAAAAAATCCAAAAATGCGGGCATGACCAACTTAGTCGTCTGCAGTTTCATATTTCTGTCACCACCAAAGAACACTGCCAATGGTGCAGCTTTCTTTGTAGGCTTAACATCCTTTTAAAAGCACCTGAAAAGAACATTGCCAATATTTTGTAATCAAATTGACAAAACACAAAGAACAAAGCAGCTTAGCTAGCCTCCCAATTTTGCAAACAGAATAGCAGCTCACTTTGAAGAAAATGGGCCCACGTTGTCATCAAGTTTACTGAGGGCATGCAAAACCTGGAATGCCAGATTGGGAGCATTACTGGGGCACTCCTAACAATCTTCTCATGGTAGACATTAGACAGTTTTAGTTTAGCGTTAGCGTAATAGCGGGGTTACGGGAAATAGCGTTACCGTTCCGCAAACGAACTTTGCAGAAAGAGAGTTTTAGTATAGCGTGATAGTGTAGTTTACGTGAGGGACGCTATTCCATTACGCTTTGAATTTCGCATACACAGGGCACCTAATTCTATGTGTGTGTGCGTCCGGAAAGTGCGATAGGCAGCGCAATGGAAGCCAGGAGCGCGTTGTATTTTTACTTCACATGTCCGTCGATCTGCAACGAAACAGACAAGCAGTACAAGCTGTCTGCCATAGCCTCCGAAATTCTCCCATCTCAGAGGCCATATGCCGTCGTCGCGCCTATCTCCCGACTTTAGCGACAGATGGCGCTCGCATCTCAGAAAAAATCTCTCTCGTTAGGCTTAGGCGCATTCGAAACGAGAAGTGATCTCGAAAATTCCTCAAGATTAGCCATAACACTCTCTCGGCGAAGCGGCATGAGACTAAGCAAAAGCCGTTTACGCAGTCATTTGCTACGAACGAAGTGAATTCTACAAAAACAACGCCAAATTCAGTTCGAAGCGGGCGACCGGGACCGCCGCCATGTTTTACGTACACTATACGTACACCACGCTAACACGGTAACGTTAACTCTGAGAAATAGCGTGCGCACGGTAAACGGTATGGGTCAGTTAGCGTTCTGCGCATGCGCACTTCGATCCCGCTATTCCGGTACGCCCGCTATTCCGGTAACCACGCTAAACTAAAACTGTCTATTGTCTTATAATACATGCTAGGCATGTAGATATGCTACATATTTTTAATGTGAGAAAAACTGCAAGGCTGACCAGCAGCATATCGCAGCACCCTTCACGGCTTTCCGCCAAGTAACACAGAACCTAAAACCAATACACAAGCAACGCGGGCACAATCACACACGCAATTTTGAACAACGCGCGGTCGGCGCAGGCCAGAGTATGATCACGCCGAGAACGAACACGCCATCGCATGCCGTCGTTGCTAGGCGGCACCATCGCGCCTTCTCAAAAGTCCCTAAATGATCGTGTCCTTAGGTGCCTAGAATCGGGTCACGTGAGGGATGAGTGAGTGAGTCAATAAACTTTTATTGGGTCCAGCAAAACGCGATAAAACGCGCACCCGGCTAATCCCACGACGGGACTGACAGGTCTAGCCTGCCAGCCCGATCACGGGTGCGCTGGACGGCCAGGATTTGGTCTTCAAAGAAGGGACTTCGCAGGAGCGCGTCCCACTCTTCCTTGCTGAACTTCGGGCCCAACGACTCGCACTCACAGATCATGTGAGCCAAAGTAGCAGCCTCAGCACAGGCCGCGCAACAACAATTCGGATAACTATCAGAATATATGCTGTTAAGAGACACCGGATTTGGGTAGGAGTTTGTTTGCAGGAGTCTGAGCGTGACCGCCTGCGGCCTGCTTAGCTTAGAATGAAGCGGCGGGAAGACCCTTCTCGCGAAGTAAAAGAATTTAGTGACTTCATTGTACGTGATGGGCGAGTCCCTGTGGTCGGGGGGAGAGTCGGTCCGATCCGAGGGCAGCGCGGTCGGTAAAGTCACGTGCAGCGTCGTGGGCAGTCTCGTTGAGGTTCAGAGGAACCCCCTCGGCCATCCCGACGTGGGCAGGGAACCAAAGGATGGAGTGTGTGGAGCTGTCGCCTTGTTTGGCGCATTTAAGAATTTGAACTACCTTCCGGGTTGCCCGGCCTTTCTGGAATGCCCCGACGGCCACTTTCGAATCGCTGTAAACCCTGTCTCTCCGACCGTCTTGCATGACGAGTGCAATGGCAACCTGCTCGGCCACCTCGGGTTCCGTCGTCCGAACTGAGGCACAGTTGATGACTTTGCCCAACGTGTCCACGACGGAAACCGCAAAAGCCTTGCCATCGCGGTACGCGGCGGAGTCGACGAAACTTGCTTCAATCTTGTCCTTGTAGATTTGTTTTAATATCGTGGACGCTCTTGCCTTGCGACGACCTGCGTTGTGCACGAGATGAACGTTGCGGGGCAACGGGGAGACAACGAGCTTCTCCCCTATTTCTCTTGGGATCTGGGCATTGCTAACCACGTTCTTGGTGGGGGCTAGTCCGATCTCCTCAAGGATCCGCCTGCCGGCCGGCGTGGTGAATAGCCGAGTTAGCTGGGCCCGTTCCTGAGCCTCGGCTATCTCCTCCACGGTGTTGTGTATGCGGAGCCGGAGGAGGTACTCGGTATGCGTTCTGACGGGCAGCCCGAGGGCTTTCTTGACATTTTTAGGGGCGAAGCTCCTTAGGGTGTGGGTCTGTCCTTCCTCTGTAGTATGTAGTAGTAGTAGTCGTCGTCGTCGTAGTAGGTAGCCACGTCTACTTTTATGAAAAAAAATTCACAGCATATCTACGGGGTGAATGATGATGAGTGGGCGAAGCTCCGGAGGGAATCATCGGATCTCCCGCTTAAGGGGACGCTAGCACAAACGCGTTAGAAACGTGCAGTACTCTCTAGTAAGGGGGAGCGGCCACACCGTCTTACGCAGCCATTTACACATGCCGGAACGTGCACCGCGTTTGCCGACGCCATCACATGACTGCCGAGAGAGTATATCCCCCGTATTCATAAACGCTCCTCGACTTGAACTTGACTTGCCACCGCTTTGGGCAGCGCGTTCGAAACGCGTTGAAGGTAAGGCGGAGAGGCCACAGCGTCTTACACCAGCTTCTTACACGGGCCGTAACACGCTAGCACAAACGCGTTAGAAACGCGCTAGAAACGCGGCCTTTCGTTAATGTTGGGTATTTATTGCCATCGTGGTGCGTCTGTCCATGTCCGCTTCGTGGCGTAGTGGGCTAACGCCGCGCGCTCGGAAGCGAGGGGTCCCTGGTTCGATTCCGCGCTACGGACACAACTTCGGAATTTTTTTTCTCATTTTTCTCAGACTGGTTACACACTACTACTACGACGACGACGACGGGGACGAACGGGTGCCGCTATAAGGAGCTTCGCCCCTAAACATTCCGAAAGTTGTGTCCGTAGCGCGGAATCGAACCAGAGAGTCCGAACACGCGGCGCTAACCACTACGCAACGAAGCGCACATAGACAAACGCACCACGATGAGAATAAATACCCAACATTAACGAAAGACTGCGCGTTTCTAACGCGTTTGTGCTAGCGCGTTACGGCCCGTGTAAGAAGCTGGTGTAAGACGCTGTGGCCTCTCCGCCTTAACCCCGTATTCATAAACGCTCCTCGACTTGAACTTGCCACCGCCTTGGGCAGTGCGTTCGAAACGCGTTGAAGGCGGTGGCAAGTCAAGTTCAAGTCGAGGAGCGTTTATGAATACGGGGGTTATACTCTCTCAGCAGTCATGTGATGGCGTCGGCAAACGCGGTGCACGTTCCGGCATGTGTAAACGGCTGCGTAAGACGCTGTGGCCTCTCCCCTTTACTAGAGAGTACTGCATGTTTCTAACGCGTTTGTGCTAGCGTCCCCTTAAGCGGGAGATGGCGCAATTATAATGAAGGGCGCTGTTATAAAATAGGAATGACGTCACATATGGCGCGTGTCATTGGTGGAAGTGAATCGTTCGATTTAGTGCGGCGAGACTGGGCGAATTACACGGAAGATTCACAGTTTACCGATGATTCCCTCCGGAGCTTCGCCCACTCAAACACCGCATATCCACGGGGTGAATGATGTTTTCTAATGAGGGCATTGAGCACTACATTGAGCTCTCGGCTCTGAGCCAGTTGTGCATGGCCACCGCGTAGGTGAAGTGACACAGCACAAAGGCGTTGATGAGCCGGAGGAGGTTGTCGTCCTTGAGGCCGCGACGTCTGTTCGTGACCCTTCGCACGAGGCGAAAAGCGTTGTCGGTCTTCGCAATGATTTTGCGCAACGCAGTACCGTTGCCACCACCCGATTCGATGAACATACCCAGAACTCTGATGGTGTCGACCCTGGGAATCGGGTCGCCGCTCCGAGAGAACAGGTGAATCACTTTCGGAGACCGGTTTCCAGCCCTTGGGTCTACCCCCTCTTTCTTTTCTGTAAAGCAGAAGCTCGGATTTTGTCGGGGAACACCTGAGTCCGGTGGGTAGCAGGTACTGCTCTTTGACGTCTACAGCCTCTTGCATGGTGCTTTTCACTTGCCCTTCCCTGCCACCGGTGCACCAGATCGTGATGTCGTCGGCGTAGATGGTGTGTTTGATAACTTCAACTTGGGCGAGCTTCCTCGAGAGGCCGACCATGCAGATGTCGAAGAGCGCGGGCGAAATGACCGAGCCTTGCGGCATGCCCCGTGGGCCCAGGAGCACCTCCTCGGAGACAAATTCGCCGATCCGCAGCTTCGCTTTCCTCCCCGTCATGAACGAACGGACCTAGTTATACAGCCCGGGGCCCAGCTCGAGGTCCGCGATGGAAGCCAGGATGCCTCGTGGAGAATGTTGTCAAACACTTTCTCGAGGTCGAGTCCGAGCAGGGCCCTGGTGTCCCTGGTACTGCCATCGATGATGTGATGTTTGATCATCTTCATGGCATCCTGCGTCGAGAGGCCGGCGCGGAAACCAATCATGTTGTGAGTATAGACGTTGTCTTCGAGATATCTGCTTAGCCTGCTGAAGACGACATGCTCCACCACCTTCACGACGCAGGACGTGAGAGAGATGGGTCGGAGATTGTCCACGCTCGGAGCCTTGCCGGGTTTGGGGATCAAGACGGTGTTGACGGTCCTCCAGTTCTCTGGGACACAGCCGTTTCTCCACGTCCCGTTGATCTTCTCGGTGAGGTATCGGATTGAACGGTCGTAAATTTTGCGCAGCATCTTGTTGGTGATGCCTGTCGGGACCCGGCGCTGACTTGTTGAGTGCAAAAATGGTTAGCCTGACTTCCGCCATGGTGAAGTCTTCGTCCAACTCTGGACGGGCCGGGCCGAGGTAGTCGGGAAACCGGACTTCCTCGTCTCCGTGCTTTACGGGCAGGTACTTCCCCATGAGCTTGGCTACCAGCTCGTCCCCGGAACAGGATCTGGTACCTTCGTGCAGGGCTCTGGCGAGCCTGTGTCTCTGGTTGGATCTGGTGCTGCCCTCGTCGAGGAGATGTTTGAGCATGCCCCACGTTTTGCCGTTGCGCATCGGCCCGTCGATCGAATCGCAGACTTCGTCTCATTGCTGCTTGCCGAGGGTCCGACAGTGATCTTCGATGGCCTTGTTGAGCACGGAGATCTTTTTCCTCAATCTTCGGTTTAACCTTTGTCCCTTCCATCGGAGGAGCAGTGCCTGCTTGGCCTCGATAAGATGGGCTAGCCTGCTGTCCATCTTCTCTACCTCCAGGACGGTGACGATCTTCTTGGTGGACGACTCCGCGTCACGCTTGATTCTCTCGCACCAGTCTTCCAGGTCTTCGGGGACGGGTGTGCTTTCGTTGCCGCGGAGCTTGCGAAAATTGTCCCAGTCTGTGATGGTGAACTCTCTAGATTTACTTCGGGCGACGTCAAAGCGGGTCTCGAGCACGTAATGGTCGCTACCAAACTCCATTGCGGTGTTACTCCACTCGGCTTCCGCGATGTTCGTCACGAACGCCAGATCGGGGGTGATGTCCCGGCTCACCGAGTTGCCGATTCGGGTCGGGAACGCCTTGTCCGTGATGAGCGTGAGGTCCATTTCGTTGGCGTTCTGCCACAGACCCCGGCCCTTGCTCGTGTCGTAGATGTAGCTCCACAGTCATACGGGGCGCTGAAGTCCCCGACGACAACCAGGGGATGGGTGCCAGCCAGGTTGACGGACTTCTTAAATATCGTCTTGAACTGTTCTCGAGAGTCCCTGGGATTGCTGTAGATGTAGAGTATAAACACGCTGTTTCTCCACTGGTTGCATTGTCTCGTGTTGAGCAGAACCTCCGCCATGACGTATTCAACCTTGCAACTCGCCACCTTCAAGTCGTGAGACAAGTGCGTAAGCTTCTTGTCAATTAAGTGCATACTCCCAGACCACCAGGTTGACCGGAGACGACCCGATAACCGGAAAGGGATGCGGCGGACACTAGGGTTTCCTGTAATGTAATAGTTTCCTGTGGTTTGTCAGCTAGCGATGTAAAATATGGCTGCAATGGAGCCCTCTTATTGGAGTATCCCCTGCAGTTCAGAACGCGGGGCAGCCGACGCGTACGGACGCGTCTCCGCCGGCTCCGTCTTCTTCGAATGATTGCGATCGGAAGATTTGCTTCAGTCCTGAAGATTTTTCACCATTCTACATATCTAGTCGAGAGGATTTCACCGAGCCTGTGTTTGACCGGGTAGGCCCATTTTTCGCCATTTTTGGAGACTGGGAAGTTTTCTCCCACCGATTCCCCCGCTAACCCTAGATTTGGGATTAGCGGCGGCGAGGAGTACGGCCGGGCGCCCGCCCCCGTCATCGGAACGGCATCATGACGGAGGTGGAGATGGTCGAATGGGAAACTCTTTCCCGCGATGAAGCTGACGCGCCTGGGTGGCGGACCGCTTTAAGCGTTCTTCCCGGCAGCAAGAGAGCGTTTCTACTCAAAGTGACGGCACAGCTGGCCGCCGCACGACCAACGCGCAGGGCGTCGTCCGGCGCCTTGCGACCGCATCGAGGCTCCCCTGCTTGCCGCGGAGCCATATTCGAGTCATTGTCCGACCCAAGGGAGGCCTGGATCTCAAGAAGGTTAGCCAGATTCATCTGGCCCAAGCCCTGGCGACGGCGGCGAAACTACCCCCGGAGGAATCGAAGGAGGATATCATGTGCCCGAACTTAACTCAGAATATTGTTGTGGTATCTACCCCAGAGTCCAAGAATGCGGGCACCTACAGCGGCGCTGCGTCTCATCAGGCTCGGCTCGACTGAGTATCAAGTTTCTGCCTACACCGCGGCCTCCGACGATACCTGCAAAGGCGTCGTCCGAGGTGTCGACGTGGACATTGGCGATCAGCAGTTGGCGGCCATGATCGTCAGCCAGCGTAACCCTAAAGCCATGGAGGTGCGTCGCATCAAGGAAACTATGGTCGTTGTTCTCTTCAGTGGACTAAAGGTATCTAACTATGTTATGTGGGGCACGAGCATGCTTAGGTGTACGTTGTACATGAGACAGGCTGATGTTTGTTATGGGTGTGGGGCTCTCGGCCATCGGGCCGATGTTTGCCCCACCCCGACGAAGAAAGTGTGCCGCGGGTGTAGTGTGAGCGACCCTGCGGAGGATCACCAATGCCAGCCGAAATGTGCCTTGTGCAGGGGGGCACATCTAACGGCAGACAAGTCCTGCAAACATCGTTACCAAGTCCCCTTCGTGGTGAGACAAAGAAGACGGCGTATGAAGCGCGCCAAGAAACGCCAGCAGGCCCAGGAGGGTCTGACATCACAGGATTCCAGCGTGGCACCACCTGCGAGAACGCACTCTCTCTCGCCAGCTCCTGGGAGACGCCGTAGCCGCTCCAGGGGGCGCCCCCGCTCCGGGGTGCGCATCCAAGAGGCTCCCACCACCTGGGCGGATCGAGTCAAGCCAAGGCCGGCGCAGCAGCCAGAACAGGTATCAGACGTGGCACTGCCAGAGCAAAAGGAAGAAGACCCTAGGGTCGCTTTTCTAATTCAGGAGAACGCTACCTTGAAAGCTCAGCTTCAGCAGATGAGGGTCGAGTTCGAAGCTCTCAGGAATTCAGCACAGCCCCCGGCGCGAGCTTCGTCATTGGAGCGGCGGCCGGCTAAGCGGAGGACAGGTCCGGAAGGAGAGGTTGCGGCGGCATCCGACTCGGCCGTCCTTGAAGCAATGAAGGAATTGCAGAAGTCGGTGATGTGGCAAGCGGAATGTTTTGACCTCGCAGCACGTAAAGTCGCAGTGATGGAAAGCAGGCTTGGTATCGGCGAGAATTCTTTGTTCGTCCCGGTGACGCCCGTCTCACTGGTTCCCCAGGCGGGCCCTGGTATGACAATGGTTCTGGCCCCCGTACATAAGGACGTGCTGATAAGTCGGCAAAAGCGTGGTAGTAATCATGGCTACCTGCGGAAATGAGTTTGCCATTTTGCAGTGGAACTGCGCGGGGTTTAGGAAGCGTAAGGCCTCCCTCCAGCAGTGTATTTCCCCATTGGCGGTGAGGCCGCATGTGATTGCCTTACAGGAAACCATTGACGCGGCGGTTGCCTTGCCCGGCTATCGATCTGTATCAGTTAGGGGGGAGGGGCAACGCGGACTGGCTATCTTGGTTGCGAGGAAATATGCGTTTATAGAACACAAGCTTCAGCTAGGGAGCTCTACTTTGGAGGCCCAGCTGGTCGAAATCATTCCGAATAATTGGCTTAAGTGTAGCATCTTCATACTGAATGTCTACAGTACCCCTCGGAATCACAAGCAGGCGTTTTCCTCGGTGATCGCAAAGGCGGCTGCCCTAGCGGGCAAGTCGCCGCTCGTAGCTGTCGGGGACTTTAATGAACACCACCCGGCCTGGGGATATCCAAAGGCCACTGTTAAGGGAGAAACCTGGTTCAAGCTATGACGGATTGTTCCTTAGAGCTGGTCACGGACCCTCAGTTCCCAACTAGGGTGGGCACCTCTGTTACGAGAGACACCACTCCGGATCTAGCATTGGCCAAAAACGCGGCGGGCGTACAGTGGGCTAACCTGCAGGAAAGCCTGGGAAGGGATCACTTTATCCTCTCGGTCACCCAGGAAACCCGGGCGCCTCCGCCTAGGGAGTTCAGGGTGACGGACTGGGACGAGTTTAGAAAGCACCGCAAGGCTGATCAGACCGAATATGGCGCGTTGGAGGACCTCTTCTCGCGATTAGCAGAGGATGCTCTCCTCGCAACCAAGACGGTCTAGACTGACTTACAGGTGGATGCAATGGACTCACGTCTTGCGCATCTCTTGGAGGCTAAAAATCACTGGTTGAGAAATAACGCACGCAGAAGCTCAATAGGAGGCTGCGGAAGCGCATAGCGCTCCTCAATAAAGAAATCGAGGACTATTGTCAGGAACTGTCTAGACAGCAGTAGAATGAAGTTTGCTCAAAACTAGACGGGCACATGCGCACCGGGGGTAAATTGAACCTCTTGAACGTGCTTCTTGATGAGACTAATTCCAAAGGTAACCAGAGGTTGGCAATCGACCGATTGGTCCAAGCACAGAGGAGCGGTGGGGTCGATGACACGACTCTACTTTCGGAATTGGCGGAGCGATACCTTCCGGTTGGCCCCGTAAGGGACTGGGATTACCCGGACTACCGGGGAGGGCCGCTGGAGGCAGTCGACTCGCTCTTTACGAAACTTGAGATCGAAGAGGTGCTTCATGAACATAACAGTCGCTCAGCCCCTGGCCATGATGGAATCACGAATAGGCTGCTGCGTAATCTTGATGATAAATCCATTGCTAAGTTAACCGAGCAGGTCAACCACCTATGGGCAGAAGGCCGCGTTCAGGAAGCTGGAGGACCGCCTCGGTGGTACTCATTCCCAAACCGGGCAAGGCACTGGCCAAGGAGAACCTACGTCCCATCTCCCTTACCTCTTGCGTGGGGAAGGTGATGGAGCATGCAGTATATAATAGGGTCACTAGGCATATCGAGGATAAAGAGCTCTCTCCACATGGTAGGCTTCCGGCCGGGTCTGTCCACCCAGGATGTGATGCTCCTGATTAAGAGGCAAATTATCAACCGACAAACCCAAGATATTCGAGGAGTATTGGCCCTTGACCTCGCCAAGGCGTTCGATACCATTTCACATAAGTTCGTCCTGAAGGCGGTCGTGAGCATGGGGCTGGGACCAAAGTTCCACGCCTATGTTCGTGCCTTCCTCCGGGACCGCACAGCAACCATAAAAATTGGCCAATTAAAATAGAGGGCCTTTACCCTGGGTGCGAGGGGCACGCCGCAGGGAACGGTCATTTCGTCTCTCTTGTTCAACATTGCCATTGCATTGCAGAGCATCTTTCCGTTGTAGCGAATACCAACCAAGCCCTATATGCGGACGACATTACTGTCTGGTGCATGGGAGGTTCGGATGCTGAGGTGGAGGAGGCGCTTCAGTCGGCACTGTCTATCACCGAAAGTTTTCTGGAGGGTACGGGGCTTTGACTCTCCCCCTCCAAATCGGAGTTGCTTCTCTACAGACCGGTTCGGCCCGGGAGGAGGCCCTCCACGCCGCTTGATCAGGTACAGATTACCCTAACCACAAGGGATGGGATGTCGATTCCCAGAGTCAACTGTATTAGAGTGCTCGGCTTGCTTCTTGAGTCCAACGGCAGGAATTCACAGGTTTTGGCCCGCATCACCTACAAGACGGAGAACATGCTCAGGCTGATTTTAAGGGTCTCAAACCGCAGGGGAGGGCTGAGGGAGAGCAATCTCCTTCGGCTCTACCACGCGTTCCTCATGAGCCATATTAATTACGTCGCATCGGCAATGAATGGGTCTAAAAGCAAAGAGGATAAACTAGACACTTCAATGCGAAAAAGTATCAAAAGGGTGCTGGAACTCCCCATGAGCACCGGCACGGACAGGCTCATGAGCCTGGGCATGCACAACACCCTATCGGAGGTGACTGAGGCACAGAAACTAGTTCAGGTCGCGCGGCTCTCCTCCACCAAGGCTGGGCAGCATCTCCTACAGTCGCTGGGCTGCCATCATACGGGCAGCACCGAACAGAAGGTGTTTTTAACACAGACAGTGAAGGGTACCTACGAGGTGGAACCCTTCCCGCGTAACGTCCATCCGGAGTACAATGTTGGCCGGCGAAAGGCACGGGCCAGGTCTCTGCTTGACTTCGTAGCTAAATCCCCCGGAAAGGTGGCTTTCGTTGATGCGGCGCAGTACGGCCGCTCCGATAGCTTTGCGGCCGTGGTTGTTGATCATCGCGGTCGCGTACTCAACTCAGCTTCCGTTGGGAAGGTGTCTGCCTCCGTAGCAGAGCAGGTAGCAATAGGTCTAGCGATGAAGGATCCTTCGCGTCTTGAGATATTCACTGACTCCAGGGCTGCCATCCGGGCCTTCGCCTCGGGGTGGTCTCCAGGGATGCTGCCACTATCCTCCGTTCGAGAGGTGCGGTAGGCTTTCACACATTTACGTGCTTCCCGGCCCATATGTGCTTAGAAGTTCATCCGTCAGTTTCCAACGTCAACGAACTTGCCCATAACCGTGCGCGAGAAATCACGTGCCGCGGCGGTCCGGGCGGGTCCGCAGGCGGATTCGCGGAGAGCTTCAAGGATCCACTTGGCAGCTTTCCCGAAGTTACATCTCACTATCAGCTGTCAAGGCGGAGACCAGCGATCTCCGGGAGATGTCGCTCGCCCTTCGCGAAGACCGGAGACTTGCTTCTATTGGCTCGGGATCGCTTCCGGCGCCTGCGTCTGACGAAGTACGGCATCTGGTACCTCTGGTTGCACTCCTTGGCGGCGGTGAAGTGTCGGCCACCACACAGCCTGCACTTGGGGTCGCACTTGTGTTGTTCGTCGGGGTTGGCGACGCCGCATCCTTTACACACGGCTTCATCTGGAGAGGGGCAGACGTCTGCTCGATGCCCGAGGTGGCCACAGGCGTAGCACACCTCCACTCGCTTTCGATATAAGGTACACTTGACGAGCGTACCGCCGTACGAGACGTAGTTTGACACCTTGTAGCTGTCGAAGACCACAACCACGGTGCCCGTGCTCTTGATTCGTTTGGCCCCCTAGGCCAGCGGGTTCTTTGAGTTAACAATCTTGCGGTCGAGCTCCTCCGGGCCGTCACACGGTGCGATGACGCGGATGACGCCCTTGCGTCATCATGACCCATCATGATCGCGTGCGCAGTTTGGTAAATACGCCTTATTCGACACCATTTCGGGACCTTCCTTTCACGATTGGTGAGGTTGAACATGCGCTGCACTTAGGGAATTTAAACGCCGCACCTGGTCTTGATGGGCTCACTCTTCCCATGCTCAAAACACTCTTTCGCTATCACCCGTCCTTTTTTCTATATCTCTTCAACCAGTGTTTCCAGTTATCACATTTCCCCTCCTATTGGCGTAAAGGTCGAATTATTTTCATCGCGAAACCCAACCGCCTTCCTGACTCTCCCTCCTCCTACCGACCTATCGTTATGAATTCGCTTTTTGGTAAAATTTTGGAACGGTTAATCAATTCTCGCCTATATTTTTCCTCCACTCCCACAACCTTCTTCACAAAAATCAATTTGGCTTTACGCATGGGAAGAGTGCGCCCATCGCCTTCTACCACCTTAGGAGCACCCTAGCGGACTTCAAAGCTAAACAATTGCACGCCCTTTTGATTGCTCTCGACTTCAGGGGCGCCTTTGACAGCGTCTGGCACCCTGCGGTGTTACACTTCTTGCGGTCCCATAACTGCCCGGCTAATCTCTATCACCTGCTCAAATCCTTCCTTACAGACCGCAGAGTGATCTTCCGTTCACGCGCAGGTGAAGTGTCCGCCGCTCCAACATTGGGCAGCCCCCAGGGGTCACCCATAAGTCCACTGTTGTGGAATATCATTATTTATGGCTTATTAGACCTCCCCTTCCCTGCTGACGTGTTTGCACAGGCATATGCTGATGACACGGTTGTGGTGGTTTCGGCGCCCAACCGCTTAGAGTTGGAGGCGAAATCTTCCATCGCGCTCGGACTGATCTCCGCGTGGGCGCACCGCGCCAAAGTGGTCATCAGTGCCGAGAAGTCTCACTTCCTCTACTTCTCACATAGTCATTCATCTTCATTTGGTCGCATCCGCCAACCCATTGTTCGCGTGAACGGACAACCACTGAAGTCTCGGACTTCCATAAAAATTCTCGGAGTGGTTTTCGACACGCACCTCACTTTTAATGATCATTTGAATTATCTTCGGAATAAATCTGATCTTCTTTCCTCCCGTCTCCTCCTCTTTCTCCGCATGCACTACTCGATGTCGCCATCTGCTCTCCGCCTTCTCTATAATCAGGTTCTGCTTCCGTCTCTTACATATGCATCTCCCGTTTGGTGGCCGCCATTTCCTACTTCACAGTTTAAGACAAAACTTCTATCTATTCAGCGCACCCTGCTATTAACACTCACCGGCGCATTCCGCACTACTAGAACGTCATCACTACAGGTCCTGGCAAATACTTTACCACTTCCAATAGAATTAGCTCGTTTAAATGCTCAATTCTCACACTTTACACTCAAATACATTACCTCCTATAGCCCTACCACCTACTACCCGCAGCAAATCCAATTCCCTCTTAATCCCTGGGACATTCACCCCAGCCGGAAACACCGCTTCCTTTTTCGTCGCCTCCACATTGATGAGGTGCCCACTGTCACATCCCTCCCAGTCTACCATCTTTACACGGATGGATCGTTCACGCCACGTTCCTCTGGTTCGGCTTTTCTCCTTCTTAACGCTCACGGCCGGCTTACCAAAATTGGCAGATACAAAATCATTGGCGCCACAAGTTCTTATTTAACGGAAACGATTGCACTTCTGGAAGCTCTCGCATACATCCGCTCTCTGTCAAACAATACTCCGGTTCATATATACTCTGACTGTTTATCGCTATTGACCGCCTTATCATCTCTCACTACCACTAATCCGCATGTCTTTCACATCAAACAACACCTGTTATCAATTGGTGCGCTCCGTCCCGTCGCTCTCTTTCACGTCCCCGCGCATTGTGGAGTTGAAGGAAACGAATTGGCCGACCTCTTTGCGAATTCTGCCTCTTCGCGGGGTCTGTCCCGGTTCGTCCTCGCCTCTCCGACGACCATCAAATCTCAAATGCGCACTTCCTCCTACGCGCAGTGGAACGTGGCGTGGACGCGTGACAACATTGACACGGAACTTTTTCGGTGGATTCCCAACATAAACAATATACCGGCCTTTTTCCCACCTCCAAAACCACTTGCACACTTCATTACCGCACATGGCAGGATGCCTTTTTACTATTTCCGCTTCAACCTCTCCCCTCATAGCAATTGTGCGTGTGGGTTGCCATGCACCGACGTGCAACACTTTTTTAATGAATGTCCTCTTACCCATCATCTCGCCCGCCTGTTAAAGGACAACTCTCAAACGAGAATAACAACTAATCATTATAATGCTTTGCTCATTAATAGGCGGAAGAGAGCACTACTCATTCAATTGTACCACCTCATAGCCTCATTCACATTCCCGGCAACTGCGTAATTTAACCATGTTCAAGCGCGTGCCTCCCCCTTTTTCTTTCTTTTTTTTACTCACTTTCAGCTTTCGTTTCCTGCTGTCCTTTGTTATGCCAACAAAGGTGGAGCTTGCCTCCGGGGACAGTTGGGACGGAATGTCTGGTCCATACCATCATCATCATCACTCTCTCTCACCTTTTTTCTGTTCATGACTCCTTCTTTGAGCCTAAAAGTCATCCCTGAACTAGCCTTCCAGGCCGTCCATCATTGGTGTCATTGGGTCCTGCTCGATGTCACGGGCCCGGACTGGCAGTACTGCTGATGCCTCCTGGACGCCTTCTTCATGCACGCCAACTGTGCTATCTGGACCATTGCTAATGGTGTTTGCTCTAATTTTTTTCTTTCTTTCTTTCTTTTCTTTTCTTTCCTTATTCTTTCCTTTTTCTTTCTTTCATTTTTCTTTCCCTTGCTGATCGATCTATGTCATTCATTTCTCTATCTAGTTCTACATTTCTTTTTCCCCTTTTCTTACTGTATGTATGTATGTCTGTGAACTACGTGTGTGTTTCAAATAAACAGCTGAGACGCGACATGCCATGCCATGGCAGACACCTAGCTTCCACCTTGTGACAGGATCTGGCCGAATTTCTTTTCTGCTTTTGGGTCGGCTCACCCTCGGCATTCTTTAAATTTTTTTTTCCAATTGGCTTTTCCTTAAATTACTTTTTGGGTTCTACCCTTATTCATTTTTGTTTGATTGGTTTAAGCCTGCGATACGTTTGTGGTGCGGGCTACCCTCATTTTCATTTAGGTTGTTTTCACTCTTCCTAGGGACCCAAAAACAAACAAGCCCTTGCACGTGGAGTGGGGCGCCGCTTCGTACGCGTTGACGTCGTGCTGCTGACCGCCAACGGCGATGCATTCGACCCTGACGTATCGGGTCGTGTTCTCTCTGCAGGGGGTACTGACGACCATGATGTTTTGTTAAAAATTCGGGCACATCGTGTCCGAGTCCCGCTTCGCCGGGTCGATGCCGACCGCGTTTCATATGGCCTCGGCCACAACTATCGGGCCCACCTTGCTGATGTTCAGACCTCCCATCGGCCTGACGATGATCTTCGCGTCTTCTTTGGGAAGCGGGGGCATCCTCCCACCCCGAATAATCTTGGCTTTCGTCCTCCCACTGTCTCGACGACCCTTGGCGGACAAGTTGTCGTTTGACTTTGTGCCGGTTGAAATGCCACCAACTCGCTCAACGGGCGCCGATTTCGCTCCGGAGCGCCTGACAACAACTGTTTGCCATCTGGAATCCTTGGAAAACTCTTCGGGAGTCGGAAGCTCCCCATCCACTTCAGTTTCCATGATTGCACAGTCATAGAGTGTCCGCACAGGCGAGAAACGCGGCGGGCGTCGCAGCAGCACCTCGCCGCGCTAGCCAAAACGCGGTTAGCGTTAGCTTCGCAGTGGCGTGGTCCGGGCGAAAAAGGGCGATAAAATCGAAAAAAGGCCACCCACCTCCAAAAATTGGGTATCGACGTGATCGGGGGGACCGCTAGGTGGCGGCGAGTAGTGCGGACGTGTACCCCACGGCTCCCGACATCGATGCAATTTCAATCGGTCGATGCCCGTTTCGTCCTCTCTGCACTACCGGAGCATCGCCGGCAAGTCACGGCGACAAGTCATCAGTAATTATGCCTTGGAGGAGGTGGTTTCCGTGCTGGAGTGAGCAGGGTGTTCGTCTGGGCTTGTCTGATGAGTGTGCCCTGTGCCCTTGTAATGTCTTGGTGTAGCTTAGGGTATATCCTGCGCTCGTCCCTAAATAGGTGCAATTGTTGTGGAGGCGTTGGTGAGATGAATAGATTTGGTCGGGAGATGTTGGGAGCCTGGAGTATCATATCGCAGGCAAGCAGGTTAGCTCGTTCATTCCCCAACATCCCCTCATGACCGGGAATCCAGACAATCTCTACCTGTTGACGGAGACATTCTTGTAACTGTTGTGTGATATGTTTAGGTAAGTCGTCATGTATGAGTTTTCTACATGCTGACATTGAGTCAGTAAATATGATGGGTGTAGTGATGAGTGTTACTGGGAGATGTTGTATCGCTGCTACTACCGCTTGTAGTTCTGCTGTGGTCGTATCAGTGTTTGGAATTAATTCACTGTGTATCGTCCGCTTGCGTTCTCCTGTGTACCGATCGGAACACCTACTATGGCAACAAAGGGCTCCTATGGAGAACGGCAAGATGTCCTGCAAAACGCTATAGACAAGATTCAAAGCTACCTTCAGGCGGCAGGTATGACCTGCGCCCCAAACAAATCGGAATACCTGCAGATAAGACCACCGCGCACCCAGTCCAACCTTGCACCCCCACTTCACCTGACGATTGCCGGACAATGCATCAACAGAACCCCGGTAGCACGAATCCTGGGCATGCACATACAAGAAAATAACAGCGTAAAGACGGCAATAGACAAACTCAAACACACCGTAAAAAGTATTACAACCCTCATAGCTAGAATAGCAAGAAGTAAAGATGGGATGACAGAAGGCGAGACATTACGCCTCGTACAGGCCTTCGTCCTCAACCGAATCACCTTCGATCTGCCCTTCCAAGCTACACGCAAGCCCGAAATAGAAAACATCGACAAGCTCATAAGAATCGCATACAAAGCTGCACTCCAACTTCCGAATTGCACGAGCACAGACAGGCTCATGTCGATAGGCATAAATAACACATATGAAGAACTGGCAGCCGCAACGCTAATTGCACAAAGAGAACGACTCAACACCACACACCAGGGCAGAAAACTACTGCAAAGACTGGGATACCCGCTCACCTCCCAATACTGCGGAGACGACACAGTCATCGTACTGATGCACCTACGGGCTCGCATCATCGTGGAACCAGTCCCCAAAAACATGCATTCGCTATGCAACCAAAAGCGCCGGCAAGCACGAGCACGAAAACTCCTCCAGAGAAGGAACGATCCTGATACCTATTTCAGCGATGCTAGCCTTTACTCCACAACACCACAAGGCCCCATAAAACCGGCATACGCAACGGCAGTAGCTAACCAAAAGAAAGTGGTGGCCTGCGCATCTATACGCACCAGATCAAGCGCCACCGCAGAGGCAGCAGCCATAGCCCTCGCAATCAAAGAAGCAGAACGAAGAGGTCGCTCCGCATATATCCTGACGGATTCATAGGCCGCCTGTCGGTTATATATTAGAGGCACACTTCCCAGGTGCGTCACCGATATCCTGGGCCCCACGCTGACTGAGGACCATGGGATCGTCTGGTGCCCAGGGCACACAAGACCTCGAAGGCAACGAGGAGGCCGACTGTGTAGCTCGCGGACTTGCTGGCCGAGCCACAGAAGACTCTTCGAGGCCCCTCACAAACCGCCATGAAGATCTCATCACGAGCAGGCAGATTTTGGAGGACCAACGCCTGACCAGACGAAAGTACGTTCCTCCACATCCCAAGTTAAGCAGCCAACAAGCCAGGGACTGGTGCCGCCTTCAAACCAACACTTACCCGCACATATCAAGGTTGCACGCAATGTTTCCAGAGGTATACACAACCAGTGTATGCCCCTGGTGCAACGACCACACAGCCACACTGACACACATTACATACCAGTGTATGGAACGCCCAGCCGAGGCAGTATCCAGGCTGGTGAGCTCATCACCGGCACTCACAACGTGGTCTTGGGAGGCACGACTTTCCGAGCTGGCACTGGGAAGCCAACTGGTGACCCTGGACCAGGCCCGGCGAGCCGCCGCGGCCAGTGGGGCTCTACAAGAGGGCTCCACCCGAGAATAACCACACCAACCACTCTTCATACAATAAAGTTTATTCTCTCTCTCTCTGTGTGTATCGTCCGAAGTGTGATCTACCACCGCTATAGCAGTGCCTTTGTCTTGAACACTAACATCTGTATAGTATTATGTGCCGTGTGGGTTGCGTCCTATGTATCTTTTGAAGTATGCTACTCGCTGTGTCCGCCTAGCCTTATTAATCACGGGGTGCATGTGTCTGGGGAGTGGCGCGATCTTGAGCAGTGACCTAGTTTGCGGTGGAAGTGACAGTGTGGCTGGTATGGGTGTGGGTGATGGTTGAAAGCCCACACTGTCAAGTATGTGTCTGCCCTGCGCAGTCTGTTGAAGTCGGAGTTCTTGCCTCCGTTTGTGAATGGTGATTATATCGGTGATGGTATTGTGACAACCCGTGTCGGTAAGTAGTTGTGTGCTCGTGCTGACGGGGAGTCCCAATGCTAGCTTGGTAGCCTTGCGAATTAACGCATCGATGCGTGCCGTATCTTGTTTGCGGAGATTGGTGTAAGGCAAATGGTATCGAAGTCTGGAGATCAGTAACGCGTCGCGAAGGCGTAGCATGGCTGCTTCTTTTAGTCCCCGGTTTCTATTAGATACCCTTCGCATCATGTGAAGAACTTGCTCTCCTTGTCTAAGCAAGTGTTGTATTGTAGCGGCGGGGCCACCGTCTTTCTGTACATGGAGCCCTAGAATCCTTAGACATTTGGGCTGAGGTATGGGTGTGTTCTCACAAATAATTGTGATACATGGGGGTTTCCACCTGGGGTTGTGCACTAGGAGAAGTCCTGATTTTTCGGGAGCGCATCGAAGTCCAATTTGTGCCGCCGCAGCCTGAACGGTGTTGAAAGCCTGTTGAAGGGTGTCTTGTATAAAACCTGGGGATCCTCTTTTTATCCAGATCGTGATGTCATCGGCATAAATTGTGTATTTGATGTCTGGAACTTGTTGTAGTGCCCTGTGTATTCTACACATGGCAAGGTTGAACAACGTGGGGGATATGACTGATCCTTGCGGTATGCCTTTCTGAGGGTGCGGGTAAGCCTTTGACGTCATGCTACCTACGCTAATCGTGAAGGTGCGTTCCTTCAGAAAGCTACGGATGTAATTCTATAGTTTTGTGCCACATGCAGTACCTGAAAGTTCCTGTAGCATGCTGTCGTGTGTCACATAATCGAAAGCCTTTCTAAGATCTATTGCAAGGATCGCTCTTAGTTGGGCCATGCTGGGTTCTCGGGTGATATCTTCCTGTAGTTGGAGCAACACGTCCTGTGTAGATATGTGCTGCCAGTATCCTATAAGGGGGTGTGGCAAATATGCCGTTCTATCTAGATGTGGACGGAGCCTATTGAGTATTATACGCTCTAATAGTTTCCCCACACAAGAGGTAAGAGAAATTGGCCTGAGATTTTCAACCGCTAGGGGTTTTCCCGGTTTCGGTATGAACACTATCCTAGCCGTCTTCCATTCCTGTGGGAGCTGACCTGTATTCCACGCTTTGTTCATTTGTTGAAGGAGGAATTTATAGTCGTCATTGGTGAGATTTCGAAGCTGCGATGTTGTGATTTGATCGGGCCCGGGAGTTTTATTGGATTTTGTCTCGGCTATCGCTTGCTTGAGCTCCTCAAGTGTAATTTCCCCACTAAGGTTAGGGTTCGTGGGCTCTGGGCCTGTGTAATCGGCATACTGAGGTTTACATGCTGTGGCTATGTGCTTATCATGTAGTTCTTGGAATAGATCCTCCGGTGTTTGGTAGCCATCAAGCAGCTTGCGGAGTGAGCTTGTTATTTCGGTTTTGGTCTGTGCTGGGTCTAAAAGAGCCCTTATAAGGTGCCAGGCCGACCCCAGGTGTAGTGTATTGCTCAGATTGTCACATGTAGTATGCCAGCTTTCGAGGGTGAGATGGTCCGAATACGCAGCAATCTCTTCGTTTAGTAGCCCTATGCGCCTTCGGAGTCGCCTATTCGTTTTGTTTCTTTTCCATCTTTTTATCAGGCCCTGTCTCGCCTCCCACATGTGAAGAAGATGCGTATCTATGTTGGGTGTGTGTTCTGTTTCACTAATTTCTGTGGTATGTGCTTTCACGCGCTTCTTCAGAGACTCGCTCCATGACTGTAGTGTATGCTCCGTTATATCTCCCAATTGTTCTTTTCTAAAGCTAGTCCAGTCTGTTAAGCGGCGCTTGCGTGTTCTTCGTTTATAACATCCTGTGTGCAGTATTATTTTTATCAGGGTATGGTCACTGGAAAGCGTGTCGTGTGTATTGATCCACGATGCATTTATGGGGCCTTTAAGTAGTGTTAGCTCTGGGGTGGTGTCGCGCTCGACAGAGTTTTCGTGTCGCGTGGGTGAGTCGACATCGTTTAGCACCGTGAAGTTTTCCTGTTGTATGATCCGGTTGACGTAGGTGCCTTTTTGGGTATTTTTTGAGTACCCCCAAGACGTATGGGCCGCGTTAAAATCTCCAGCAAATAAATGTGTGAAAAGTCTTGCAGGGCGCATATGTGTGACTTCCGCGAGAAAATCTGCTTTGTGTTTTGGTGAACTGTACACATTTGTTATGTACAGGTGATGAGAGCTACTTGGCTTATTTGTTTGTGTGGGATATATCCTAATGGTTAGGCTTTGCGGTGTGTCAAGAACATGTGCTGCCGTGAGGTCTTTACGAACCGTGATAGCGATTGGAGCATTTTCTTTCTGGGTGCACAAAGTTCTGTAGCCTGATAGGTTGGGTGTGTGGTTTGCTTCCTGAATGAGTAAAACGTCTGGGCGACGATCCTGTGCGGCAATGTACTGCGTGAGCAAGCCTCGCTTCTTAGAGAAGCCCCTGCAGTTTCATTGCCACACAGTGAGATCATCGGCCATGGTGCTATCACTCATTTTGGATTGCAATCGGTGAGGGGTATGGAGTGGTGCGCGCAGCGCTTGTTTGCCTACGCGACCTAGTAAGTTCTGCTTCGTCGTAGCGTTTCAGTTTGCTGCTGCACACGTCCAGTTGTGCTGTTATTGGCTGGAGTGCGATTTCTAACTGCGGCATGAGTAGAGCATCTAACTTCCTGGTTATAATGGTGTCGATAAGGGATTCGATCTTTGGCATAAGGCGCGTCATGAACTCTTCTAAGGCTGCTGTAATCTTAGCATCAATCATGGCGTGGAACTGTTCAAGGCGCTGTTCGAGTGTCTGACTCGTTGTAGCTTGGCATCGTGCTCGTTTTGTTGCCGGCGATTGTGTATCTACATCAACCTCTTGTGCAGGCAGTGCAGTTTCAGCAGTAGAATTTGTCGGGTTGTCTGTGTTTGTTGTGTCCATGCTGTCTGATGGCGTGTCCGCTGTGTTGGATAAAGCTCGTGCCTCTTGTGTATTAGGGTGCGGCGGTGCGACTTTCGTTTTCATGAGAGCGCGTCGATAGTCGAGTGTTGCTTGCTTTGTGAGTGATTTAACAGTACGGGTTGAAGAGGGACCTTGGGAAGGAGGGGTATCGAGTGGCTGACTCACCTTAGCTTCCCTTGTCGTACTGGGGCTCCCAGAGAGGGCCTTCACAGGGGCTATAGAGGTGTTGCGCACTATGGGTCCCTGGACAGTGGGGCCGGTTCTGCTGCGGCTTCTACTGCGGCTGCTACTGGGGCTCCTGTGGCGGCTCCTGTGGCGGTTCCTGTTGCGTTCTGGGCTCTGGCTTTCCTCTCGAACGATGACGACTTTGTGGGTAGGTGCAGGTGGTGTTTCACCTTGAACATGGATCTCTGGGCTGGCATGTTGTCTATGTCTTAGTCGCTTGAGGTAGGCTGCCCGGCGCACCGCTTGGTCTGCTGCCTTACGGGTCTCACAATCTGGATCATCTGCCGCATGGTCCTTTCCGCAGTTGGGACAGCCAGGTTTGCAGTGGTGTGCGCTGTTCGAGTCGGTCGTTGTGTGCCCACAAATCTTGCATCGGTTAACATTGCTGTTGGGGCAGACATCCAGTCTGTGGCCAATAGCTAAGCAGGCGGTGCAAAATTGGGCTCGGGGTTGGTGTGGAACGCAGCCGAGGATCCCCCTCTGTAAATAACTTCATATGGGATGTGCGTGCCTCGAAACGTGACGAGGGCCGTTGCGGTGGCACCCATCATGCGTGCACTAAGTATTTCGTAGTTGGGAGCTCGGAGTCCTTCCATTAGATCCGCCGATGATGTGTTGGGTTCGATATTGCGTACAATTCCCTTGCATGAGTCAGGTGGCGGCATGGCATAGATCCTCGAAGGGTACGTTTAATTGTCGTAGGTGAATGATTCAGCGTTTTGCAACTTCCTGGCTGCGGCTACATCGGCACATTCTATCACGCCCAAGTTCTTCTCGTTGCGTATTCTGAGGGTGGTCGAGCTTGCTTCAGAATTCGTGAGGCCTGCCGATAGGGCCAGACTAGCGTGCAGATCTTGTGGACGGACGACCGCTAAGTTAAATCCTGCTGGTGGCCGCAAGATAAGAGTCAGGAAATTCTCGGGGTTGGGCTTACCCTTGGGTGTGCGCGGGGCCTTGGAGGTCCAGCCGTCGGCGTCTGTGATGAGTTTAGGAGGCATGCTGTATCGACGCGGCGCGCGTCGGGGCCGCGCTCGCAAGAGCGCCGCAGCGTTCCCTGTTCTTCGTCAGGGTTAATCCAGGCGGTTCTGGTGAAAAGTGCCGAAGAAATGGTTGGGACAGCCCAGCTGGCTTCAGACTTGATCCACTTGGTCTCCAGATGTAAGGGAGTCTCTGCAAACAAACTTCGGTGGAAATCCTGTAGATTTGCGGCATAAATAGGGCGAAATGGACGGAGCGATGTGGAGTCGCGTCTGTTCACTGTGGCGACCGGCGTCCTCCCGGCTGTGCCCAGGGAGCCGTGACGAACCGTTCCTACAGAGCGCTCAGGAGCGAGCCGGATCTTTTGAGCCGCTCTATTGAAGAGCGAGGGAGCCGTGGCGCAGTAAGTGAGCGGCGGTTCTTTTGGAGAGAGGAAGCCGGCTCTCTCTCGTTCTGTGAGCCGTGCCGAACCGTTCCGTCAGAGCCGGGTCTTCCAGCTGCTGAGTTTCGAGGTTTCGTTTTCTGACCGACGAGTGGTGGCCGGTGTGGGCACACTCGCGCTACACGTACTCACTAGTAGTGTGTGGTGTGCGCAGCAGTCCCTTTTGGTTTTTTGTGCGTCCTATGGTGTGGCATCTAATGCCACCGAGGGGAGAAGTAAAGAAGCCTTAATTGGCAAAGGGTGGTACCGTTCCTTGCTTGCTGCGTTCGAACGATGTCTCACGACTCTCACCGATCGCACATGGTGGGCTAGTGCAAGAACACTTCGAAGATGGTCTTCCGTGTCTTTAAAGACAGCAGGTGAACGTACAGTTTACGTTCTGGTCTTCATATGTGCTAATTAGTGTAGTGATGAAAATGTCCCCCATGGCATCCACTTTTGTGCATTTTCTGAGTGTGTATCATTAGCACGCCATCAAAGCGAGGCCAATGATCGGTTGTGTTGTAATAGAACTTCATTTCTTTTTTTTTGTCCTGGCGCATGATGGCATGATCGCCAGTATCGCGCGTGCGCTCAAGAGAAAAAAATTTAAAACGAAAGGTACGTGCGCCAGTTTTGTAGATCTTTCGTGTGATTTTCGTATTGTACTTCAAGAAATGATTTCTCCATTCATTTTGCATGACGTTACACCTCACGGATACTATAGTGAACATACGTATGTGAATAAATGAATAAAGTTGAAAGATAATGTTCATATATGTTGTGTTCTTATTCTGACGAAAGTTGATATTAAAGTACTACAAAAACAGACAAGCTTCTGTAATGACGATGAAGTTACATTTTTTTCTGAAAAAAAGTACGTCGCATTCTGCCTGTTACAGTATCATAAGCATTTTATCTCCAATATCATTAAAGAAGGTTTCATGACAACTACAATTTCACGCTTTTAATATATGTAAAAACATTCTCTAAACATAGTGACAATAGCAATAACACGGTTATTCAATTATGCATATATCGTTTTCTGAAAGCCAAATAACTATAGGATATGCATAACACAGGTTACACGTTTAAGTGAACCGGTGAGCCGTTGAAATGTATCGGTTCATTTCAGTGAGCTGAGTCGTTCCGAGCCGCTCACTGAAGTGAGCCGTTTTGCCCATCTCTACCAAATAGACACTTGCTGCAACTGCGGCCGAGTGGGTCACCGCCAGGACGTCTGCCCGTACCCCACCGACAAGGTGTGTGATCAGTGCGGCCACGGACCTCTCGGACCGGCCACGTATGCTCTGCGCCCAAGTGCGCGCAGTGTGGAGGCGCGCATGTAACGGACGACCGGACCTGCCGGAGCCGCTATCAAGTACCCTACCTCGTGCGGCGCCGTCGCCAACGTCGTCGACGTCGCGACAAGAGCCGTTGGTCAGCGGTGCCCGCTACAAGCCTCCTGCCTGCAGCATGCACCCAGTCTACAACTATATGGGTCGTACAACCCCAAGACCAGGCCACACCGGGCAGCTCACGGCTCCCGGACACCTCAAAGCCCACTTGGGTCGACAAGGTCACCGGTAAAGGTGAGACCCGCGCACCCGCGCGCTCTGGATCATTGCCACAGCACGAAGCAGACAAAATTCAAAGTCTCGAACTCTAGAATACTTTTCTTCGCGAAGAGCTTTCTAAGATCAAGGCGCTCCTTAAAACGCCCCAGCGTCTAGAGAAACGCGAGAGCAACGCGAGTGAACCTCCCGCTGCCTCAAACCCAGCACGCGGCGCGAAAAAGCGCGCTGGCTCCGCGCTAGAGGCCGAAGAACCTCTTACAATGTCGAGTATAATAGCACACCTGACAGCGCTGCTAGAACAGTTCCGTGCAGGCATATTGTCTGAAATGAACCCACTGAAACTTCAAATGACTGAAATAACAGCACGAGTACAAATCCTCGAAGCCGACCGGCATCAACAGATGCAGGGCCGGCCAATGCTTCATCATTAAACATGGCTACCTCAAACAATCTCACCATTTGGCAATGGAATTGCCTTAGCTTCCCGAAACGGAAGGACGCCTTAAAACAATTACTATGCTCGAATTCTGAGAAACCTTCTGTCCTCCTCCTTCAGGAGACGCTCACCGATAGCCCCGCATTGCGAAGATACCGCGTAGAGTCAGTCTTTCGGAAGGGTAAATGGGGGATTGCCACTTGTGTTGCGAAATATTTTTCGTACACAAAGCATGAAGTTCGCCCTGACCTCAAGGTCGAACACATCTTGATAGAACTCATTCCGAACGCACACCTCAAACAGTCGGTCTTTCTTCGTAACGTATACAGCTCACCTGCCGACAGCAAAGAAACTTTCATAGCCCTCTTTCAGAAAGCATGCAAGATAGCAGGCGACAACGCGCTATTGATTGCAGGCGATTTTTACGCTTCGCACCCCGATTGGGGTTACGGATACCTCCACTCAAAGGCAAAGCGCTTGCCACGCAGATAGCACAGCGCTGTCTCACACTACTCACAGACCCCGCGTTCCCTACACACACGGGTAACTCGGTAACAAGAGATACTACTCCAGGCTTAGCACTAGTTCAAAACATCCGCAACTCTACGTGCACTAACACACAGGTCAACCTAGGTTGTGATCACTACATCTGTAGCATCACCCTAGCCGTATCCAGTCCCCCACCCCGTAAATTCAAGGTGGTCGACTGGTATCATTTCCGCACCCTTAGAAAGCAAGACGAAAACACCTACACCTCTGTTCGAGACCTGTTCGCTCGGTTACAAGAGGACGTAACGAGAGCCACAAAAGAAATAGAAACCACCCGCGATGTAGAGCGCATGGATAGCCGACTTGCTCACCTCAATGAGGCGCAGCAAGCCTTACAGGCAAAATGGAAAACGCAAAAGCTCAACCGCCGTCTTCGCAAAAAGATCGCGGAGCTCAACAAGCAAATTGAAGAGCACAGTCGCACTTTAGCTAGACAGCAATGGGACGAAGTATGCAATTCGGTAGACGCACAGATGAGTAAAGGATCCAAATGGAACCTGCTCAAACATCTGTTGGGCGAAAACCCACGAAATCCAATCAGCAACTCACCATAGACCGCTTAATTCATCAGCTTCTCAAGGAAAACTTTACGGACGAACAGATTACACACGAGCTCGCGTCGCGATACCTCTGTACCGAGTCGAGCTCAGACACGGATTACCCCCCACCTCCAATGCACACGGAAGGAGACCCATTGGTTTCTCCCTTCACGAGTGCGGAGGTGCGGGTAGTACTCGCTGAGCTGAACTGTAGATCAGCCCCTGGCCCTGACGGCATTACAAATAAGCTCCTCAAAAATCTAGCTGACGAGGACATAGACCTCCTCACTAAACACATCACGAGGTATGGGAATCCGGCGAAATCCCGCTTGAGTGGCGCGAAGCCGCCGTCGTACTCATACCTAAGCCGGGAAAACCTCTTGAGCTTGGCTCGCTCAGGCCGATCTCCCTCACCTCGTGTGTGGGCAAGGTGGCTGAGCACGTCATTCTCAAACGGACCACGAAACATGCGGAAGAGACACACCTCCTCCCTTTTAATCAAATAGGCTTTCGCCCGTCCATGTCGACACAAGACGTCATGCTTATTCTGAAACACAAGATCTCAACGGGCAAGTCCCCGGACATCAGGGCCGTGCTCGCACTAGATCAAGAAAAGGCTTTTGATAACGTTAAACACTCACACATACTACAAGTGATTGCCGACAATGGACTCGGAAACCGCTTCTATGCATACATGTGGTCGTTTCTCAAAGACCGCAAAGCCACCATTAGACTAGGAAGTTTGGGTTCCAAGACGTACGACTTGGGTCCCGGAGGCACACCGCAGGGAGCAGTGCTCTCTACTTCTCTTCAACTTAGTTTTGAGTACTCTCTCGAGAGAATTGAGCTCAATCGATGGCCTCGGCGACGCTTTCTACGCCGATGATATTACCATCTGGTGTGGGGGCGGTAGCAACGGGGACATCGAACGCAATCTACAGACGGCGGTAGAAAAGGTACAGGCCTACCTCCGACAGACGGGTTTACGGCTATCAGCCAAAAAGTCGGAACATTTACTGTACAGACCGAAACTAGGTCCCCAATGGCTTCCCAACTCACCCATTTCAATATAGACAGAAGACGGTACGCAAATTCCACAAGTCACTTCGGTTCGTATACTAGGAGTAATCCTGCAGGAGGACGACAGGAACGGACTCAGCATAGAGCGCATAGCCACTAAACCAGACTCCATATCTAAACTAATCAAACGCGTTGCCGACAAACGAGGCGGACTATCGGAAGAAAATCTACGGCGTCTCTTTCATGCTTTTCTAATGAGCCACATCAATTACGTAGCCGTAGCTCACCCCTGGACTAAAGGGGATGAGAACAAGCTCAATCTGATCATTAGAAAGAGTATCAAGCAGGTAGTTGGACTCCCCATTCAAACCAACACAAAGAAACTTATGGCACTAGGCCTTCATAACACTTTCAGTGAGATTGTCGAGGCCCAGAAGCTAGCCCAGATTGCTCGACTCTCCTCGACTGAGGCGGGAAGGCAACTCCTGGCCTACCTCAAAATAAGCTCTCCAATAATCAACCAAAGAGAGTGCACGCTGCCGTCAGAGCTTCGAGAACGCCTCATCGTTCCCCGGCTCCCACGTAACATGCACCCGCAATACAACCCCGGCCGACGTAAGGCTAGAGCAGCCGCTCTCCTCAAAGCTGCTGCTGCAATGCCAGATTCGGGAGCATTCGTAGACGCCGCTCAATACGTCAAATTTAAGCATATAGTCGCAGACGTTACGTCGCTGCAAGGCGAACACCTCACTTCTCTAACACTCCCCAAGACGGATGCAGACCACGCAGAACACGTAGCTATAGCATTAGCTCTGGCAGCCACGTATGGCACAACAGTCTACACAGACTCCAGAGCCGCAGCACAGGCCTTTCGCGCCGGCTCGGTTTGTAAAGAGGCAGCCCGCGTGGTCTCGCGTGCAACGTGGGCCGATACTAAACACTTGATCTGGTTCCCCGGCCACGTGGGCCAAGATGCTCACCCATTGTCCCTAACGCCAACGAGCTAGCTCACTCCCAGGCGCGAGACCTTACTCGCCGCGCGAGGGAAGAGGGCGGCCCGAGGCCCAAGGGTGAGCCATGGCGGCGGGACCCGCTCCTAACGTACAACGAAGTTTGTCATCACTACCACCTTCAGCGCAGAAAGTTTCCTCTACCTCACACTCATCTAACGAGAGCGCAAACTCTCACTTTGCGGCTGTTACAAACAGGCGCCTACCCTTCACCTAACTTTTATTCACGATTCATAAGTGAAATAAAGCCGGGTTGCCCTCGATGTGGGCTCCCGAGATGTAATTTACCACATATGCTGTGGCAATGCCCCATGCGGCGCGCGGCTGCAGGGTCTCCAGCCACGGAAGAAGAATGGACCGCTCTCCTCACCAGTCCCCACGAGGACGACCAACTTCAGGCTGTCCAGAGAGCCGACGACCTGGCCACCGAGTTCCACCTCCCGGTCCCGTCGTGAACGCGGCCCGCAGACGAGCCCCCTTAGGGGGACTTGCTCTTCTCAGGACCAAATAAAGTTCAGTTCAGTTCATCGACGTGATCGCCACAACTTTAAGTGTCCGTAGGCATCAAAATCGTCGAACTAGGCACAAAATAAATCACCGAAAGCCTTTCAGAAGCGGGAGCCGGTCTTCACAGGTCCGCACTCCCCGCCGCTCACCACGTGCTCACCCCACGTGAGGGATTCTTGTACGACATTTAGACGCACGCATTTTTCAAAGGTAGCGACAACTATACGCTTTCGAGGGGTTCGAGGAGCAGCGCTAGCAGACGACGCGGCGCAACCTCCCTTGCATTCTGCGGACGCCTGAAACCGCACTCAGTGCGTGCTTGAAGTGGTTAATTATTAACATTTGTGACATAATCTGCTCAGGAAACTTCAAATGACGGCGTTCGGAGCAGGTTAAACGTTGAAATAAAACACACGCGTTTCCGAAACAGCTCATTCTTCTGAACAGCTTTCAACAGCGGCGGTCATACACAGCATTTTACAGCCAAGATGTTAAGGGCCCACTCTCATTGGCCGTATGCTGTATGTGCGAGTGAGAGCGGCGAGGGACGCACGCTTTCACGGGGAGTGAATGCACGGCGGAGAGAAAACGCGACTTCGTCGCGCGAAAGGCCGTGGGGGGACGGGAAGGAGGGAGGTGAGGCTACGTTTAGCTACGACACCAAATGCGTATCTTGCGACCGGGCGCAAGGGAAACTGGTTACTCAATCACCCACGCGAAAGGAGGAAAGCGGGAAGGCAGCACGGAAGGGACGGAGTGCGGCTTTTGACCGGCGAGCAATTAACTGCGTACTTGTACTTTGCGCAGCGACGAGCGGTCGCGCACACCATATCTTGAAAGTGGCCTGCAATACGCCTCCTACCTTCGTCTGCGCTGTGCTTTCACCGCTAAGTTACCGTTGAAGCGATAGACCGCATGAACCTTCGCTCGCTGCTGCTGGCGCTGTTGCTCACGCCAGCGTTTTGACAGCGGTTGGGTGCGGTCATCGAGTGTGATCTATTCATGTTTGCGTGTGCGCGCTCGCACTATCCTTGTTAATTCAGTTAGTAAGCGAATGTGTCCAAGTTTATACAGGCGATAAAACTACTATCCTTGCTCCATATAGCTCTCTACCAATCTGTTATTGCAATTGATGCTTCCCAACGCACAGAACTGTTGTCGATGGCGGCGGAGTTTAGCCCGCGTTCGCACCAAACGAGCGCGGCGTTGGTGACGAACGTTTATGAAGAACGTGCCAACCTTAGCCGTACACCCTGTGACGGTGTACCGTTGCGACCATAAGGCCATGGTCCCTGCGGTCACTAAATAAATGAAAACCATCTAATCGTATATATTTCTCATTCTTTAATAGTTAAAATAACCAATTACCCCATCACATAATTGGAATAACTACATTATGACTACATAATTGTACTCATAATTGTAAATACATAATACCCGCCATAGTACAGCTTTGCTGGTCTTCCATCTCCACGCCAGTGGAGGCGCTGACAGTTTTTGTAGCGTTAGCTACACTGGCCTAGCCAAGCCCGTTTCGCGCGGCACATCAAGAGCCGTGCTGCGCATGCGGAAGGATCAGTGATGTCACACGGCTTGCGCACCGGAGCCACCGGAGCCGGCACCTCTCGCGCACTCCGCCGCCGCCGCGCGCGACTCACCGCCGCCGGTCTGCGCATTCCAGAGGAGTGACGTCGTAGCCGTGGTAGACGCACTGACGCCGGCGCGCGCTCGCTGTGCAGTCGCCGTCTGACACTGCGCTGGAGCCGCTGCGCTTCTGACTGGCATTGGCCAGTGTGGTACAGCCATGGAGAAGGAGAGCGCAAATGCTGCTCAACAGCGCAGAAGAACGGAGAAGCTTGACTCATCGGATCCTGAAGTAGTTGCCTGGCAATTCGCGGTTGAGCGTAGGAGACAACCAGGAAAGCTAAGAATATTTATTTCATTCGTTGTTTGCAGGTTTTGAAATTCAGCGTAACTTGAAGTAGAGATTATATTTGGGTCAGCTGATAGCGCTTGCTTCCTAGTTTGCAAAAAGAGGCAGGTTCTGAACTTACTGCAACTTTCAGAAATGTCATTGTGCACCGAGCGCTCTAATAGTGCGCAGTGCATATTATGCACTATTACAGGTTTTATTGTGTTTGCCAGTGTTTGGCAGTATTCCCACGGTTACAAGGCTTTTCAACCTAAGGTTGTTTTGTTTATAAAGTACTCTAATAGCTTTACTTAGGAGAAAGTTGCACTGCATCTGTGGATTATCAGCAACCTGAGTACTTTCCAAGAACTAGGAAATATATAGCATGCCTACTAGTGTCTATGAGTCCCCGATTATAATTTCTGTCTGTTTTTGAAGAAAAGCATTTATTCCAAGCCTTCTCCATTTCAATACCCCGACCACCTCCATACCTATGTACCTTTGCAAGCCCCGCAATTATAAAGGCATGTTTGCAATGCTAGCCAATGCACTTGCAAATAGATTAGGGATATGTCTACACGTATAGGCTCTAAAACCAGACTGTAGGCAGAAAAGTTGAGTCAGGTGGTTTTTCGTAGAGATGCAAGACAATGAAGGAACACATATTCAACAATTGGCATTTACTGCGCGAATGCAGAACAATCTTTTTCTTTGAAAGGGAAGCACTGATTTGAATCATGTCCTTATTACGATACAGTTAAAGAACAGCCGTTACCAAATAGTACCATTGTCCACAGCGTCCTTTAGCACTCCGCTGACCAAAACAAGAATAAAAACAGTTCGTTTATGTTCGACTATATCAAAGAAGCTTATAATTTCTTAAGGCCGCTGAAGCAATGATGCATGGCATGGAACCTAAGTGCACGCAAGAGTAAAAGCCACAGGAAATTCCTTCTTCCTTTTGCTGATATTGTTGTTACCGCGAGGAATGGAAAATACCTTTTTTTCGTCCTCCGCGCGGTTCCGGCAACCGAAGGCACAGCAGCCCGGCATACTAGCATGCCACACTGCAAACGTTGATTTCATACGCATAACTCCTGCGTCCGCTCAAGCATATGGGTACATAGGCACTTCTAGTTTACTACAACAAGGCAACAGACGCGCGTGAAGTGCTCTCTGCTTACCAAAATCGTCCAAATGCACGCTCAAGAACAAATAACACCCGTACACTCCTCCGGCACAGCCACCAATGCAAGACCATTTGTTCGGTGTGCGAAGGCGAAATAGTCACGTGTCGCCAACCGCTTATCGCAGGGCGCGGCGGCTGGATCAAAACCTTTCGCTACCTTTGAAAAATAGAAGAGCCTTATGCTAGGCCTTCTGTGGTTCACTCCAAAGCTAAAGCTGACGGCGCTTCAGAATGATTCACCGACAGTCACAAGCCGCAATTGTTTCATATGGTTGTTGTCGCTATGCGCAATAATTTAACACAAAGAAGAAAATACGCTGATATTAGCGGCACCGTCGGTAGCGATGCGAGCACAGCCGCGCGGCTCGGTCGTCTGCCGACGGTAGCCGTGCACAGCAGCTGAGCTCGACAAGCATCGGTGCTCTCGTTCGTTTTTAACGTTTGACAGTGGATATCGTTTTACATAAAATTTACAATTTATGCATCGACTAATCTAGCGGAAATTATTTTGCTTGGAACGAAACCTGCAGCGGATGATTTCGTCGCTGGTGGCGGAGGCGCACAGTTTCGGAGTTGTCGATTGGCCCGTCTACCGTGCTGCGGGTTGTGTGCCGGCCGAACTACCGTCTACTTTGGACTACCTCTCGCGCGCCAGACGTTCTACGGCACTAGCGGCCGGTTCGCCGACGGTATATATTGTTACGTAAAACGACACAAGGCGGGACTATTTACACTCTATTTACAGTATGGGAGAGACGCAGTAGTCAAGATGGTGGACAGACACCAGCACCAGATAGAACCGTCTTCTTCGTCGTCTACCCCAGGATGAATGTCTCTCTCGTAGCATTACCCCCGGCGGGGGAAGCGCCGTCGCGGCGCACTTCACATGTTGTCGTTAGAAGGAGGGCGGTAGGCTTTCAGTCTGCTAACGTGAACTATGTCACTGGGAGCGATCGCAGGCGGTAAAGTCGGAGAGACGGAAACAATCTCGTAGGTTACGTCCATGACCTGGCGGACGATTTGGTAAGGTACCGTGTATCGAGATAACTTCTCGGACAAGCCAACATGACGGAATCGACACCACAGGAGAACTATGGCACCGGGTGAGAAGCGGAGGCATGATGCCGGCTGTCATAGATGCGCTTCTGGGTCGCTTACGATACCAACAGCCTAGAGCGGGCGATCTGACGCGTGATCGGCACGAGCGATGGCATCACGTGCATATTCGCTAGGCGGCGTGGCAGCCGCCGGAAGTCGGGTGCCCATTGGTAACGTCGGTTCACAGCCAAAGAGCATATAAAAGGGTGAGTAACCAGTGGCATCGTGACGCGATGAATTTTAGACTAAGGTCACGCAAGGTAGCGCCAGGTCCCACTCACGGTGGTCAGATAAAACATACATTGAGAGCATGTCCGTGAGGGTGCGATTTAGTCGCTCGGTAAGGCCATTTATTTGGGGATGGTAGGCAGTGGTCAACTTGTGCAGCGTTGAGGAGCGCAAAAGATCGTCGATTACTCCGGATTAAAATGCGCGGCCTCGATCTGTGAGCAATTGGCTAGGGGCGCCATGGTGTAGAATAACATCTTGGAGCAAAAAATCGGCAACGTCAGTAGCAGTGCTGGTGGGGAGCGCTCGAGTGATTGCATGCCTGGTCGAATAATCGATAGCAATGGCGACCCACTTGTTGCCGGATCGTGACTCAAGAAAAAGACCGAGAAGGTCTAAACCAACACGGAAGAATGGTTCGGTCGGGATGGAGAGCGGCATAAGCAGACCAGCCGAGCGTGCGGCATGACTTTTCCGACGTTGGCATTTGTCTCAGGAGGCCACGTAAAGTCGAACAGACCGGGCGAGACCGCGCCAAAAGAAGTGGCGCCGGACGCGGTCGCACGTGCGGGATACGCCAAGGTGACCAGCAACTGGTTCGTCATGAAGCTCATGCAGGACCGTTGAACGCAGATGTAAAGACACAACGAGAAGCAGCTCAGGGCCATCTGATTGAACGTTACGACGGTAAAGTGTGCCATTCATGAGGACGAACATGCGCAGTGAGGCGTCGTTAGGTACGGATTCCAGCCGGTGAATGAGCGATCGCAAAGAAGCATCACGACGTTGTTCGTCACCTAGGAAGGAAGAAAGGAAAATAAGAGGCGAAAGGCAGAGAGGTTAACCAGGTTAAGTGTCCGGTTGGCTACTCTGCACGGGGGGATGGGGTAAGGGCAGGAAAGATTAGAAAACAAGAGAAGATAAAAAAGAAGAATAAAAAGAACAAGAAACACATCTGTCCGCACAATTCTATAGTTTTTCATGAGTTCGTCACCAATCTGGATAAACTGAGATATAGACTTAACGCAGGGGTTAGGTTCGATGTCCGACCCGTCTCGTTGGTCAACAGGGTACGGGACAAGCAGTCCGTGTCAAGATGGAGGCGGCCAAACTTGTAGGTAACTGAGTAAGAGTACTCCTGGAGGCGCAGCGCCCAACGACCAAGTCGTCCAGTAGGGTCCTTCAGTTAAGAAAGACAACAGAGAGCGTGATGGTCACTGACAACACGGAAAGGGCGGCCATACAAGTAAGGATGAAATTTTGAAACCACCCAGACAAGGGCAAGACATTCGTGTTGCGTAATAGAGTAACTGAGTTTAGATTTCGATAGCAGACGACTTGAGTACGCAATAACACGATCAATGCCTCGTTGGTTTTGGGCTAAAACTGCGCCAATGCCGTGACCGCTAGCGTCTGTGCGCAGTTCGTGGGAGCAGCTGGGTGAAAATGGGCAAGAATAGGTGGAGTCGTTAAGGCGGCGATCAGAGAAGGCGCCAGCTTTTAGAGGACCCCAACAAAACGGGACGGGACGTCTTGTTTGAGAAAGTCAGTCAGTGAATGTGCGAGCGCCGCAAAGTTGTTCACGAAGTGGCGAAAGTAGGAACACAGCCCCACGAAATTAGGAACGTCATGGACAGACCGGGGAACGGGGAAGTTCGTGACAGTGCGTACCTTCGCTGGGTCTGGTCGGGCACCCGAAACGTCAACGAGGTGGCCCAGCACAGTTATTTGACGAAGAACGAAGTGGCACTTGGAGGAATTAGGCTGGAAGCCAGCTCGTCGGAAAATTGCTAGAATGGTCGAAAGCCGCTCAAGGTGTGTTGCCAAAGTGGGGGAGAAAATTATCACGTCGTCCAAGTAACCTACACACGTCGACAATTTAAATCCTTGAAGCAGTGCGTTCATCATTCTCTCAACGGTGGCTGGTGCGTTACAGAGACCGTAAGGCATCACCTTGAAATGTAAATGCCGTCAAAGGTCACGAATCCAGGTCATCTACAGCGATTTGCCAGTAGCCAGATTGAAGGCCCAGGGCTGAAAAGAAGGTGGCACCATGGAGGCAGTCGAGGGCGTCGTCAATGCGTGGAAGAGGGTACACGTCCTTCCAGTGGCGTAGCCAGAAATTTTCTTCGGGCTCAGGTTGCAACGCGGCTTCCTCCTTGTAAACGGTGTCGAGGCATCAAATGCATGAATAATAACTGCATTGCCATTGCCAATGCCATTGTATATTAGATGCTGAAACCAAATTATTTAACGCTACGCACTGTCAAGACAAGTAAATTATGTGTTTGATTCATATAAGAATAGCTTCGTATGTCCCTAAAATTGGGGAAGGAATAGCTGATATCAATGCTTCTGCGTCTTTTTTTTGTGTGGGAAGGGGGGGGGGGGGTCCATCTAATAACTAAAGAAAATATCACGCGAACATTAGAACTATATCAGTTCAAAACCAGCAAAGCAGTGCATGCAGCTGATATGAAAAACGTAAAGGCCATAAAATGAACAAGTTGAGGACAAATATTTTGATGAATCTTTGTCATTCAACAACCTTGTTTACATATTTGTACATATCCAATAACCAGGGAAAAACCTCAATGACGCTGTCCTTCGTTGCAATGGACTGTGCAGGAGCAGATGTTACCGGTCGTATATTGTAATTGCAGAGAAATTATAGTCGCAACAGTGAGTACATATAAAAAGCAGAAGTTCCGCAAAATATACATTAGAAATGCGAAGATAGAATGGAATATACAAATGCCAAGATAAACCGCAAGAAAGTGTCGCGTGAAACCAAGTTCACTGCTTGTGTACACAAAACCTCGCAACAAGATATTTAAATATACGTATAAGTCTGCAATAAATCTACGTATCTAAGGAAGCGTCACTGTATATAATGCGTCAAACAAGACAAATAAACATGTTGCGCAGTCACAGATAGTAAACTTCACGCATACCAGTATAAAGACAGACGATCCAGGCAAGAACAAAACTATGATCTCAGACATCGTGATATGCATTTGGGCCATGCTGCGATCGCGACAGCACCATGTGGCTGTCGAAATGCAGAAATCGAAATGCAGAAATGTCGAAATGCAGAAATGCAGAAAGAATGCAGAAATCAATACGAAAATGTGTATTTTAACTGCCTGCACAGCGGCAACAATTATTCTGCACCCCATATTAAAGAAGGGTATTGCTTCGTTTCAAAAAATAAGTAAGAACATGTAGCTAAAAAGGAAAGAAAAGGACAAACGAAAGTCACAGATGATGCAGCAAGTTGATTTACCCAACATCCGTGTGCGTTTTTGGGAAACGCCGCGTGTGCCGAACTTTCAATGAGCAAGGTTTGTCGAAATTGGTTATTTATGTCCCCGTAATTTTTGTATTCCCAGGATAATTTTGATCATCATGTAACTGTTACAATAAACGGTGAAAACTTCTGTGGTTTTAAAAGCTAATGAACAGTCATACGTTTTCATAATTACGAGCTTATATAGGAACGTGAAGGAACAGACATTTTTACAGGCATTGATTTTTGCTGCTTCGCTATCTAAACGATAAACTTCTCTCATCGGGGAGGTTTAGCGAAGCGTTCAATAACTTCGGACACGTTGATGGTGACGTCTCTGTAGGTGTATAGAAGCGCCAGCATAACCATGCGTTTCTCAGACATTGTAAAGCGCAAGTGGTTTTTTTAGTAATCTCATGTTTGAAAATCTCTCTGCCCTGGCAGTGGCACTGGAAGGGTGACTAGAATCTGCAGCAGTTTGTACACATGTACATATAACCTGCAGTCTCCATGAGAGAGGGCATCTATTCCTGTGCTAAAACCTAAAAACACTTTCATATCGTTTCCTCAGCCCCACGCTCGACAAGGTAGACAGCCGTCCTCTTACGAAAGCCATAACTCTTGGTCCCTGGTCCCAGCCGACGTCGGAACGAACTGCTTTAAAAGCGCTAGTGCGCTTTTTAAAAGAAACAGGACTTAGTGAAAAACTATAGAATGTGCGGACAGATACGTTTCTTTTTTTTCTTTTTAATCTTCTCTTGTTTTCTAAACTTTTCTGCCCTTACCCCATCCCCCTGTGCAGAGTAGCCAACCGGACACTTAACCTGGGTAACCTCTTTGCCCTTCACCTCTTATTTTTCTTCCTTCCTTCCTTCGATATCGTTGACATCCTTTTTTACGTACCTTGCACAAACAGTAAGCTGTTCGATTCCAGCAATATTCGTCGTTTCGTCAGCAAGTACGGAGAAGCAGCCTGCAGCGTTCACTTTTGCATCTAGGCTTTCTTTGATAATTTCACCACAAATTTCTATAATTTGTTTTTGTACGTCTGGTTTAAATACGAGGCATTATTGGGGCAACTTTACAAATGGTTCTTCAGAGATGTATGTCCGCAATTAGCTCGCATGCGAGGAATCGCTCTGAAAATACCCATATTTTAAGAGGGGCTTTGCTTCAATCCATAGGACCACTGTCCCTATATCGCCACGGAGAGCAGATCTTGTCGCCCGCAAAAAAGAACTGCCTCATAATAGGCCGTTAACTTTCTTCTGTTTTCTCTTACTTTACTTTGCCTGCCCTGGTCCAGCTGATCGATCATATTTGGCGCGCTTCCTGAAAATGTTTGGAGAAAATTATCAGATGCCAGCTGACAGTCACGGTGATATTTAATATTTTCGTGTGTGTGGAAGATTGCGAGCGCGTGCTTCCATTTCTGGAACGGCTTGGACACGCGCGTTCGAGTGCGTGCATATTGGCCCAAGTTTATAAAAACAATAAACCTAGAAAGTTCCAGAATTAAAAATCAGAAGCACGCCTTTAGAAATGTCACTGCACTTTTTGCGTGAAAAGTGTATGAGAACTTTATACCCATCAAGTTTCGGAATTGAAATCCATGCGCTCCGTAGATTTCGGTGCCACTGCGAGATGCCGCGACGCGCCCGCTCGCTATCGAAAAGCCCTGGAAACTTTGTGCTCGGCTGGGGCTCCTTACGTTATGTGACTCCAGGTGCATGGCCGTTGCCACGAAATCCAGCCCGAGTTCGCAATTTTAGCGCCGAAATGTCTTTTCGAGCGTCACATTGTAGACAAAATCCAGAATGATTCCCGGCGCCGGTGGTTGTTTTGGTCGGCGTTGCATGACAGCACGAAAAAATTTCGGGGGGGGGGGGGGGGGGGGGGGGCTGAAGCCCCATCAGCCCCCCCCCCCCCCCTTGGCTACGCGCCTGCGTCCTTCATGGTGATTTTGTTGAGGTGCTGATAATCAATGCAAAAACGCCAGGAACCGTCTTTCTACTTTATTAATACGACGGGAGAGGCCAAGGACTAGATGATGGTTCGATGATGTCCTTCGCAAGCATTTCAGCCACTTCTTTTTGAATCACTTCGCGCTCTGATGCGGACACACGGTAAGCTCGGCGGCGAACGGGCAAAGAGTCGCCAGTGTTGATTAGGTGGGCGACAATGTTAGTCTGGCCCAGGGGTCGATCACGAATGTCGAAAATGTCGCTGTATGAGGCGAAAATTTGACAGAAAGCGTCGGCCTGGTCACGCGCAAGGTCGGATTCAATCATGTTGCGAAAAATTCTGTCATTAAAACTTGGTGACGGGGAAAGTTCAGCTTCTTCAGGTGCGCGGTTATGGCGACAACCTCGACGTCACGGTCTGTTATAGCGGTGAGGTTGGCAAGCGACGTCTTGTGGGGCAACACTTGGGGGGGGGTCAGGCCAAAGTTTAGGAGAGGGAGGAACACACAGTTATCAGCTAATGTGGCGATGGTATGTGGCAAAGTAACATTGCGCGTCAGGACAAGCCTTTAATCGGAGATACGATATAGTCGCCGTCAGGAATGGGAGGGGTCGATGACAAACACGCGTACGTATCGGCTCGAGGCGGTAGGCGAACACAACCGGTGAGGCTTAAGCGGCTGACGGGCGTTTCGAAGGCATCTGATAAAAGAGGAAGATCGAGGCAGAGTGTTTCAGAAGAACAACCAATTAAGGCTCAGCGTGCCGAAAGAAAGTCAAGGCCAAGGATAAGGTCATGGGGTCAGAGATAAAGGACGGCAAAAAAGGACAACAGTGTGACGACTGGCAATGCTGACACGGGCGGTGCACATTCCGATCACTTGAACAGGACCACCATCGGCAACACGTATTGTCTGTGTCGTAGGCAGCGTCATAATCTTCCGCAGGCGGCGGCGTAAAGGGGCGCACATAATATACAAGTGTGCGCCAGTGTCGATGAGGGCGGCCACAGGAACATTGTCGACTTTGACTTCTAGAAGGCTATGTTGAGTGGGGAGCGTCAGTAGAGGATTTGCAGGGGACGATGGCATTGCAGCTTTACCTCCATAAGCTGCACTATCTAGTTTTCCTGCGGCAATTGTCCAGAGAAGGACGGCGAGGAAAAGCAGCGAGGCTGCGGAAAGTGGGATTGGCGGCGTTGTGGCGACGGGGAGCGGGAGAAGCGGCGAACAGGAGCAGTGGCATCAGGGGGAAGAGGCTCGTAGGAGGACGACGAGTAATAAGTTGGGGAACCAGCGGCTGGCCGTCTAAAATGAGTAGGGTGCATGGAGGTCTGGGGAGAGGCGTAGGTCCAACGGCGACGGCAATTACAAGCAATGTGCCCGGCCTGATGACAGGAGAAGCAGATGGGCTGATCGTCGGGCGTCCTACATTCCGCAGGATTGCGGAAGGAGAGGGGAGAGCTGTAGGATCGTTGAGCGGGTCCAGAGGAATAAGGCCGAGCGTCAGGACGAGTCAGTGGGCACGCTGATGGAAAGCCAAGATTGGCAAACTCCTGCCTGACGACAGCTTGAATGAGGGACACTGATGGCTGCGATGGATCACTGGCGTGGGTTGTAAACACGGGTGGTTGAATAGGTGCAGGACAGGCAACTTCAATCTCGTGACGAACAATGCACGTAACGTGGTCACATGTGGGCGGCAGGTGAACGGCATCACACGATGAAGTTGCAGCCGTATTGGGCAGCCGGGTGAATCTCTGGGTAATACGCCGACTCTTCTAGTGTTCAAGCCGCCGGTACTCTTTGATGATTGTGTCGATGGTATCAACGTTGGTATAGACGAGCAGGTTAAAAGCGATACCTTTGAGCACATGAGAAACCCGCTCGGACTCAGGCATGTGCTCGTCAACCTGGCGGCAAAGAGCGATAACGTCCTGAACGTAAGAGACGCATGACTCGGAGGATGTCTGTGCACGAGTAGCAAATTCATTCCGCGCAGCAAGCTGCCGACCAGTGCTGTCACTAAAAAGGTCGCGGATCTTCTCTTTGAAACAGAAGTAATGTCCACCTCGTGCGTCTCGAACCACACCCGCGGTGGGCCATCGAGGTAAAAAAGCGTGTTGGTGAGCATGAGGATCGGGTCCCACCTGTAGCCGGCGCTGATCTGTTCGTAAAAGTTGAGCCATTTGTCGACGTCGACCTCAGGATCACGAGCAGGAGGCAGAACGATGTGGGTGGGAGCCACAGGAGGGGCAGGGGGTGAAGACGATGTGCCTGCACCGACTGACATGGTCGCAAGCGTGACGAGGCGGCCGTTGCGGAGCTCCGTGGTCGAAAGAGGGAACTACCCAGCACTTCCACCACAAAGATGTTACGTAAAACGACACAAGGTGGGACTATATTTACACTCTATTTACAGCATGTGAAAGACACAGTAGCCAAGATGACGGACAGCCATCAGCACCAGAGAGAACCGTCTTCTTAGTCATTTGCCCCAGGCTGAATGTGTTTCTCGTAGCAATATAACTGCAAGTGGACAGTGTTTTGAGAAACGCGTTGGCGGTGCCATTTGTCCCGTGACATTTGGAGGAGCACTCGGCGAGGAGGAGAGACCAGCCGACGAACGGAGGGTAGTAAAGGAAAGAGCGAAACCAGCGAGGGCCGCGTTTTGATCACGAAACGCGTCTAACTCCCCTGTAACTCCCCGGCACCATTTCGAAAAATTCTCGCGGCTACTTGTTAGTTGTTGATTCTTGCGCAACTGCATCACCACAACTAAATTTTGACCTCTGGGTGGGTTAGGGGTCCTCTATAGAAATGGGAGGGTGGCCAATGCGCCGCGCGAATACTAAAGGGAGCCTATACAGTTTCTCTAGGAGCTGTTAGCTTTCTCCGCTGTGGAATCTGCGCCAAAGTGGCGGGCGTCTGCTACGCACTCGATATTTCGGTCGCCATTACCCAACAATGCGATAATTACTGTTCTATAAAATACAATGTTACAGGAAGATAATACTGCATTGACTCACCGCACAGAGAACGCGTTTGTGGGCTGTAAATATGGAGATTTTGTATATTTCCTTGTATGCTTGCAGGTTTGTGGCCGCAATGGTCAGCACTTAGGCGACTGTTTCAGGCACACATTCAGCGCGCACTCAATCGTGGGCGGAGGTATTATAATTCAGTTGTGTGTGGCATGACCAAGGTAAACGCGCTGCAAAATAGAATAAGCACGAGATGGCGAGCATAATCAGGAGAACGAAGCAGATATAAACGGCTTGCTCATGCTAACGATTTGCGGCCTTCATTTACTTCGTTTTATTTCATGATTTCGATTTGCTTTACAAGACTGCCTCCCGCGCTCTGCTGCTTGCTTCTTGACATGAAAGCAAGGATGTTATAATAAAACTTCGAAGTTTTTTTATAACCTCCTTACATGAAAGTAACTTTCGCAATTTATTCCGCATGCTCGAGGGTTCGTACATAGAAAATATACTTGCTGATCAATTAATACGTAGTTATAATTACACAAAGAAAAGAGACAATTATTACAAGGACGTAAACTTTTCATGTTTCACTGCCATTGAAGGCAATAGCTGTACTGATATTTAAAGTTAATAGCAATATTTGTAGTGCATCAAAGGTTGTAATATTGCTGACAACTATGTCAATATAGACTTCAGACTCTGCCCAGGCGGCGCTGCGGAAAAACTAGGGTGCCTCGATGCCCAGCGCCGCTGTCCAGGGTGGAGACAACCCCGCTGGCGCCGCCATATTGAGTCACATGAGTTGAGACTCAGCTACGCTTGCGTTCATAAATAGTGTTACTCGCGGCGCACTTCCAAGTGCTTTGCCTTGATGAGGATTTCTTTATCGGTATCGCATCTGCACATCTTTATAACCAATAGCCGTTAACTCGTCGAAGGTCCAAGACGTAAATGTATGGTGCCGGGAACATGCCCCAAGTTGCCTAATTCAATCACATTTAATATGCCGTGTGTGTGTTTGAAATACGCACTATTTTTTTTTTCGCTTCGATGCTTGGTATATAAGGTTTGCGACCCCCTGTGGGTGGAAGTTTTTCTTTTTCGCCGTTGTATTTTGGTTTACACGTCACGCCTCCTTTACCGTAGCCAGCCACTCGCGCACGGCGGTTAGTTTCCCTTGCGTTGGGCGTGCTCTTCGCGTTCGTTGCAATTATTTGACGATATCTACGCGCAATCTTGCTTTTTTTTTTGCCCACAAAACTGTGTGCTCACAGGATTAAGCTGGTGTAAAAATAACTGCGATGTGAAAATAAGGCTTAGTTAGTGCTGTAGGGAAACATGTAACGTAACTTGTCTGTGTCAATCTTGCGCAGTACACACAAGAAACCAAACGATGCACGAAATACATTTACTTATAATGTCTCGTACAATCAATCATGAAAGAGATATGTACATGAAAAATTATATGTACTGTGTGGCGCCTGAAGGTTATGTGGAAAGACGAGATAAAAAAAATTCGCAAGGTAGGCTCGACACACAATTCGGGATAGTGAGAGTTTTTTTTTAATTTATTCATTACATGGGGGGGGGGGTGTTCAAGTGAGTACATCAACCTTATTACACACAATATAAATCGAAAACAAGAATGCAAACAAGAAAACGCAACCGCGGGTAATATTAATCAAGATATCCAGCCAGAATACACCAGACTGATCAGCTACCATCGAATACGTCGCATCAGCCAAACACATCGATGGCGAGTACAGAACATTTTATAAATAACCATTAGAACACTGATAACTACATTGAAAAAATAAACAACACTGCATACATATCGCGTACAAAAACCGTAAATGAAACTAAGACAGTCAAATACAGATTAGCAATGTTTTTCACTTCGAAAATATAGTTCATGATGATGTAAGGCTGTTGACTTTAACAGACGGCGCCCATCCTGTCGATTTCCCTCGTACTGGTCCTCTTCAAAGTGTTTCTAAGTACAAGTAAAACAACAAACGTGATTATTGATATGAAAAGTTGCCTTGTAAATACAGCTAGAGAACCCATTACAGTGCTTAAAAATAAATTTTCGCAGAAGTAATGCTGTATTACCTCGCTTCACACGTTTCGAAGAAATGCACAGGCTACAACAGACACCATGCCAGAAAGCGCCGAATAATTTTGGTCCCATGATGCCCCTTAACTCTACTACACCTGGGCATACCGTGCACAGGCATTTAAAGACCGTCACAGTACCCTCTACGATCGGGAATGAGCACGAATGACCATCGGCTTACGAGCACCACGCTACAAATATATTCGTCTAAAACATCAGCTAAATAACGTAACGACCTGAGATCCGCAAGATATCTGCTGAGAAATCAGAGAAAATCACAATGCTTCGCTTGCCACGTACACAACAGCCGCTCTCCCCAAAAGAAGCACTGCGTTCTTTAGTCCCAAATAACCAGTAGCGAAAAAAAACAGGAAAAAAAAAGAAACAAGAAACACGATGTGTGCTTCCCGTGAAAAAGTAAATAGGTGGTTTACATGACGATTTCTAGCTAATGTAAGGCTATTTCGCGGCGAAGCATTTTCGTCAGTTCTTAAAATAAGGGTACTACTCGCATAGACTGCGCTGATCAAAACGGCAAAAGCCTATGCGACGCGCGCTCGCAAACCATAGGCTACTCAGCATCGGTGCAGTGCTTAGTTCGTGAGCGAACGTATAGGAACGTGAGCGAGGATCAGAGAATAATTTCTTATTTAAATGAAAAACACGATGCGATAGTCTAAACTTTCTTGACACTTACCTCGCAAATGTAGGAGCTATCCGTTGCCTTCCAGTGATACCGCTTTACTTGGGCTTCCCATCTCTTCCTTCGCTCTGGGTCCCGGGGGAAGCGTAAAGAACGAAGCCCTTTACGCGTCGATCCGGTGCACTTAGGAACACAACAGCCCGTCATGTCGACTCGATGCACTTGACAAGCTTGTCGTTCATGCGGCTGAACACTGTCCAGCAAGTAGAAGCGTCAGCGAAGCATCCGCGCGCACTGTGTCTCGAACTAAGCACCGGCACCAAGCACTCGCAACCGCTCGCTGTGACTCAAGATGGCGTCGCAGCGAGAAAGCGGCCGCGGGTGCGGTCAAAGGATGGCACCACCCTGAACGGCGGCGCTGGCATCGAGGCACCCTAGGAAAAACCCGCCACCAGCGCCCCCATCGCAGCCTTGGCGCAAACTGAGTAGTGCAACTAGAGCTGTCCGCAAGCGAAGCTGCATAGGCCATAATGGAGCCCCCTCTTTCGGTTGTGTTGAGGCACGGTTTCCTGAACATCAACGACCTGGAAAGCTTCTTCCGCCCATCCACGCTTCGGAAAGGGAGCAGAGCGAAGTACGTGTACAATGTAAAAGAAGTTTCAGGTGTTAATTCGGCGCTCTGCAACTCGCAAGCACAGCGAGCATCGTACGACATAGAGTTCGAGGCAAGCACTCCAACGTCCGTTCTCTAGCGCCTAATTGTGTTAAATTTAGGTACGCACATAATGTCAAAGCGATGAAGTACATATGTGATTAATTCAGTTAGCTAAGTAGCTTACGGTCAGTGGTACAAAGCTCGCTTTATCAGGGACGAATGGCCCTTGGCAACCTTCGCCTTTTCAGTTGCGTTCTCGCTTCAGCTCTCGCTTCCTGGGCGTTCGAGCGTGTTATCGCACATCTTCGAATGTTTTCTTCACGGTTGTCTTCCGTTTGTATTTATTGCAAATGGAGATAGGTGCGTGTCCGCTTTCGCGGGATACCACCCAAGGCAAAACGAACCTAAAGGTGGTCGCGAACAATATTTTGGGATTTATTCGTTTGAACAAGTGTTAGCATTTGCTAGTTGTTGCACGCCCTAAACTGATGGCTATCTGGTTTCAAGTCTCTCAAAGGTTGACCGCTTGTCACTCGAACGTTTATGGCTCACCGCTGCGCGATTACATCTGTTCACGGGCAGGCGCGTATATACACAAGCGATGCTGCCGTTTTTGCGTTTCCTTTTTTGGAGACCACAAAAGCTCTATCGCAGCTTGTTGGCGATAAGACGAAGGCTTCTCATTTTTTCTGTTTCCGGACGTGCACACAACCATTTTTCGGTGGACTTATCTTCTTATTCATGAATAAACATTGTGTATTTTACAACACAAACGATTTTCCTGTCACATTACGGTGACTCTAAAAAATTACGTTCATTTTTTTCGAAATAGGTACTTTCGAAGAATTTCAATCAGCAATTAAAGAAATCGACCTTGGGGGGCCGCATTTGGCAAAAAAATTCGACCCTCCAAGGGTTGAGCATTTTATCGTAATGTTTAATGTCGTAATTATTCACAGAGAATAAATTCTTCCATAGCCTTTTTGAGGCAGCAAACAGGGTGCGAACATAATGAAAGTAAGCTTCCTAAAGTGCCTGCACGCCGCATCTTTCTGTCTCGCGGGAGCTACACCAGCGCTCAGTACCCTTGAATTTTTAGCAGACGCTTAAAACAACACACGCCCACAAATAAATGTAAATAAACGCGACATTTTTTTTCTACACACGTGCGTTACTTCACAATTACTCATCCAGTGCACCTACAGCCACTTTATTGCTCACATTAAAAAAAAAAACGCAGTCGAGATGGCTCAGTGCATTGCGAAACGTGCTTGTTGTATCGGAAAAGCCGAAACTAGAAATGACCTCGCGATACCACAATGCCCTAGCACACGATTTTTAATTCATAAAGGAACCAAAATGTTTGGTTAAACTGAACTGCCAAATCTCTCCGTCCCACTTGCTGAGCCAAGCGGAGGCGGACGTCTGTAAACAGGTGGAAATATCGATGGCACATACGCAGGCTGGTTCGCGAAGTTGTTTTTTCTGTTGCCAACGAAGTGGTGGCTGCAGGTTCTTGAGTTTTCGCTTCGTTGCCATAGTCCCCCGTCAGGGCTACGCAACACAATTACATCAGAACAGCATTATCATACTTTCTCATGTGAGCGGCTGTGTTGTAGAGAATGCGAGTAATTCGCTTACCCAACACGTTGAGCGGCCCGTATCGAGTGCTCTCGCGCTTCTCCTTCATACGACCGCGATGGAAATTGGTAAAACTCAACTTTGATATTCATTCCTTCGCGTTCATGGCAATTTACAACGCAACAGCAGCGTCGATTGCGGCGTTTCTTCGTAGCGCGCGGAGCTGTCGCGGTTGCCGTCGTACATCGTTCTGACGAGTGAGCCAACAACAACTTTATGGCTTTATGGCAGTTCAGCGGCACGTCCGACTAGCGGATAAATCCATAGCTCTCTCTCTCTCTCTGAGTGTTAAATGTCCAAAAAAACCGCATTATAAATCGTTGTTTCGCACTCGCTAGCTGCTTAGGCAACTTAGCAAGGGAGTCGGACTTTGCACTACTCAATTATTACCTCTTCACACCGGCAGGTGGCGCTACGTGTCTACCAAAACTCCAGAGACTGACGTCTATAATTCAAACTAACATAACATCGTCATGCGCCATAAATGCTTGCTAGTTTACGTAACAAACATTCGTTAAGTAATAATTTAAGCCTACAACTATCACATCGGCGGGCCATTTGCACATGATAGCATGAGACAAGTAAGATGTTGAAGGTTTAAGAGAAGATTCATGGATTATATAACAAGGCTATTGAAACAGTTTATCTTTTACATAACAAAGGAGTAAACGGCTGGACCAGTAATAGCAATCTATTTCAATCTAGAAAAAAGATTGGAGAACGCTTAAGCTTCGCCTTTATGAGTGGAACGCGATAGACTTATCAGGCCCCCTTCGCCTCGCATTTTTTATTATGAGTAGGCTTCACTGCAACAACAACGTGCCATAGCCAGCTTACAAATACCAAGCTTACACCGATCCCCTTAAAGTCGGCTTCACTTTTAAACGCAAATGCATTATAAGCCGCCTTATATGAAAATATGAAGGCCCTAGGACCTTTTTCTGACTTTTTAATCAATTGTTTGATTTGCTCCGCGGCGCGCGCGTGTCCAAATTTTAGAGGACGCGTTATCACTCAAAAGTCCCTGAATGTTTGTCAGGCTTCCCGGCAACTGCAGCTTTCTATTTTCTCCACGTTCGCCTCTGCGTGCCGCTACCGTTTTACGCTGCCGAGGAGGCGAGCGCCATCTGAATGGGGTTTTCGCAAGTAATCTACCCGAGCGCACCGCTGTTGTTATGGTAGAAATGCTGGTAAAGGAGTTTGAGTTTCCTCGTAACAGATTTACGTTTCTCATGAATTAATATTCGACGCTGTGATGTCTAGGTTGCAGGTAACTCATACATTACGATTTTTCTTACGGACTTTGAGAAATTCGATTTTTGTTCACCTATGCCTTCCGCCACGCGGAGGGCCTGTCTCGACGCCGGATTTTCTGCGGTACAGGACCGTTAATGCTGTCGCCTTAAAATTAAAAATGCGTATAAATAAAACATTTCCGAAAAAGAGGAGGGACTGGGCAAACGCAGATAACGTAGATGCAAAAGCCAATGCTTCTTGCGCGATGACTGGACGTCTCCGCACCATGTGACCTCCAGACCCCGCTCTTTTCTCTCTCCTCATTGACCTATTATACGTAAAGTAAAGCCCATACACCGTTTTAATCATACGGCGTAATCTTTGTAGTGTCGTCTCCGCATTATGTACTTCATCACCTCCAGTCTACTCTCCGTTCTCTCTTCTCATATTGAGCTTTCATACTGCGTAATGTATTCCCCACATTGCATCACCGCTCCCGATGTTCCTTTACTTTCTCTTCTTTCTTCCCTCATTAGGTGGTTAGGCGCCCCGCCCCATTGCTAGGCATTACATCATCACCTCCAATCCACGGTGTCGGAACAATTTCTTAAACCGTGCTCCAACCTCGCTCTCCTTTCCCTCTCTCACGAACTGAAGAAGGGCCCTGAAGCACTTTTTATGGAAGTGGAGAAAGGTGTTTGAAGTGAAAATAGGCTATTTCAGAAATACTTTGCCGCAAAAAGTAATTCAATGGATTTCGCTGGGCTGGTAGCTATCCAGTGTATAGTTTTTGTTCCATGTTGCCCCCGTGCTATCTCAAACCGCATGCAATCTGCAACGGTTTGTTCGCTGCTCGGCTCCGGCTGTTCCCTATCCATGAAGAAGGGCGAGATGCACACTTACTGCTGCGCACCAGGCTGCAATACCGGCTACCCTGGCCATAGGGAGCGTGACGGACGCACGTTGTCGCTCTCTACAGTCCCAAAAGGACGAGAATCTCAGAAATCAATGCGCCGTAAGGACCAGCCTTTCTCAACGACGTCGAGGTCTGCGAGAAGCACTTCGAGACGAGTCTTATTTTACGTGATTAGGTACACGTAGTTAATTGATAGTTTACCTGGCATTGCTTTTCTTTCTAATGTGTACATTTAATACCAGCTTCGTATAAGTACGGCGAAGCTCCTTGCTGCACGCTATCTTTCAAACGAAATATGCTATCATTATTACGGCGCTACGGCCGTCTCTACTCTTTCTCTCGTTTCCCTTACGCCCTCTTTCTGAGCTCTTTGAACAACAAAAAGTACTAGTCGAGGCTAATAAATTGTCGAATGAAGACATGTGGATATGGCTGTAAACCACTGCCGACCGTGATGGAAAAGCTCGTAGTGGTGAGCGAAGCTGTCACTGCACGTAAGTGCTGCAATTGACTGCGCGAGTAATCTACTTTTTTTATTTACTCTTAATTCTTACATGCATTACCATTTTGTCCGCTTACCCACGCGAATAACTTTGTTTTCGTTCTCTCCTTGTGCGTGTGACATCATTTTGCGCGTTTCTACGCTCGCACAGTGCCACATAACCGTTCCCGAACCCTATTATAACACCGGAACAAGGCCGCGCTGATGCCGTTCGACACGTGGTTTTTGCATTATCTTGCTGCCCCAGCACAAAGAGAACTCATAAAGACGAGTAACTTTTACGCCGTACCGTAGTATTGAAGTTAAATAGCCTCCAAGTGTCTTGCGTAGAAACTGAAGGCAAAAAACCACAGCGGGCAGCAGACGCCCCTCGCTTTCCGCGCGCTTGCCGAGCGCAGAAAGCCCACGGGTCCGGCACAGCAGCGGCACGGCGAGGCAGTTCCCCGCAAAAGCCTCACGCGGAAGCCTGCGCTTTGGACACTCCCAGTATGCTAGGTCACTGTAACGTGGAGGTGCACCACCATGGACTACGGCAGTGGCAGGGAGTGGTGGCGTCAAATCCAATCAGATAAGGCCACATTAGAGACACAGCCACGCTGGGTTGAGGGGACCGTGCACGGCCTCCGATATTTGCACACGCCAGCTGGTTTTGAAAATAAGAAGGCGCTCAAATCTCGGAGGCTATAAACCGTGGAAGTGACACCAGGAATATGTTGCAATGTGAACGCAGAGATTAATGCACTTTTTTTTCACAGGCGTTTAAAAAAAATGTTGATTCGCAACTGTGGCAGCGCTAAAATAGCACCGCACTTCGTGCCTTGCTTTGTCTAGCCATTGCCTATTGTTACCAAATGGTGTAGCTTAAAGGTATCCAAAATATGACAGCGCACCCTGCTCGATCTCGAAGGCCTCTAGGTCGCTTCTCAACAGTAGCGACACCTACTTAACATACTTGGCCCGTGTCGATGCTGAAGCTTGCGCCGATCTCTGTCCACATTGCTGCCACTCAGTAGAGGTACGTGCTGAGACAAAGCTGTAGTCACCCTAACCGCGGCTGACGAAGATGCAGAATGTCACAGATTACAGCCGTTTCTGCTCTGGTAAAATTTCGTGCAAGTGAGCGCGTTTTCACGGGATAAGGAACTGAGAGTAGGTCTAGTTGAACAAGACAGCAAAACGAGAGAGCAAAGGCCTTGGAGGTGGGGAAGTAGTTTCATGATTTAGTTGTTTTGCAAAGGGAATGGCCAATTTGATATGGATGTTCTGATCGCGATGAGTAAAATGGTTCAGAACTTCGCATTTCATCTTCTGCTTGAAATAAATTTTCGGGATGAGGTAGTCGCAATGCTTTTCGGTGCAGTCAGAGCAACGGAAGATTAACAGATGATGCAATAGAAACGATACGATAATTTGGGCAAATAAAGCCGGTGCTATGGATCTCAACCAATTTTAGAATACTGCTAACATAATGTGTAACCCGTGCTCAGTTTGCATACCTCAATTTAGAATGACGAAATGTTTTATAAATAATTTCACCCTGGGCAAACTTAATATGAAATTCTTACAGTGTGGACAGTCAGGATACAGAAAAAATTTAATGGTTTCCTGAAAACTGCATGCACAAAAGATCCCTTCAGATAATAACTGCGACGTGACAGGTAGAAAGTAATGAGAGAATGTGAAAATAGGTGCAATACATTAGTACTTGCAGTTTTCAAGGCCTAAGTTGTAGTTTTTTCGCGCAGCGAACGATTGCTGACTAACTCTGTACAGTCGCCAATCGTGGAACAACTTAGTACCCAATTTTGTCGTGAAAATACGTAAAGAGCACCATAATTATTGGTGTACATTAACAAATGTCAATTCTATTTAATAATATAAGGCAGCGTATGGGAAATGCTTTGTGCACCAAAAGCAGGATAACATCGATACCCTAGACTGATTACCTGATATGCTCAAATAACGAGCTGACACAAGCTCCTCAAAACGGGCTCGTGCGGCTTTTTTACTTGCTTGAATAGTAGAAGGGCGTTAATGATGTCAAAGCACCCTAATCTCCCTAAGGTGTATCTTTCACGAACAATACCGTTTTTGCACCTCGAAAATATTAAAAGGGTGCGCTAAAGGTGTTCCGCTCACCAGCACACCTATTTTCAAAATTCTAGAAATATGAAGGGTGTAAAAAGGGTGTTTTGATAATATATCTAGCCATGAGGGCGTAATTATTCTTAGAGTGCAAGCTATCCAACATGCAGTTGAAGTACAGTAAAGGAATATTGGCTCTAACGCTTCTGCCATTCCCCTTACGCGAGTCGTGACGCAATAAATTGCAGTGTGCAATGCCTCCTCCCTTACCTAACTACCCACTCGCTCAGGAAGACTGTCGTTCAGCGACTTTAACTGAAGGTTGACTCGCGTTTTGTTTTTGTTTTTTTGTTGTTTTTTTTTTGTACAGCGAAGTTGTCAGCCTCTAGTTGGTCGGCATTTTCCGTGTCCGCGTCCGGTAGCAAAAATGTGGGCCGACCCCGGAGGGGCACATCGCGCACTAAAAGCCAGCAGTGCCGCAAGTGAGGGGAACAAGCTTTCCACGCTGGCTTCTTCTAATTTGAAAGCATGATGTAACCCATTACGCGAAAATCCGGCGCCGACGTCGGCAGTGTGACCGAGCGATGGTAGCAAAAATGGCCGACGGCACAAAAAAGTAACGGCACGCCAACAACGCTCGAATTGACGTCAACTTTCTCTGAGGGGTTCCTGCAAAGAAACTCAATATGACTGTGAAAAGAACAATCGATACATTTCAGTCTCAGTGGGTATCAAACCCAGGCCTCCGGGGTGCGAGGTGAGCGCACTTCCTCTACGCCACGGCAACTGCACGGCTGACTAAAGGTGTGTCTAGTGCGTATGTGATTGCGCACGTCACGTCGCAGACATCTGGTTGACTAAAGGTTTCCACGAAGGTACTATAATGCTTTCGCATTCCCCCACGTAAGCAATCTTAAGTGCCTCTGCAGAATAATTTTTATATTTATCGTTTCCATAAACAGAAGTTCCCACACATAAAAAAATATAAAACGTGGAATGACGCACGGTGCATAAGGAGCTGATCGAACAACGCGTACACGAATAAGTACCGATATAAACACGTGCGGAAATTTATGGCCACTGAGTGTCCGCAGATGAAAGAAGTTCGAGTCGCAATCTTTCATCAATACTCGGCCGCGGTTGTTGCGGTTGTTGTCAGCCACGGAATGTGGGCCTCTTGTCTTCGCTTACTACGTTGCTTTCTTAATGCGATTTCTTGAGTTTGCTCCCTTTGGCATTTCTCGCAACCCAGGTGCATGCCTCCGGCACTTTTTTTCCTAAATTTGTGGTAGCTTCAAATACCACCGTAATGGACAGCGCCATCGGCCCAAAACAGTACCAGCAGCCGCAAATACGAAAATTGTGGCTTGAGCTTGGAAGCTGCTGGCGGATGCCTGTTCGGCCTTTCAATGTGCTGTTTCCAGCAGCGTGATAATGACTATGCAAGATAACTACGAGGTAGGAAGTGTCTTTATTTAAAAAAATAACACCCAAGACATGTCACAGGTGCTTTTCACAACGTCGTTGCAATCTCAGTTTCACGAGCCGCCCACGAGATTCCCCTTGACACAGCACTACTTCTTTGAGATCCTCGCGGTGTTTCCTGAGCGTGGCTGCGTCCTGGCTGTTGCCGAATAGTCCAACCAATCACAGCGGAGTACGCGCGCTGCGCACTCCACTGGGTGCATTGTCATACCACCAGATGGGGCTCGCCTTCGCGCATCCGCGAAGCGCAGGCAATGATTACCGGAGCGTATGACAACGTGCACCGCTACATTTCGTGGCATATTCTGGAAGGGGAAGGCTTAAAGGGCAACTCCGGCGATTTTTTGACCATGTCGAGCTAATAAAATATTTATGTTCCCGAGACACTCCTGTGACTCACCTGATAGGAGAATTGTTTCGCAAATTCGAAAATAATTTTAAATAAGCAAAAAAGCGCAAAAACGAAACCGAAACCTGAGCAAGCAGCCGATCGAACCTTCTGCGTGTGACGTCACGAATGTACCCCGGCGGGGAAGGCGCGCAACGCATGCCGGTATCGCCCGCGGGGTGAACGAAACCGGCGAAGAGCAGACGCTCAGCTTATTCGTGACCGCGCCGGACCTTCGGGGACCTTCGGGTGACATTGCATGTAAGCTGCACCACCTATTCGGATCTGTCAAACAGTGGCAGTTATGATTCAGAAGAATTCAATAGCCACGAATCGCCGTCCTCCACCACTAGAGCCAGCACCCATGCGCAACATATCGCGCTGCGACATGAAGACCAAGGGTAGCCCTAACCACTGATATACGCGCTGCTTGCTATTTTAGGTGTTTTATCCCTCTCAGGGAACCGCTTCGCATGCTCACTGTAAGATGTGGAGCACGACTTTCCGCAGACAGTATAGTAGGGAAGCGTTGTGCAGCCTGCTTTTCATTCTTCGTATTCTCTTCATGCTCACAATTAGTGTTCCGTAAAGTAGACATAGATTGGGACATTGCGCGTATGATCGTTGATTTAGAGAATGTATAGTTTTCTCTCGGAAACACCGATGTCATGAAGTACGACATCGTTGTCAGCTGAACGAGACGGTTGTTTACGCATGCTGTATCGAAGGGGCCTCCGCTTGCTGCCCATTTGGGATACGAGGCAAACAGTGCACCTCGTAAGCTAAATAATGAGTCAGCATAACAATGGGTAATAATACACCCATGGATTTGCGTAGTCACATTTCATTTAGGGAAGCACCGGCGAGTGCGACTGGCCGCATTCGAGAACGGCAACGTATACGGATGTTGATTGCGCGTCGTGTTGTCACTTTTAGCTTTTTGCGTGTGCACTGTACGAAATGAGGAATGGTTTATTTCAAATCTGTATGGTCAAAACTGAACTACAGAAGCAGCTTTCCTCATCCTAATAGCTTAATTAGATTCATATCAGTCCGCCAGCAGCAGACGCACGAACTCGGCCACTGTGATAGGCTTAACCTCGGCTGAACGCGATCGGCATCGGCTCAAACTGTGTTTGCGGATGGCGAGGGCTGAAGTTCGTGCAGCCAACATCGCAACACCGCTTGCCACCCCGCATCACATGCCGGTCCACAGGGAATGCAAATTCTCGCGACAGCAACATCTCACACGAAGCGCTAGCTCACGATCGTCCACTACTGCACGCTCTCGTCGCTGTCGTCTGCATGACTCGTGAGAGTGAAGCCGACGGAAGCGGACGTGTCGAGTTGAGGTGCCATTTCAGCGCAGCAGGAGCAGCGTGCCAAAGAGATAAGTTTTGTTATTTTATATTTCACTTTTTGGTTTCTTTTTTAGGAGGGTTAGCTTAGCCAAGCAATCTTTATAAATTATTTTAATGCTTTTTCACTTTCTTGGTCTTCTCGCTTAGAGAAAAGTAGGTAAGAATAATTGTTTTTTTGCCACATCTACACCTTGTAAGTACGAGATGATGGTTGGTACTAGGGGAAACCCACGCGTGCGTTGTTCTGAGTGCGAGCGTTCCTACGCGCTGGAAGAAACGCGGTTTAAGTCAGCACGCGAAGCGAATGGTGCAGATTTTATCTGTAGGATGTATGTGCTAGGGTCGCGGCTAGACCGCCTAGAGCAAGACAACGATAAGTTAGCTAAGCGGGTTGGAAAGCTAGAAAAGGAACTTAAAATCGAGCAGAAGCAGAGGAAGGAGGCAGAAGAAAAGCTAGCTAACGCAGAAATCCAGCTGAGCGCCACGATTCTGCAAAGCAATGATGAACGCATCGAGGCGAGCACTGCGAACGGAGCTGGCTCCGATGCGAGTGCAGACACAGCCGAACCCGCCACGCTGGGAAGCAGTGGCGGAAACGTCAGTGATAGTCACGAAGGGGATACCACTGACGCGGCCGGCGAAGAAAACAAAGCCAAGGGCAAGGATAAGAAAGGAGGGGAGGGCATTGTGACTTCGGGGGCAGATTTCGGCGGTGAGAGGAAAGGAAAGCGTCGAGTTGTCTTTGTTGGGGATTCCAACATGCGTAAAGTAGAACCGGCGATAACAGGGTAGGTGCAGGCGATGATGATGATGATGATGATGATGATGATTTATTGGCATCCCCTTTGAAACGGGGCGGCGACAAATAGTCACCTAGCCTGCTTGATTTAATCAGGTATACTATACATGTTCTTTATCTTGCATTTTTGTATACCTATCATTATTTTTCTTTTTCAAAAATTTACCTTGTACCGCTGCCTATGATTTTAAGAGATCAGGTCGCATCCATCTTTTCCCTACTTTTTTTCCACCAGTACTCTAATCGTCTCTTGCTGATGTCTACGGCTGATCTGTTTATGTTTCCTTCCACTTTAAACCCAAGCGCTTCTGGGAGTTGCACGTTACCTACGGTTCTCGCTGGGTGGATCCCGTCGCATTCCATTAGGATGTGCTGAGTGGTCTCTGGATCTTTACTGCAGCATACACATGTCTCATCTAATTCCGAATATTTGTTCCGATATGTTTTCGTCCTTAGGCAACCGGCTCGAGCCTCAAATAGCAAGGCACTGCCCTTTGTGTTATCGTACAGATTTTCCCTTCTAATTTCTTTCTTCTCATTCTTGTAAATCTCCATTGTCCTTTTCGTTTCCATTCTTTGCATCCAGAACGAGTCCAGGTTAGCGCGCTTCCGGGAAAGCCGATTAGAGAGTTGATAGCGAAGGCCAAGGAACGCATGTGGGACACAATGGAGGAGAGACACCTAGTGGTGATAATGGGTGGAGTGATTGATGTACTGCACGGACAAGGAACAGGGATCACAAAGCAAATACACAAAGGGGTCACCGACCTGCGGAATGTTTCAAAGGAAGTACCAACGGTGTGCACGGTGCCAGAGGTTGAAAGGCAGGGTTATGAAATTGAAAGGGCAGTTCTTGCAGTAAACAGGGAAATTTGGACTCTAGCTAAAGCAATGAATTTTACGGTCATTGACATCAACCGAGAAGTGCGCCGAGCAGGCCGCGAAGACGCTTTTCTGCGTGACGGGATACATTTTAGTGAAAGTGTAGCAACACCGGTCGGACGTCGATTCGCGGCACGAGCTGTAGCTTTTTTAGGCGGGCCCCACGTAATCAGGAAGCAGGATTAAGTATTGAACATAGCGAAACAGCAGTAAAGGGCATAATTAGGCGACCAGGAGTCAGGAAAAGACGCAGAAAGGATAAGAATAGAGAAGGCAAAATTTGCTACATTAACATGCAGGGTGGTCGCAAGCAGGAAAAATGGCTGGAAATTCAAACGCAATTGAAGGATGAAGCGATTAGCGTGTACGCCTTGACCGAAACGCATCTACGAGATTTGGAGCAGCCGCCTGTTATTGACAACTTTGTATGGGAAGGGTGCAACAGAATTACCGGGTCAAGGAAAGGCGGAGGCGTAGGCGTACTAATTAGGCGAGGTCTGAAGTGACGAAGGGTAAACGAGACATGTAAAGAGCATTTATGGATTAGTGGGACATGGCAAGGTAAAAAGACGTGGCTGGGAGTAGCTTACCTATGGACAGGTAGTGATAGCAGAGAAAAAAATAAGGAATTGGTTGATTGCATTAGAAGCGATATTAATGAGTTCAGTAAATCGGGCCAGGTGGTATTAGTGGGAGATATGAACGCGCACATGGACGATTTAGACGGATATACTGATTACAACGGCTCTCTAGTGCTGGATCTGTGTGATGAACAGAACCTTATAGTAGTTAACAGGGAGAATAAGTGTCATGGACAGGTTACGTGGCAATGCGGAAACAGGCAGTCATGTATCGACTACGCCTTAGTCTCAGAAATGGTCTACGAACAACTAGACCAAATGACAATAGACGAAAATGGAAAAAATAGCCTGGGAAGCGATCATAGACGTTTAGCATTAAAGTTTGGGCGAGATACCAGCGCAGAACATGAACCAATAGCCTCAGAGTTTTTAAAAATGAATGACGAGCAAATAACAGCGATCGCAAACAACATAGAGAAGAAAATTGAGGCTTGTCCTACAGCAGTCTGGGAATATAAGGAACTGGTGGAGGTTATGCAGCATGAAATAAGGCGGACACGGCAAAACAATTGTTGCATTGGAAAGAGGAAACCACGTAAGTGGTGGAACAAGGAAATTAAACAAGCTATAGAAGAGCGTAAAGAGGCATCTAGGGTTCATCGAGAAGCCAAAAAGTTGGGATTACAAGAAGAAGAGGTGCTCCTTAGATGGAATACATACCGAGAAAAGAAAAGGGGTTGCGAGTGAGCTCGTGCAAGAGAAAATTAAATGCGCAAGTGAACGTTGGGTGCATAACATTCACAAAAGAGACAAAGGCGCCCCAAAAAGATTCTGGAACCATATAAAAGCACTCGGAGCTCCAACTATAAACTCGCAAACGGCTTTAAGGGATGAAGACTGTAAGATCTATGAAGGCGATGATGCGCTGCGGTAGATCACAGACGTTATCATGCATAACTTCGGCACGAGAAAAAGCGTAGTTCAGACAACAGATCCAGCAACAACAGAGAGGCCTGAGAGATCAAAATTTAGCATAGAAAGCTTTTATTGGAAAAAAGCAGCAGAAAATGTCCCTAACAACACGGCAGCTGGACCCGATGAAATCCAAATACAGCTAATCAAAAACCTCGGTCCAAAAAGCAAGGCACTGCTGACTAATGCCATAGAGCAAGTGATTAGAACAAAGAATATTCCCGATGGATGGCGTGAAAGTAAGATGAATCTCATCTACAAAGGCAAAGGAGATAAGGATAACACGAGCTCGTACAGGCCAGTTACAGTAACGTCGGTGATATATAGAATGCAATGCAAGCCATACAATTAGAACTGTCGAAGTAGGTGGAGGTAAACGATGTATTGGGGGAACTACAGAATGGGTTCAGGCCAGGCAGACGCTTCGAAGACAATATGTTTGTACTAACTCAGTGCATAGAGATTTCAGTAGCTCAGAAAAGACCTTTATGGATAGCATTTCTAGATATTAAAGGAGCTTATGACAACGTAGATAGGGAATTGTTGTGGGATATTCTTCAATACGAAGGCATAGATGACGATTTCGTGGAGCTGCTAAAGGAGATATATCGAGACAACCAAGTACAAGAGGTATGGGAAGGCCGAAAAGGAAATGAAATGGTGGGAATTCACCAAGGATTGAAGCAAGGATGCCCTCTGTCACCATTGTTGTTCACGCTTTACGTCAAGGGTATAGAAAGACGACTGGAAAACAGCAAATTAGGTTTCGATTTATCCTACATGCGTAATGGACAAATGGTGCAACAGAAGGTCCCTGGACTGATGTACGCAGACGACATTGTGCTACTAGCGGACAATAAAAAAGATTTACAGATACTTGCGAATATCTGTGGGAACGCAGCGACAAATCTAGGCCTTAAGTTTAGCACAGAGAAATCAGGGATTATGATCTTTAATGAACACACGAGTAACTTCGTGGTGTCAATTCAACAGCAAGTAATACCTATAGTGAAGCAATATATGTACCTCGGCGTACACATAAACGAAGCAAAGAATTACTCAAGCAACCACCAAGATAATCTGAAAATAAAGGGGAAGCGGAATGCAGCAATAATGAAACACAGAGCACTATGGGGCCACAATAAGTATGAGGTGGTGCGTGGAATCTGGAAAGGAGTAATGGTGCCAGCGCTAACATTTGCAAATGCCATTATATGCTTAAAATCGGATATATTGGCGGGTTTGGAAGTTAACCAAAGATCAGTAGGCCGGTTGGCTTTGGGAGCACACGGTAATACGACAAATGAGGCAGTGCAGGGTGACATGGGTTGGGCCTCTTTTGAAGTCAGAGAAGCACAGAGCAAAATTAGTTTTGAAGAAAGGCTCAGGAACATGGATGAAAATAAATGGGCGGCTAAAGTGCACAAGTATCTCTACATGAAAAGCGTGGACACAGAATGGAGGAATAGGTCAAGGAAGTTGGCAATCAAGTACAGGATAATCGAAACTTTAAATAGATAACCAGGGGTCATCAGAAAGAAAGTGAGAGAAATAGAGACCATGAATTGGATGCAAAGAATGGAAACAAAAAGGACAATGGAGATTTACAAGAATGAGAAGAAAGAAATTAGAAGGGAAAATTTGTACTTTAACACAAAGGGCAGTGCCTTGCTATTTGAGGCTCGAGCCGGTTGCCTAAGGACGAAAACATATCGGAACAAATATTCGGAACTAGATGAGACATGTGTATGCTGCAGTAAAGATCCAGAGACCACTCAGCACATCCTAATGGAATGCGACGGGATCCACCCAGCGAGAACCGTAGGTAACGTGCAACTCCCAGAAGCGCTTGGGTTTAAAGTGGAAGGAAACATAAACAGATCAGCCGTAGAGATCAGGAAGAGACGATCAGAGTACTGGTGGAAAAAAAGCAGGGAAAAGATGGATACGACCTGATCTCTTAAAACCATAGGCAGCGGTACAAGGTAAATTTTTGAAAAGTAAAAATAATGAGAGGTATACAAAAATGATGGATAAAGAACATGTATAATATACCTGATTAAATCACGCAGGCTAGGTGACTATTTGTCGCCGCCCCGTTTCAAAGGGGATGCCAATAAATCATGATCATCATCATCCCGGCATTCTCTTTGCGGACCATTCCTGACGTCATACTCAATGTGGCCTATAACTGAGGAGGGGGTAAGGTAGGGTGCTCGAGGCAATAAATTAAATTCATTTGTAAAAATCTGTGCAACTCTCAAGCCTGCTTTTTTAGGACATGACGGAGGTATTCAGAGGAACAGACCCAGATTTCATTGACAGCCGCTGACATCGAAAAATCGCCGGAGTTGCCCTTTAAGCAATGGCTGTGTAAACAGCGTTTGATGTCCATTTACCTATGAAATACGGTTTGCGCTGAATGTGAACGGATGTGGGGGCGAGGAGAAAGTTTATGCCCAGGGGACTGAGATAGGGGTGTCCTTTATACCCGCGGCTATTTATGATGTACAGCCTCCCGCATTTTTAGCTATACCGCACGAGAACACTGTAAAATGCTCCTGCATAGTTCTGAACTGAACATCGCATTAGACGACTCTTGCACAGGAGAGTCCTTAGTGCACTTGAGAGTACTTCTGCCGGTCTCGCTGATTATCGCCGCCTAATGGCGCTAAAATGACGCATGATGGACCCTCGCGCGATGTAGCTAAAATGCGGGAGGCTGTACATGGTAATGATGAAAATGGCTTTAGAAGGAATGAATGCACCAACGCGTGGCGCTGCGGGAAGAGGAGGCCGAGGCGACAACGTCGACAGACACTTGCAGTTCAAAAGCGCGAAGCGATCGCACACATCGTGCCTTCCGTTAGCATGAGCAGAACGGCAAGGTGAAGTAAAAAAATGGACAACGCTGACATGCCCCTGTGGTTCTAACCAATGCTGCTCGCGGTCACGGAGTTTTTTTTGTTGATGTGTCTAATAACACCACAGCACGCGTGTTCAATGAGTGAGCTTACGCTTACTGAAATCCATACTGCCACTACAGATACGAGCCTTACTGTTCGTGTAATATTCTAACATGTTGCTATCCTAATATTGGTTTGCCCTTATTTTGTTATTTTAAGTAAATAAATAAATAAAATTGTCCAGTGGCCAGATTCGAGCGGAGAACCTCTAACACAGAAGCCCGGTACTGTAACCAATATGCCAAGACGATGGCATAGTCTTGAATCCGTAGAGTCCAACGTGCAAGGCACCCTGATGGGTCGTGCAATAATGACGATCAAGACAGCGCGTGGTGGCTGTGACAATATCGAAGGCACGGGTAATAAATATGGACGAAACTTGCCGAGCGCCCAAATTATTGGCAAAGTGTTTTTTTTTTTTTTTTTGTCTCGGTAGCACTGTATTTTGATTTAGCTTTTGCGAGCGTTCCACTGCCATGTCTTACGACATATTCGTCGAAGCCAGGTTCCCCCTGTGCAAGAACTGCACTAAACCTGACACCACTGATATCCGTGTGCTCTTCAGTTGCAGCCGGGAGGTCACGGTGGTGCCATATAGGGGGAAGACTTCGCACCCGGCGGGGAGTGGAGAACAAGTGGTCGCACTGAGAAGGCCATGACGATATATTGCTGGCACTGTTAAGGAATGCTGTTAGATGTGACATGATAGAGGTGAAATTACGAACAAGCCGGCGTAAGGAGGAGCTTCGAAATTAGGAAGCTCCTCCGAAGCTTCGAAATTATGTGGTGATTGTGTGTTTAGGAAAGTAGGCAACAGCAAGGAATTTAGCTGGGTCGGAAAGTACGCCGTCCTTGGCCACGAACCGGCTGAGAACCGACAGGTGCCGCGTAGAGAAGCGGCATTTTTTAGATTGCGTTGGAGCCCAGCACCCTTTAGCTTATGCAGATGTGCTTGAAGCGCTGAAGGTGCGTTGCAAAATCTGCATAAAAAATGTCGATGTCAACTAGGCAGCAAAGACGTGTGCGCCGCTTCAAGCCCCGCACCTTCGTGTTGATCATGCGCTCGGAGGTGGCGGGCGCATTGCAAAGGGCAAAAGGCATGATAAAAAATTTAAATAAGCCGTCAGGTGTAACGAAGGCAGTCTTAGTACGATAGACGTTAGCCACGGGAACCTGCCAATACCCCGAACGCCGATCTAAAGATGAAAAGTACTCGGCGCCTTGTAAGCAATCAATGGCATCGTAGATCCGTGGCAAGGGATATACGTCTGTTATAGTTACCTTATTAGGACACCGAAAATCCACGTAGAAAGGATTGGAACCATCTTTTTTCCTTATAAGAACCACTGGAAAGGTCAGTGAAATGTCTGACGGTTGGATGGCATTTAGTCGTAGCATGGCGTCAACCTTCTATGTAATAATGCACTACTATGTGGCCGAAACACGACATGGTCGTTGACGCTGCAGTGAGTTAGAGCCAGTATCGATGCAGTGACGAACAGTTGAGGTACACGCAAGGGCAGGCTGAGCGACGTCAAAAGAGGTGCGGAATTGTGACAGCAGATGGAGAAGCTCGTAGTGTTGAAGAAGAGTGCGCCCGTCAGAAATATATGAACTGAACAGGTCGTTAGCTGATGAGTCAGTAAAGTTGAGGGCACTAAGCGGGTCGAGGTCAGCGGCAGATGACTCATTCGGAACATTGAAAATTTTGAACGTTCCGAAAATGCAAGACATTTACCTCGAGGCAGCTTGACGTCAATAAAAAGTAAGCAAGGGAGCAAACAGTCAGCAAGGTTCCTTCTAGTAGTCCCCGATAATGTGGTTGAGAGTGGCGATCTCTCCACATAGCTTACAGTGGAGGTCGATTAGCTCGGGGTATATGTAGGAGATGATCTGGGGGCAAGGAAAGGAGTGTGTCTATAGTCGGCTCAAAACTGCGAGTGTCGCAGAAGGGAGAGCGGCTTTCCGAAGTCAGAAAAAGCTGCGTGCGATCATCGAGTCGAAGGGCTTTTTTAGGTCCTACGACATGACTTCTACAAGCATATTATACTCTAAAGCAGCAATAATTATTTCAGTTAACGTTAACACTGCTGACCAAGCAGAATAATTTCGACGAAATCCATGTTCCTACGGAAACATAATCTGATACGTATCAATAAATTTATAGCGTCGTTTGGCAAGAATCTTCGCGAAAGTAAAGTTAATGATGACGAACAAGAATGTGGGTTCGGAGATACAAGGGTCAGTGTGATCTATATCTTTAAAAATAGGAATAACCTGAGCAGTTTTAGCGACGGCAGATACCTAGAGCAGAGTTCAAAGAATGATTAAACAAGTGACTTAAAACCAACCCGACAATATACATGTTCTTTTTAATCAGGCGAGCAGTAATGCCATCTGGCTTACAGAATTTAGGCGCTGAAACATTACTAACTGTCGCTAGGGCGTCCGAGAGTTTAAATTGTATATATAGCAAAAGTGTTGGAAACAGGACTGCGAGATAAATATATATTATCACAATCACAAGATTTCGCTGCTAAAGATGGGTCCATAAAAATATGTGATTGTTCTAAAGTGTATTTGCCAATAACTTCGGCAAGAGCCCTTGTTTTCCCCTACAACTTTATTTGTTATCTTGTGCTATCTTTTGTTACCTGACCTTTCTGCACAACTAAATGTGTTTAATAATCTCTTTGGCGGGAGCCAATTATAGAGAGAGATTTATGTCGCTTATGCAAACTTAAACAAAAGAATATTGGTTTTGAGTGTTTGAAGTACCTCCCCTGTCTAAGGGCACGCGTGTTTGCCATGTCCGCAATTTATTGACGTAATAGTTCAGCGGAAATCCGCTAGGTGGAGATAAGTATAAAGGAAAACTGAGACATCCACCCAAATGTAGCAATTTGCTACAATGGAACCCGGTTGGGTTTCCAATTTAGCAAATTGCTGCCTTTGGGTGGATGTCTCAGTTTTCCTTTAACCGCCATTTATTTCATTGCGTTTAGTCCTGACTATAGCGATATTAAGAACCATAATCACATCGGCTAGTTCTCTAACGCGGTGTAGCGTGCTGTAGGCCTTCTGCTGAGGTGACAACGCAGTTTCCGCACATGATTTGTCTTACGCGTCAGATTAGCCCGCGACGCCTCATCGCTTATGGAGTGCAGCTTCAACATGCATCAGCAGTGCTTACGAGTAGCCTACTATTTCGCATGCGATGACATCAAGCAAAAAGTTGCAGTGGCTTGCTCGGCTATGCCAGGATATACGTAGCGTTAGCAAAGGTTCAGCTGATTATTCTTAGCTTTCCTGGTTGTCTCCTACGCTCAACCGCTAATTTCCAGGCAACTACTTCGGGATCCGATGAGTCAAGCTTCTCCGTTCTTCTGCGCTGTTGAGCGGCATTTGCGCTCTCCTTCTCCATGGCTATACCACACTGGCAAACGCCAGTCAGAAGTGCAGCGGCTCCAGCGCAGTGTCAGACGGCGACTGCACAGCGAGCGCGCGCCGGCGCCAGTGCGTCTACCACGGCTACGACGTCACTCCTCTGGAATTCGCAGACCGGCGGCGGTGAGTCGCGCACGGCGGCGGCGGAGTGCGCGAGAGGTGCCGGCTCCGGTGGCTCCGGTGCGCAAGCCGTGTGACATCACTGATCCTTGCGCATGCGCAGCACGGCTCTTGATGTGCCGCGCGAAACGGGCTTGGCTAGGCCAGTGTAGCTAACGCTACAAAAAAAAAAAAACTGCGTCGCTAAGCGGAGCAGAAAGGCATCGACGTCGACGGGCAAATCTCGCTTTCTTCCGGCGAGAACCACGCCACCGTGAAGCAGAACGCCATCCCGCGTTCGCGGCGCACGCTGTGAACTTTGCCACTCGCATTGCCGAAGCTGAGCGCATCGCTACTAAACTGGCTTGCAAAGTCACTACGTAGCCGGATCAAAATGCTCGTTCCTTCGCCGAAGCGACTCGGCAGCAGGACGCCGGTCGCCAACAGGACGCCGCGCACCTAGCAAACCGGCAACACTGACGCCTACCCGCAAATCATGCGTCTTTCGCTGCAGCGAACGGAGAGTTCACGAAGCAAACGTGCAACACTTTCTCTGATGAAACGTTTCACTTTCGTCTTCTAAAGATTCCTATGAATTGCTTGAGGATAGGATAGGAATAAACTTTATATTTCCAACGGTTATGGCTGTTGGTGCCCGGGGCTAGGCTGCCAGGGGTCCATCGCCGGAGAAAAATCTCTCGAGAGCTTCGGCAATAGCCCTGGCCCGCTGGACGACCCACTCCTGGTCCTCGGGTGCCTCGCTGAGGAGGGCGGCTTGCCATCTCTCTGTGAGGCGCCCGCCTTCAGAGGGTCGTGATGTTGTCTTCTGTCTTCCTCTTGGTGCTTCTTGCTCATGGCGTTGACATTCCCAAAGCATATGGGCCATATCAGCCCGTTCGTGCTCGCACCAGGGGCAGCCGGGCGAGTATATAGGTTTCCTTTATAGCGTTGAGTATGCATTGCGCTGGCGGCGCGCAAGCACATTGCTGCTGAGATCGTGGTAACCTTCCTAAATAAGCGGCAAAGCTTTATATCAATAACCGAAGAAGCAGCACCAGTGCCCACTACCGCAAAGGTACAAAAACAATCCACGAGAAATTCAATGAGATTGGTCGTAGACATCCGAGGGTTTGATTTTCTTGATTACGAGGCAGTTCATCCCTTCGGAACAGTGCAATCTAATTTTCCGCGTCTGCAGGGCAGGGACGATGGAGCATAGGTGACAGATGGCGACGTTGGGGTGATGGAGGTCAGCGGCTCGCCGAAGGCTGGCGCTATGGGGAAGAGAATTCTTGTGGCTAGGCGGGTGGGCTGCGAAGTCATTCAGATCCGTCAGCAGTCGGTTGCATGGCTTCTGTGCGAACGGCGAGACAGTGGCGAAAGAAACATGTAACATGTCCCAGATAACCACAAGAATACCATATCGGACAGTTGTCTGCCGTGCGCTATTAATTAGTAAATTTTTGGGCTGATTGACCAAAAGGGAATGGCTGTGAGTGAAATGGTGATGGCGAGTAAGGAAACGACGTTTGTAGGGCCAACCTCGCATCGTCATCCGCGGAAGCCAAGCCTCCAGAGGTGGTAGACGAGCGAAGGACAGAGCATCAGTGTCCTGGTCTTGTATTACTTGCATGGCTGGGATGGGATGCTGCGATTGCTCTAGCTCGGTAAGCAAAAGAGCGAGCTGGCCGTTGACCTCCTCACGCACTAATGCCTTTTTCTGGGCCCACAGAGTATTTTCATCAGCGCGGAGAGTCAAGGCCGCGACGGAGTCGTCTTGCGTCTGATAGTGGCGCGTTAGGGCGCCTTTTCTGCGCAATTCGTCAGAACTCTATTGTAAAAGTGGCCATGCTCTTCTGCGACGGTTGGTGTGTTTTTAGGTAAAAACATTTGGAATGCCCCATCGGCAATTCCTTTAAGCATTTGCTTGAGGTTATTCGCCTTGCTACAACATGACCTCATTTCCTTGTTCCTCATTACAACATAAATAAATTCGTGTGAGTAAATTTACCTCTTGCTAATAATAAAACGGCCGAACATTGCTAGAGTTGGCTGGAGCTGTAAGGACGAAGTCGTGTGCATACTATTCTGCTACCAAAAGTAATATTATGTTCGCTAAAAAGGTCACGTAAAGTCGAACAGACCGGGCGAGACCGCGCCAAAAGAAGCCGCGCCGGACGCGGTCGCACGTGCGGGATACGCCAAAGTGACCAGCAACTGGATCGTCATGAAGCTCATGCAGGACCGTTGAACGCAGATGTAAAGGCACAACGAGAAGCAGCTCAGGGCCATCTGATTGAACATTACGACGGTAAAGAGTGCCATTCATGAGGATGAACATGCGCAGTGAGGCGTCGTTAGGTACGGATTCCAGCCGATCAATGAGCGATCGCAAAGAAGCATCACGGCGTTGTTCGTCACCAAGGAAGGAAGGAAGGAAAATAAGAGGCGAAAGGCAGAGAGGTTAACCAGGTAAGTGTCCGGTTGGCTACTCTGCACGGGGGGATGGGGTAAGGGCAGGAAAGATTAGAAAACAAGAGAAGATTAAAAAGAAGAAAAAAAAAGAACAAGAAAACACATCTGTCCGCACAATTCTATAGTGTTTCATGAGTTCGTCACCAATCTGGAGAAACTGAGATATAGACTTAACGCGAAGGGGTTAGGTTCGATGTCCGATCCGTCTCGTTGGTCAACAAACAGGGTACGGGACAAGCAGTCCGTGTCAAGATGGAGGCGGCCAGACTTGTAGGTAACTGAGTAAGAGTACTCCTGGAGGCGCAGCGCCCAACGACCAAGTCGTCCAGTAGGGTCCTTCAGTTAAGAAAGACAACAGAGAGCGTGATGGTCACTGACAACACGGAAAGGGCGGCCATACAAGTAAGGATGAAATTTTGAAACCACCCAGACAAGGGCAAGACATTCGTGTTGCGTAATAGAGTAACTGAGTTTAGATTTCGATAGCAGACGACTTGCGTACGCAATAACACGATCAATGCCTCGTTGGCTTTGGGCTAAAACTGCGCCAATGCCGTGACCGCTAGCGTCTGTGCGCAGTTCGTGGGAGCAGCTGGGTCAAAATGGGCAAGAATAGGTGGAGTCGTTAACGCGGCGATCAGAGAAGGCGCCAGCTTTTAGAGGACCCCAACAAAACGGGACGGGACGTCTTGTTTGAGAAAGTCAGTCAGTGAATGTGCGAGCGCCGCAAAGTTGTTCACGAAGTGGCGAAAGTAGGAACACAGCCCCACGAAACTAGGAACGTCATGGACAGACCGGGGAACGGGGAAGTTCTTGACAGTGCGTACCTTCGCTGGGTCTGGTCGGGCACCCGAAACGTCAACGAGGTGGCCCAGCACAGTAATTTGTCGAAGAACGAAGTGGCACTTCGAGGAATTAAGCTGGAGGCCAGCTCATCGGAAAATTGCTAGAATGGTCGAAAGCCGCTCAAGGTGTGTTGCGAAAGTGGGGGAGAAAATTATCACGTCGTCCAAGTAACCAACACACGTCGATCATTTAAATCCTTGAAGCAGTGCGTTCATCATTCTCTCAACGATGGCTGGTGCATTACAGAGACCGAAAGGCATGACCTTCAAATGTAAACGCCGTCAGGGGTCACGAAGGCGGTATTCTCGCGATCCACATCATCTACAGCGATTTGCCACTAGCCAGATCGAAGGCCCAGGGGTGGCACCACCATGGAGGCAGTCGAGGGCGTCGTCAATACGTGGAAGAGGGTACACGTCCTTCCAGTGGCGTAGCCAGAAATTTTGTTTGGGGGGGGGGGGGCTTAAGTTGCAACGCGGCTTCCTCCTTGTAAAAGTTGTCGAGGCATCAAATGCAAGAATAATAACTGCATTGCCATTGGCAATGCCATTGTATATTAGATGCTGAAACCGAATTACGTAACGCTACGCACTGTCAAGACAAGTAAATTATGTTTGATTTATAAAAGAATAGCTTCGTATGCCCCAAAAATTGGGGAAGAAATAGCTGATATCAATGCTTCCGCGTCTTTTTTTTTTGTGGGGAGGGGGGGGGGGTCCATCTAATAAGTAAAGAAAATATCACGCGAACTTTAGAACTATATCAGTTCGAAACCAGCAAAGCAGTGCATGCAGCTGATATGAAAAACGTAAAGGCCATAAAATGAACAAGTTGAGGACAAATATTTTGATGAATCTTTGTCATTCAACAACCTTGTTTACATTTTTGTACATATTCAATGACCAGGCAAAAACCTCAATGACGCTGTCCTTCGTTGCAATGGACTGCGCAGGAGCAGATGTTACCGGTCGTATATTGTAATTGCAGCGAAATTATAGTCGCAACAGTGAGTAAATATAAAAAGCAGAAGTTCCGCAAGATATACATTAAAAATGCGAAGATAGAATGGAATATACAAATGCCAAGATAAACGGCAAGAACGTGTCGCGTGAAACCAAGTTCACTGCTTGTGTACACAAAACCTCGCAACAAGATATTTAAATATACGTATAAGTCTGCAATAAACCTACGCATCTAAGGAAACGTCACTGTATATAATGCGTCAAACAAGACAAATAAACATGTTGCGCAGTCACAGATAGTAAACTACACCCATACGAGTATAAAGACAGACGATCCAGGCAAGAACAAAACTATGATCTCAGAAATCGTGATATGCATTTGGGCCATGCTGCGATCGCGACAGCACCATGTGGCTGTCGAAATGCAGAAATCGAAATGCAGAAATGCAGAAATGTCGAAATGCAGAAATCCAGAAAGAATGCAGAAATCAATACGAAAATGTGTATTTTAACTGCCTGCACAGCGGCAATAATTATTCTGAACCCCAAATTAAAGAAGGGTATTGCTTCGTTTCAAAAAATAAGTAAGAACATGTAGCTAAAAAGGAAAGAAAAGGACAAACGAAAGTCATAGATGATGCGGCAACTTGATTTACCCAACATCCGTGTGCGTTTTTGGGAAACGCCGCGTGTGCCGACCTTTCAATGAGCAAGGTTTGTCGAAATTGGTTATTGATGTCCCCGTAATTTTTGTATTCCCAGGATAATTTTGATCATCATGTAACTGTTACAATAAACGGTGAAAACTTCTGTGGTTTTAAAAGCTAATGAACAGTCGCACGTTTTCATAATTACGAGCTTATATAGGAACGTAAAGGAACAGACATTTTTACGGCCATTGATTTTTGCTGCTTCGCTATCTAAACGATAAACTTCACTCATCGGGGAGGTTTAGCGAAGCGTTCAATAACTTCGGACACGTTGATGGTGACGTCTCTATGGGTGTATAGAAGCGCCAGCATAACCATGCGTTTCTCAGACATTGTAAAGCGCAAGTGTTTTTTTTAGTAATCTCATGTTTGAAAATCTTTCTGCCCTGGCAGTGCCGCTGGAAGGGTGACTAGAATCTGCAGCAGTTTGTACACATGTACATATCACCTGCAGTCTCCATGAGAGAGGGCATCTATTCCTGTGCTAAAACCTAAAAACACTTCCATATCGTTTCCTCAGCACCACGCTCGACAAGGTAGACAGACGTCCTCTTACGGAAGCCATAACTCTTGGTCCCTGGTCCCAGCCGACGTCGGAACGAACTGCTTTAAAAGCGCTAGTGCGCTTTTTAAAAGAAACAGGACTTAGTGAAAAACTATAAAATGTGCGGACTGATACGTTTCTTTTTTTTTCTTTTTAATCTTCTCTTGTTTTCTAAACTTCTCTGCCATTACCCCATCCCCCTGTGCAGAGTAGCCAACCGGACACTTAACCTGGGTAACCTCTCTGCCCTTCACCTCTTATTTTTCTTCCTTCCTTCCTTCGATATCGTTGACATCCTTTTTACGTACCTTGCACAAACAGTAAGCTGTTCGATTCCAGCAATATTCGTCGTTTCGTCAGCAAGTACGGAGAAGCAGCCTGCAGCGTTCACTTTTGCATCTAGGCTTTCTTTGATAATTTCACCACAAACTTCTATAATTTGGTCTTGTACGTCTGGTCTAAATACGAGGAATTATTGGGGCAACTTTCCAAATGGTTCTTCAGAGATGTATGTCCGCAATTAGCTCGCATGCAAAGAATCGCTCTGAAAATACCCATAATTTAAGCGGGGGCTTTGCTTCAATCCATAGGACCACTGTCCCTATATGGCCACGGAGAGCCAGATCTTGTCGCCCGCAAAAAAGAACTGCCTCAATAATAGGCCCGTTAACTTTCTTCTGTTTTCTCTTACTTTACTTTGCCTGCCCTGGTCCAGCTGATCGATCATATTTGCCGCGCTTCCTGAAAATGTTTGGAGAAAATTATCAGATGCCAGCTGACAGCCACGGTGATATTTAATATTTTCGTGTGTGTGGAAGATTGCGAGCGCGTGCTTCCATTTCTGGAACGGCTTGGACACGCGCGTTCGAGTGCGTGCATGTTGGCCCAAGTTTATAAAAACAATAAACCCGGAAAGTTCCAGAATTAAAAATCAGAAGCACGCCTTTGGAAATGTCAGTGCACTTCTTGCGTGAAAAGTGTATGAGAACTTTATACCCATCAAGTTTCGGAATTGAAATCCATGCGCTCCGTAGATTTCGGTGCCGCTGCGAGATGCCGCGACGCGCCCGCTCGCTATCGAAAAGCCCTGGAAACTTTGTGCTCGGCGGGGGCTCCTTACGTTATGTGACTGCAGGTGCATGGCCGTTGCGACGAAATCCAGTCCGAGTTCGCAATTTTCGCGCCGAAATGTCTTTTCGAGCGTCACATTGTAGACAAAATCCAGAATGATTCCCGGCGCCGGTGGTTGTTTTGGTCGGCGGTGCATGACAGCACGAAAAAATTTCGGGGGGGAGGGGCTGAAGCCCCATCAGCCCCCCCCCCCCCCCCCTGGCTACGCGCCTGCGTCCTTCATGGTGATTTTGTTGAGGTGCTGATAATCAATGCAAAAACGCCAGGAACCGTCTTTCTACTTTATTAACACGACGGGAGAGGCCAAGGACTAGATGATGGCTCGATGATGTCCTTCGCAAACATTTTAGCCACTTCTTTTTGAATCACTTCGCGCTCTGATGCGGACACACGGTAAAATCGGCGGCGAACGGGCAAAGAGTCGCCAGTGTTGATTAGGTGGGCGACAATGTTAGTCAGGCCCAGGGGTCGATCACGAATGTCGAATATGTCGCTGTATGAGGCCAAAATTCGACAGAAAGCGTCGGCCTGCTCACGCGAAAGGTCTGATTCAATAATGTTTCGAAAAATACTGTCATTAGAACTTGGTGACGGGGAAAGTTCAGCTTCTTCAGGTGCAGTTATGGCGACAACCTCGACGTCATGGTCTGTTATAGCGGTGAGGTGGGCAAGCGACGTCTTGTAGGGCACCACTTGGGGGGTCAGGCCAAAGTTTAGTAGCGGGAGGAACACACAGTTATCAGCTAATGTGGCGATGGTATGTGGCACAGTAATATTGCGCGTCAGGACAAGCCTTTAATCGGAGATACGATATAGTCCCCGTCAGGAATGGGAGGGGTCGATGAAAAACACGCGTACGTGACGGCTCGAGGCGGTAGGCGAACAAAACCGGTGGGGCTTAAGCGGCTGACGGGCGTTTCGAAGGCATCTGATAAAAGAGGAAGGTCGAGGCAGAGTGTTTCAGAAGAACAATCAATTAAGGCTCAGTGTGCCGAAAGAGAGTCAAGGCCAAGGATAAGGTCATGAGGGTAGTGATAAAGGACGACAAAAAAGGACAACAGTGTGACGACTGGCAATGCTGACACGGGCGGTGCACATTCCGATCACTTGAACAGGACCACCATCGGCAACATGTATCGTCTGTGTCGTAGGCAGCGTCATAATCTTCCGCAGGCGGCGGCGTAAAGGGGCGCACATAATATACAAGTGTGCGCCAGTGTCGATGAGGGCGGTCACAGGAACATTGTCGACTTCGACTTCTAGAAGGCTATGTTGAGTGGGGAGCGTCAGTAGAGGATTTGCAGGGGACGATGGCATTGCAGCTTTACCTCCATAAGCTGCACTATCTAGTTTTCCTGCGGCGATCGTCCAGAGAAGGACGGCGAGGAAAAGCGGCGAGGCTGCGGAGAGCGGAATTGGCGGCGTTGCGGCGACGGGGAGCGGGAGAAGCGGCGAACAGGAGCAGTGGTGTCAGAGGGAAGAGGCTCGTGGGAGGACGACGAGTAGTAAGTAGGGGAACCAGCGGCGGGCCGTCTAAAATAAGTAGGGTGCATGGAGGACTGGGGAGAGGCGTAGGTCCAACGGCGATGGCAATAAGGAGATATTTGCACGGCCTGATGACAGGGGAAGCAGATGGGCTGATCGTCGGGCGTTCTCCATTCCGCAGGATTGCAGAAGGAGAGGGGAGAGGTGTAGGATCGTTGAGCGGGTCCAGAGGAATAAGGCCGAGCGTCAGGACAAGTCAGTGGGCACGCTAATGGAAGGCCAAGATTGGCAAACTCCTGCCTGACGACAGCTTGAATGAGGGACACTGATGGCTGCGATGGATCACTGGCGTGGGTTGTAAACACGGGGTGTTGAATAGTTGCAGGACAGGCAACTTAAATCTCGTGACGAACAATGCACGTAACGTGGCCACATGTGGGCGGCAGGCGAACGGCATCACACGATGAAGTTGCAGCGGTATTGGGCAGCCGGGTGAATCTCTGGGTAATACGGCGACTCTTTGCGTGTTCAAGCCGCCGGTACTCTTTGATGATTGTGTCGATGGTATCAACGTTGGTATAGACGAGCAGGTTAAAAGCGATACCGTTGAGCACATGAGAAACCCACTCGTACTCAGGCATGTGCTCGTCAACCTGGCGGCAAAGAGCGATAACGTCCTGAATGTAAGAGACGCATGACTCGGAGGATGTCTGTGCACGAGTAGCAAGTTCATTCCGCGCAGCAAGCTGCCGACCAGTGCTGTCATTGAAAAGGTCGAGGATCTTCTCTTTGAAAGAGAAGTAATTTCCACCTCGTGCGTCTCGAACCACACCCGCGGTGGGCCATCGAGGTAAAAAAGCACGTTGGCGAGCATAAGGGTCGGGTCCCACCTGTAGCCGGCACTGATTCGTTCGTAAAAGTTGAGCCATTTGTCGACGTCAACCTCAGGATCACGAGCAGGAGGCTGAACGATGTAGGTGGGAGCCACAGGAGGGGCAGGGGGTGAAGACGATGTGCCTGCACCGACTGACATGGTCGCAAGCGTGATGAGGTGGCCGTTGCGGAGCTCCGTGGTCGAAACAGGGAACTACCCAGCACTTCAACCATAAAGATGTTACGTAAAACAACACAAGGTGGGACTATTTACACTCTATTTACAGCATGTGAAAGACACAGTAGCCAAGATGATGGACAGCCATCAGCACCAGAGAGAACCGTCTTCTTGGTCATTTGCCCCAGGCTGATTGTCTTTCTTGTAGCAATATAACTGCAAGTGGGCAGTGTTTTGAGAAACGCGTTGGCGGTGCCGTTTGTCCCGTGACATTTGGAGGAGCACTCGGCGAGGAGGAGAGACCAGCCGACGAACGGAGCGTAGTAAAAGAAATAGCGAAACCAGCGAGGGCCGCGTTTTGATCACGAAACGCGTCTAACTCCCCTGTAATTCCCCGGCACCATTTCAAAAAATTCTCGCGGCTACTTGTTAGTTGTTGATTCTTGCGCAACTGCCGCACCACAACTAAATTTTGACCTCTGGGTGGGTTAGGGGTCCTCTATAGAACTGGGAGGGTGGCCAATGCGCCGCGCGAATACTAAAGGGAGCCTATACAGTTTCTCTAGGAGCTGTTCGCTTTCTCCGCTGTGGAATCTGCTCCAAAGTGGCGGGCGTCTGCTACGCACTCGATATTTCTGTCGCCATTACCCAACAATGCGATAATTACGGTTCTATAAAATACAGTGTTACTGGAAGATAATACTGCAGTGACTCACCGCACAGAGAACGCGTTTGTGGGCTGTAAATATGGAGATTTTGTATATTTCCTTGTATGCTTGCAGGTTTGTGGCCGCAATGGTCAGCACTTAGGCGACTGTTTCAGGCACACATTCAGCGCGCACTCAATCGTGGGCGGAGGTATTATAATTCAGTTATGTGTGGCATGACCAAGGTAAACGCGCTGCAATATAGAATAAGCACGAGATGGCGAGCATAATCAGGAGAACGAAGCTGATATAAACGGCTTGCTAATGCTAACGATTTGTGGACTTCATTTACTTCGTTTTATTTCATGATTTCGATTTGCTTTACAAGACTGCCTCCCGCGCTCTGCTGCTTCCTTCTTGACATGAAAGCAAGGAGGTTATAAAAAAACTTCGAAGTTTTTTTATAACCTCCTTACATGAAAGTAACTTTCGCAATTTATACCGCATGCTCGAGGGTTCGTACATAGAAAATATACTTGCTGATCAATTAATACGTAGTTCTAATTACACAAAGAAAAGAGACAACTTATTACAAGGCCGTAAACTTTTCATGTTTCACTGCCATTGAAGGCAATAGCTGTACTGATATTTGAAGTTAATAGCAATATTTGTAGTGCATCAAAGGTTGTAATATTGCTGACAACTATGTCAATATACACTTCAGACTCTGCCCAGGCGGCGCTGCGGAAAAACCCGCCACCAGCGCCCCCATCGCAGCCTTGGCGCAAACTGAGTAGTCCAACTAGAGCTGTCCGCAAGCGAAGCTGCATAGGCCATAATGGAGCCCCCTCTTTCGGTTGTGTTGAGGCACGGTTTCCTGAAAATCAACGACCTGGAAAGCTTCTTCCGCCCATCCACGCTTCGGACAGGGAGCAGAGCGAAGTACGTGTACAATGTAAAAGAAGTTTCAGGTGTTAATTCGGCGCGCTGCAACTCGCAAGCACAGCGAGCATCGTACGACATCGAGTTCGAGGCAAGCACTCCAACGTCCGTTCTCTAGCGCCTAATTGTGTTAAATTTAGGTACGTACATAATGTCAAAACGATGAAGTACATATATGATTAATTCAGTTAGCTAAGTAGCTTACGGTCAGTGGTACAAAGCTCGCTTTATCAGGGGCGAGTGGTATGCAACCTTCGCCTTTTCAGTTGCGTTCTCGCTTCAGCTCTCGATTCCTGTGCATTCGAGCGTGTTATCGCGCATCTTCGAATGTTCTCTTCACGGTTGTCTTCCGTTTGTATTTGCTGCAAATGGAGATAGGTGCGTGTCCGCTTTCGCGGGATACAACCGAAGGCAAAACGAACCTAAAGGTGGTCGCGAACAATATTTTGGGATTTGTTCGTTTGAACACGTGTTAGCATTTGCTAGTTGTTGCACGCGCTAAACTGATGGCTATCTGGTTTCAAGTCTCTCAAAGGGTGACCGCTTGTCACTCGATCGTTCCTGGCTCACCGCTGCGCGATTACATCTGTTCACGGGCAGGCGCGTATATACACAAGCGTTGCTGCCGTTTTTGCGTTTCCTTTTTTGGAGACCACAAAAGCTCTATCGCAGCTTGTTGGCGATAAGACGAAGGCTTCTCATTTTTTCTGTTTCCGGACGTGCACGCAACCATTTTTCAGTGCGCTTATCTTCTTATTCATGAATAAACATTGTGTATTTTACAACACAAACGACTTTCCTGTCACATTAAGGTGACTCTAAAAAAATTACGTCCGTTTTTTTCGAAATAGGTACTTTCGAAGAATTTAAATCAGCAATTAAAGAAATCGATCCTGGGGGGCCGCATTTGGCAAAAAAATTCGACCCTCCAAGGGTTGAGCATTTTATCGTAATGTTTAATGTCGTAATTATTCACAGAGAATAAATTCTTCCATAGCCTTTTTGAGGCAGCAAACAGGGTGCGAACATAATGAAAGTAAGCTTCCTAAAGTGCCTGCACGCCGCATCTTTCTGTCTCGCGGGAGCTACACCACCGCTCAGTACCCTTGAATTTTTAGCAGACGCTTAAAACAACACACGCCCACAAATAAATGTAAATAAACGCGACATTTTTTTTCTACACACGTGCGTTACTTCACAATTACTCATCCAGTGCACCTACAGCCACTTTATTGCTCACATTAAAAAAAAAACGCAGTCGAGAGGGCTCAGTGCATTGCGAAACGTGCTTGTTGTATCGGAAAAGCCGAAACTAGAAATGACCTCGCGATACCACAATGCCCTAGCACACGATTTTTAATTCATAAAGGAACCAAAATGTTTGGTTAAACTGACCTGCCAAATCTCTCCGTCCCACTTGCTGAGCCAAGCGGAGGCGGACGTCTGTAAACAGGTGGAAATATCGATGGCACATACGCAGGCTGGTTCGCGAAGTTGTTTTTTCTGTTGCCAACGAAGTGGCGGCTGCAGGTTCTTGAGTTTTCGCTTCGTTGCCATAGTCCCCCGTCAGGGCTACGCAACACAATTACATCAGAACAGCATTATCATACTTTCTCATGTGAGCGGCTGTGTTGTGGAGAATGCGAGTAATTCGCTTACCCAACACATTGAGCCGCCCGTATCGAGTGCTCTCGCCCTTCTCCTTCATACGACCGCGATGGAAATTGGTAAAACTCAACTTTGATATTCATTCCTTCACGTTCATGGCAATTTACAACGCAACAGCAGCGTAGATTGCGGCGTTTCTTCGTAGCGCGCGGAGCTGTTGCGGTTACCGTCGTACATCGTTCTGACGAGTGAGCCAACAAGAACTTTATGGCTTTATGGCAGTTCAGCGGCGCGTCCGACTAGCGGAGAAATTCATAGCTCTCTCTCTCTGAGTGTTAAATGTGCAAAAAAAAAATCGCATTATAAATCGTTGTTTCGCACTCGCTAGCTGCTTAGGCAACTTAGCAAGGGAGTCGGACTTTGCACTACTCAATTATTACCTCTTCGCACCGGCAGGTGGCGCTACGTGTCTTGCAAAACTCCAGAGACTGACGTCTATAATTCAAACTAACATAACATCGTCATGCGCCATAAATGCTTGCTAGTTTACGTAACAAACATTCGTTAAGCAATAATTTACGCCTACAACTATCACATCGGCGGGCCATTTGCACATGATAGCATGAGACAAGTAAGATGTTGAAGGTTTAAGAGAAGATTCATGGATTATATAACAAGGCTATTGTAACAGTTTATCTTTTACATAACAAAGGAGTAAACGGTTGGACCAGTAATAGCAATCTATTTCAATCTAAAAAAAGATTGGAGAACGCTTAAGCTTCGCCTTTATGAGTGGAACGCGATAGACTTATCAGGCCCCATTCGCCTCGCATTTTTTATTATGAGAAGGCTTCACTGCAACAACAACGTGCCATAGCCAGCTTACAAAGACCAAGCTTACACCGATCCCCTTAAAGTCGGCTTCACTTTTAAACGCAAATGCATTATAAGCCGCCTTATATGAAAATGTGAAGGCCCTAGGACCTTTTTTTTTTACTTTTTAATTAATTCTTTGATTTGCTCCGCGGCGCGCGCGTGCCCAAATTTAAGAGGACGCGTTATCATTCAAAAGTCCCTGAATGTTTGTCAGGCTTCCCGGCAACTGCAGCTTTCTATTTTCTCCACCTTCGCCTCTGCGTGCCGCTACCGTTTTACGCTGCCGAGGAGGCGAGCGCCATCTGAATGGGGTTTTCGCAAGTACTCTACCCGAGCGCACCGCTGTTGTTATGGTAGAAATGCTGGTAAAGGAGCTTGTGTTTGAGTTTCTTGGTAACAGATTTACGTTTCTCATAAATTAATATTCGACGCTGTCATGTCTAGGTTGCAGGTAACTCATACATTACGATTTTTCTTACGGACTTTGAGAAATTCGATTTTTGTTCACCTATGCCTTCCGCCACGCGGAGGGCCTGTCTGGTGGGGGTGGTTCGGAATGGATTTCTCCGCCACGGACGCCGACGCTTACGCCGACGCCGACGCCGGATTTTCTGCGGCACAGGACCGTTAATGCTGTCGCCTTAATATTAAATTTGCGTATAAATAAAACATTTCCGAAAAAGAGGAGGGACTGGGCAAACGCAGATAACGTAGATGCAAAAGCGAATGCTTCTTGCGCGATGACTGGATGTCTCCGCACCATGTGACCTCCAGACCCCGCTCTTTTCTCTGTTCTCATTGACCTATTATACGTAAAGTAAAGCCCGTACACCGTTTTAATCATACGGCGTGATCTTTGTAGTTTTGTCTCCGCATTATGTACGTCATCACCTCCAGTCTACTCTCCGTTCTCTCTTCTCATATTGAGCTATCATACTGCGTAATGTAGTCCCAACATTGCATCACCGCTCCCGATGTTCCTTTACTTTCTCTCTTTTCTTCCCTCATTAGGTGGTTAGGCGCCCCGCCCCATTGCTAGGCATTACATCATCACCTCCAATCCACGGTGTCAGAACAATTTCTTACACCATGCTCCAATCTCGCTCTCCTTTCCCTCTCTCACGAACTGAAGAAGGGCCCTGAAGCACTTTTTATGGAAGTGGAGAAAGGTGTTTGAAGTGAAAATAGGCTATTTCAGAAATACTTTGCCGCAAAAAGTAATTCAATGGATTTCGCTGGGCTGGTAGCTATCCAGTGTATAGTTTTTGTTCCATGTTGCCCCCGTGCTATCTCAAACCGGAAGCAATCTGCAACGGTTTTATCGGTGCTCGGCTCCGGCTGTTCCCTATCCATGAAGGAGGGCAAGGTGCACACTTACTGCTGCGCACCAGCCTGCAATACCGGCTACCCTGGTCATAGGTAGCATGACGGACGCACTTTGTCGCTCTCTACAGCCCCAAAAGGACGAGAATCTCAGAAATCAATGCGCCGTAAGGACCAGCCTTTCTCAACGACGTCGAGGTCTGCGACAAGCACTTCGAGACGAGTCTTATTTTACGTGATTAGGTACACGTAGTTAATGGATAGTGTACCTGACATTGCTTTTCTTTTAAATGTGTACATTTAATACCAGCTTCGTATAAGTACGGCGAAGCTCCTCGCTGCACGCCATCTCTCAAGCGAAATAAGCTATCATTATTACGGTGCTACGGCCGTCTCTACTCTTTCTCTCGTTTCCCTTACACCCTCTTTCTGAGCTCTTTGAACAACAAAAAGTACTAGTAGAGGCTAATAAATTGTCGAATGAAGACATGTGGTTATGGCTGTAAACCACTGGCGACCGTGATGGAAAAGCTCGTAGTGCATGGTGAGCGAAGCTGTCACTGCACGTAAGTGCTGCAATTGACTGCGCGAGTAATCTACTTTTTTTAGTTACTCTTAATTCTTACATGCATTACCATTTTGTCCGCTTACCCACGCGAATAACTTTGTTTTCGTTCTCTCCTTGTGCGTGTGACATCATTTTGCGCGTTTCTACGCTCGCACAGTCCCACATAACCGTTCCCGAACCCTATTATAACACCGGAACAAGGCCGCGCTGATGCCGTTCGACACGTGGTTTTTGCATTATCTTGCTGCCCCAGCACAAAGAGAACTCATAAAGATGAGTAACTTTTACGCCGTACCGCAGCATTGAAGTTAAATAGCCTCCATGTGTCTTGCGTAGAAACTGAAGGCAAAAAACCACAGCGGGCAGCAGACGCCCCTCGCTTTCCGCGCGCTTGCCGAGCGCAGAAAGCCCACGGGTCCGGTACAGCAGCGGCACGGCGAGGCAGTTCCCCGCAAAAGCCTCACGCGGAAGACTGCGCTTTGGACACTCCCAGTATGCTAGGTCACTGTAACGTGGAGGTGCACCACAATGGAATACGGCAGTGGCAGGGAGTGGTGGTGTCAAATCCAATCAGATAAGGCCACATTAGAGACACAGCCACGCTGGGTTGAGGGGACCGTGCACGGCCTCCGATATATGCACACGCCAGCTGGTTTTGAAAATAAGAAGGCGCTCAAATCTCGGAGGCTATAAACCGTGGAAGTGACACCAGGAATATGTTGCAATGTGAACGCAGAGATTAATGCACTTTTTTTTTACAGGCGTTTAAAAAAAATGTTGATTCGCAACTGTGGCAGCGCTAAAATAGCACCGCACTTCGTGCCTTGCTTTGTCTAGCCATTGCCTATTGTTACCATATGGTGTAGCTTAAAGGTATCCAAAATATGACAGCGCACCCTGCTCGATCTCGAAGGCCTCTAGGTCGCTTCTCAACAGTAGCGACACCTACTTAAAATACTTGGCCCGTGTCGATGCTGAAGCTTGCGCCGATCGCTGTGCACATTGCTGCCACTCAGTAGAGGTACGTGCTGAGACAAAGCTGTAGTCGCCCTAACCGCGGCTCACGAAGATGCAGAATGTCACAGATTACAGCCGTTTCTGCTCTGGTAAAATTTCTTGCAAGTGAGCGCGTTTTCACGGGATAAGGAACTGAGAGTAGGTCTAGTTGAACAAGACAGCAAAACGAGAGAGCAAAGGCCTTGGAGGTGGGCAAGTAGTTTCATGATTTAGTTGTTTTGCAAAGGGAATGGCCAATTTCATATGGATGTTCTGATCGCGATGAGTAAAATGGTTCAGAACTTCGCATTTCATCTTCTGCTTGAAATAAATTTTCAGGATGAGGTAGTCGCAATGCTTTTCGGTGCAGTCAGAGCAACGGAAGATTTACAGATGATGCAATAGAAACGATACGATAATTTGGGCAAAATAAAGCCGGTGCTATGGATCTCAACCAATTTTAGAATACTGCTAACATAATGTGTAACCCGTGCTCAGTTTGCATACCTCAATTTAGAATGACGAAATGTTTTATAAATAATTTCACCCTGGGCAAACTTAATATGAAATTCTTACAGTGTGGGCAGTCAGGATACAGAAAAAATTAAATGGTTTCCTGAAAACTGCATGCACAAAAGATCCCTTCAGATAATAACTGCGACGTGACAGGTAGAAAGTAATGAGCGAATGAGAAAATAGGTGCAATACATTAGTACTTGCAGTTTTCAAGGCCTAAGTTGTAGTTTTTTCGCGCAGCGAACGATTGCTGACTAACTCTGTACAGTCGCCAATCGTGGAACAACTTAGTACCCAGTTTTGTCGTGAAAATACGTAGAGAGCACCATAATTATTAGTGTACGATAAGAAATGTCAATGCAATTTAATAATATAAGGCAGCGTATGGGAAATGGTTTGTGCACCAAAAGCAGGATAACATCGATACCCTAGACTGATTACCTGATATGCTCAAATAACGAGCTGACTCAAGCTCCTCAAAACGGGCTCGTGCGTCTTTTTTACTTGCTCGAATAGTAGAAGGGCGTTAATGATGTCAAAGCACCCTAATCTCCCTTAGGTGTTTCTTTCACGAACAATACCGTTTTTGCACCTCGAAAATAATAAAAGGGTGCGCTAAAGGTGTTCTGCTCACCAGCACACCTATTTTCAAAATTCTAGAAATATGAAGGGTGTAAAAAGGGTGTTTTGATAATATATCTAGCCATGAGGGTGTAATTATTCTTAGAGTGCAAGCTATCCAACATGCAGTTGAAGTCCAGTAAAGGAATATTGGCTCCAACGCTTCTGCCATTCCCCTTACGCGAGTCGTGACGCAATAAATTGCAGTGCGCAATGCCTCCTCCCTTACCTAACTACCCACTCGCTCAGGAAGACTTTCGTTCAGCGACTTTAACTGAAGGTTGACTCGCGCTTTTTTTTTTTTTTTTTTTTTGTACAGCGAAGTTGTCAGCCTCTAGTTGGTGGGCATTTTCCGTGTCCGCGTCCGGTAGCAAAAATGTGGGCCGACCCCGGAGGGGCACATCGCGCACTAAAAGCCAGCAGTGCCGCAAGTGAGGGGAACAAGCTTTCCACGCTGGCTTCTTCTAATTCGAAAGCATGATGTAACCCATTATGCGAAAATCCGGCGCCGACGTCGGCAGTGTGACCGAGCGATGGTAGCAAAAATGGCCGACGGCACAAAAAAGTAACGGCACGCCAACAACGCTCGAATTGACGTCAACTTTCTCATAGGGGTTCCTGCAAAGAAAGTGAATTAATGACTGTGAAAAGAACGATCGATACATTTCAGTCTCAGTGGGTATCAAACCCAGGCCTCCGGGGTGCGAGGTGAGCGCACTTCCCCTACGCCACGGCAACTGCACGGCTGACTAAAGGTGTGTCTAGTGCGTATGTGATTGCGCACGTCACGTCGCAGACATCTGGTTGACTAAAGGTTTCCACGAAGGTACTATAATGCTTTCGCATTCCCCCACGTAAGCAATCTTAAGTGCCTCTGCAGAATAATTTTTATATTTACCGTTTCCATAAAAAGAAGTTCCCACACATAAAAAAAATATAAAACGTGGAATGACGCACGGTGCCTAAGGAGCTGATCAAACAACGCGTACACGAATAAGTACCGTTATAAACACGTGCGGAAATTTATGGTCACTGAGTGTCCGCAGATGAAAGAAGTTCGAGTTGCAATCTTTCATCAATACTCGGCCGCGGTTGTTGCGATTGTTGTCAGCCACGGAATGTGGGCCTCTTGTCTTCGCTTACTACGTTGCTTTCTTAATGCGATTTCTTGAGTTTGCTCCCTTTGGCATTTCTCGCAACCCAGGCGCATGCCTCCGGCACTTTTTTTCCTAAATTTGTGGTAGCTTCAAATACCACCGTAATGGACAGCGCCATCGGCCCAAAACAGTACCAGCAGCCGCAAATACGAAAATTGTGGCTTGAGCTTGGAAGCTGCTGGCGGATGCCTGTTCGGCCTTTCTATGTGCTGTTTCCAGCAGCGTGATAATGACTATGCAGGATAACTACGAGGTAGGAAGTGTCTTTATTTAAAAAAATAACACCCAAGACATGTGACAGGTGCTTTTTACAACGTCGTTGCAATGTCAGTTTCACGAGCCGCCCACGAGATTCCCCTTGGCATAGTACTACTTCTTTGAGATCCTCGCGGTGTTTCCTGAGCGTGGCTGCGTCCTGGCTGTTGCCGAATAGTCCAACCAATCAGAGGGGAATACGCGCGCTGCGCACTCCACTGGGTGCATTGTCATACCACCAGATGGGGCTCGCCTTCGCGCATCCGCGAAGCGCAGGCATGATTACCGGAGCGTATGACAACGTGCACCGCTACATTTCGTGGCATATTCTGGAAGGGGAAGGATTAAAGGGCAACTCCGGCGATTTTTTGACCATGTCGAGCTAATAAAATATTTATGTTCCCGAGACCCTCCTGTGACTCACCTGATAGGAGAATTGTTTCGCAAATTCGAAAATAATTTTAAATAAGCAAAAAAGCGCAAAAACGAAACAGAAACCTGAGCAAGCAGCCGATCGAACCTCTGCGTGTGACGTCACGAATGTATCCCCGGCGGGGAAGGCGCGCAACGCATGCCGGTCTCGCCCGTGGGGTGAACGAAACCGGCGAAGAGCAGACGCTCAGCTTATTCGTGACCGTCCGGACCTTCGAGGACCTTCGGGTGACATTGCATGTAAGCTGCACCACCTATTCGGATCTGTCAAACAGTGGCAGTTATGATTCAGAAGAATTCAATAGCCACGAATCGCCGTCCTCCACCACTAGAGCCAGCACCCATGCGCAACATATCGCGCTGCGACATGAAGACCAAGGGTAGCCCTAACCACTGATATACGCGCTGCTTGCTATTTTAGGTGTTTTATCCCTCTCAGGGAACCGCTTCGCATGCTCACTGTAAGATGTGGAGCACGACTTTCCGCATTTGTATCCCACAAGAACGCCGCTGACAGTCCAAAGCACCGACCGGTGCATTTGTTTACATCGGCAGGTACAGCGACCACTCGTACGTAGTTCGCTCGAGATAGCCGCTCATCGGTGACATCAATTAATGTCAGAACATATCAAAACACGTAGATTTTGTGCATGTAAGCAACGTTACATCACTCTGGGTCACGCTGATACGTGCGGCCACGCACCTTCGGAAACAGCGAGCGGGAGACCGTATAGTAGGGAAGCGTTGTGCAGCCTGCTTTTCATTCTTCGTATTCTCTTCATGCTCACAATTAGTGTTCCGTAAAGTAGACATAGATTGGGACATTGCGCGTATGATCGTTCATTTAGAGAATGTATAGTTTTCTCTCGGAAACGCCGATGTCATGAAGTATGACATCGTTGTCAGCTGAACGCGATGGTTGTTTACGCATGCTGTATCGAAGGGGCCTCCGCTTGCTGCCCATTTGGGATACGAGGCAAACAGTGCACCTCGTAAGCTAAATAATGAGTCAGCATAACAATGGATTACATTGAATACACCCATGGATTTGCGTAGTCACATTTCATTTAGGGAAGCGCCGGCGAGTGCGACTGGCCGCATTCGAGAACGGCAACGTATACGGATGTTGATTGCGCGTCGTGTTGTCGCTTTTAGCTTTTTGCGTGTGCACTGTACGAAATGAGGAATGGTTTATTTCAAATCCGTACGGTCAAAACTGAACTACAGAAGCAGCTTTACTCATTCTAATAGCTTAATTAGCTTCATATCAGTCCGCCCTTATGAAAATGGCCACGACCTTTATGTTTCCTGTCTGTTTCCTTCTTGTGCCCTATGTGACCTTTATGTTTCCTTGCCCTTTATGTGACCTTGAGGAAACATACTTCGTGTGTACCGCATGTTTACTCATTCTTTCGTACGACTCGAGGAAGCAAACTGAATATTTCCTGTAGGATGTGTCCTTTGTGTTTACGGCAGGATGTTACCTGTGTGTGCACTCTATGTTACCTGGCTGTGCACTCCCTCTAGTGCACATCGAGGTAACATAGAGTGCACACAGTAATTATCTGAACTTAACACATGCTACGGCTAGAACTATTATTTTATTATTATTAGAACCATTATTTTTCCTGGCGTATCCAGGAAAAATAATGGAGGGGGGGGGGGGCTCGGTTTTTTCGGCCCTCGACTTCGTGAAGCTACCTTTCCTTTTCTGCTCTACGCAAATTACACGCTGAAATTCGCTCACTCACAAATTCAAAACGTGCGGTCACTGCTAAAAGATGCCTGTCTTTTCAAAACTGCGTGTGATTGCTGTGTTGACATCGCAGGGGTATAAGTAGGGCAGCGCGGATCCTGTAAATGCTTGCGTGGGCGCGCAACTGAATAATTTTTAATTGTCAGTTGGCTGAGTCGTTAAAGATGTGTACGGAGCATGGCCATATTTGTTTGTTTACGCGTGCATGCAAGCAGTACGCCTGTTTCACTTCGACCGAAGCTCCAGCTGCCGCAGCAAGCAAGCCATCGGCACGTTTTGTCGTCTTTATTCCTTACGCTACGAGGAAATATGGTTCCACCGATTCAAGATGAGGTCACATATTCTCTAAAACACGACACTTGGCGCCATAAGAAGCGTGTATATGGGCGGTGATCACGAATTTGTCATCGGTGGTTGTCGTAGCAGCCGAAGGCCGTCCGCCATTGCAAGCAGACGGAGCAGAGGTGCACGGGCTGAGCGCTGATTGGCTCATGTCCGCCAGCAATAGTTAGCGCATGGTTCGCCTAAAATTCCTGTATATGGGTTATAAAAAAGACTGCACACCCAGGCACTTTGAACTTAATAAATGCTGTTTAAATACCGGCCTTCTTTCCAGCTACAACTTCCTCCGCGCAACAAAATTAGATCTCGAAGGCCGTGCTTTTGCAAACTACATTTTCTAGAAGCGAATGTAGATCTCGGAGGCTACGTTCACTTGTTTACCGCAGTGTGGCGCTGCTGCAGTGTGACGTCCATAGCCGACGGGAGCGGACGTGTCGAGTCGAGGTGCCATTTCAGCGCAGCAGGAGCAGCGTGCCAAAGAGATAAGTTTTGTTATTTTATATTTCACTTTTTGGTTTTTTTAGGAGGGTTAGCTTAGCCAAACAATCTTTATAAATTATTTTAATGCTTTCTCACTTTCTTGGTCTTCTCGCTTAGATCGTAGGTAGAAAGTAGGTAAAGAAATTTTTTTTTCTTTTCCACATCTACGCCTTGTTAGTACGAGATGATGGTTGGTACTAGGGGGAACCCACGCGTGCGTTGTTCTGAGTGCGAGCGTTCCTACGCGCTGGAAGAAACGCGGTTTAAATCAGCACGCGAAGCGAACGGTGCAGATTTTATCTGTAGGATGTGTGTGCTAGGGTCGCGGCTAGACCGCCTAGAGCAAGACAAGGATAAGTTAGCTAAGCGGGTTGGAAAGCTAGAAAAGGAACTTCAAATCGAGCAGAAGCAGAGGAAGGAGGCAGAAGAAAAGCTAGCTAACGCAGAAATCCAGCTGAGCGCCACCATTCTGCAAAGCAATGATGAACGCATCGAGGCGAGCACCGCGAACGGAGCTGGCTCCGATGCGAGTGCAGAGACAGCCGAACCCGCCACGCCGGTAAGCAGTGGCGCAAACGTCAGTGATAATCACGAAGGGGATACCACTGACGCGGCCGGGGAAGAAAACAAAGCCAAGGGCAAGAATAAGAAAGGAGGGGAGGGCATTGTGACTTCGGGGGCAGCTTTCGGCGGTGAGGGGGAAGGAAAGCGTCGAGTTGTCTTTGTTGGGGATTCCAACATGCGTAAAGTAGAACCGGCGATAGCAGAGAGGGTAGGGGCAGACGAACGAGTCCAGGTTAGCGCGCTTCCGGGAAAGCCGATTAGAGAGGTGATCGCGAAGGCCAAGGAACGCATGTGGGACACAATGGAGGAGAGACACCTAGTGGTGATAATGGGCGGAGTGATTGACGTACTGAACGGACGAGGAGCAGGAATCACAAAGCAAATAGCCAAAGGGGTCACCGACCTGCGGAATGTTTCAAAAGAAGTACAAATCGCGGTGTGCACGGTGCCAGAGGTTGAAAGGCAGGGTTATAAAATTGAAAGGGCAGTTCTTGCAGTAAACAGGGAAATTTGGACTCTAGCTAAAGCAATGAATTTTACGGTCATTGACATCAACCGTGAAGTGCACCGAGCAGGCCGCGAAGGCGCTTTTGTGCGTGACGGGATACATTTTAGTGAAAGTGTAGCAACACCGGTCGGAAATCGATTCGCGGCACGAGCTGTAGCTTTTTTAGGCGGGCCCCAGGCAATCAGGAAGCAGGATTAAGTATTGAACATAGCGAAACACCAGTAAGGGCAGAATTAGGCGACCAGGAGTCAGGAAAAGACGCAGAAAGGATAAGAATAGAGAAGGTAAAATTTGCTACATTAACATGCAGGGTGGTCGTAAGCAGGAAAAATGGCTGGAAATTCAAACGCAACTGAATGATGAAGCGATTAGTGTGTACGCCTTGACCGAAACGCATCTACGAGATTTGGAGCAGCCGCCTGTTATTGACAACTTTGTATGGGAAGGGTGCAACAGAATGACCGGGTCAAGGAAAGGCGGAGGCGTAGGCGTACTAATTAGGCGAGGTCTGAAGTGGCGAAGGGTAAACGAGACATGTAAAGAGCATTTATGGATTAGTGGTACATGGCAAGGTAAAAAGACGTGGCTGGGAGTAGCTTACCTGTGGACAGGTAGTGATAGCAGGGAAAAAAATAAGGAATTGGTCGATTGCATTAGAAGCGATATTAATGAGTTCAGTAACTCGGGCCAGGTGATATTAGTGGGAGATATGAACGCGCACATGGACGATTTAGACGGATATACTGATTACAACGGCTCTCTAGTGCTGGATTTGTGTGATGAACAGAACCTTATAGTAGTTAACAGGGAGAATAAGTGTCATGGACAGGTAACGTGGCAATGCGGAAACAGGCAGTCATGTATCGACTACGCCTTAGTCTCAGAAATGGTCTACGAACAACTGGACCAAATGATAATAGACGAAAATGGAAAAAATAGCCTGGGAAGCGATCATAGACGTTTAGCATTAAAGTTTGGGAGAGATACCAGCGCAGAACATGAACCAATAGCCTCAGAGTTTTTAAAAATGAATGACGAGCAAATAACAGAGATCGCAAACAACATAGAGAAGAAAATTGAGGCTTTTCCTACAGCAGTCTGGGAATATAAGGAACTGGTGGAGGTTATGCAGCATGAAATAAGGCGGACACGGCAATACAATTGTTGGATTGGAAAGAGGAAACCACGTAAGTGGTGGAACAAGGAAATTAAACAAGCTATAGAAGAGCGTAAAGAGGCATCTAGGGTTCATCGAGAAGCCAAAAAGTTGGGATTACAAGAAGAAGAGGTGCTCCTTAGATGGAATACGTACCGAGAAAAGAAAAGGGTTGCGAGTGAGCTCGTGCAAGAGAAAATTAAATGCGCAAGTGAACGTTGGGTGCATAACATTCACAAAAGAGACAAAGGCGCCCCAAAAAGATTCTGGAACCATATAAAAGCACTCGGAGCTCCAACTAGAAACTCGCAAACGGCTATAAGGGATGAAGACGGTAACATCTATGAAGGCGATGATGCGCTGCGGTACATCACAGACGTTATCAGGCATAACTTCGGTACGAGAAAAAGCGTAGTTCAGACAACAGATCCAGCAACAACAGAGAGGCCTGAGAGATCAAAATTCAGCATAGAAAGCTTTTATTGGAAAAAGGCAGCAGAAAATGTCCCTAACAACACGGCAGCAGGACCCGATGAAATCCCAATACAGCTAATCAAAAACCTCGGTCCAAAAAGCAAGGCACTGCTGACTAATGCCATAGAGCAAGTGATTAGAACAAAGAATATTCCCGTTGGATGGCGTGAAAGCAAGATGAATCTTATCTACAAAGGCAAAGGAGATAAGGATAAGACGAGCTCGTACAGGCCAGTTACAGTAACGTCGGTGATATATAGAATGGCAATGCAAGCCATAAAATTAGAACTGTCGAAGTGGGTGGAGGAAAACGGTGTATTGGGGGAACTACAGAATGGGTTCAGGCCAGGCAGACGCTTAGAAGACAATATGTTTGTACTAACTCAGTGCATAGAGATTTCAGTAGCTCAGAAAAGACCTTTATGGATAGCATTTCTAGATATTAAAGGAGCTTATGACAACGTAGACAGGGAATTGTTGTGGGATATTCTTCAATACGAAGGCATAGATGACGATTTCGTGGAGCTGCTGAGGGAGATATATCGAGACAACCAAGTACAAGTGGCATGGGAAGGCCGAAAAGGAAATGAAATGGTGGGAATTCACCAAGGATTGAAGCAAGGATGCCCTCTGTCACCATTGTTGTTCACGCTTTACGTCAAGGGCATAGAAAGACGACTGGAAAACAGCGAATTAGGTTTTGATTTATCCTACATGCGTAATGGACAAATGGTGCAACAGAAGATCCCTGGACTGATGTACGCAGACGACATTGTGCTACTAGCGGACAATAAAAAAGATTTACAGATACTTGCGAATATCTGTGGGAACGCAGCGACAAATCTAGGCCTTAAGTTTAGCACAGAGAAATCAGGGATTATGATCTTTAATGAGCACACGAGTAACTTCGTGGTGTCAATTCAACAGCAAGTAATACCCATAGTGAAGCAATATAAGTACCTCGGCGTACACATAAACGAAGGAAAGAATTACTCAAGCAACCACCAAGATAATCTGAAAATAAAGGGGAAGCGGAATGCAGCATTAATGAAACACAGAGCACTGTGGGGCCACAATAAGTATGAGGTGGTGCGTGGAATCTGGAAAGGAGTAATGGTGCCAGCGCTAACATTCGCAAATGCCATTATATGCTTAAAATCGGATATATTGGCGGGTTTGGAAGTTAACCAAAGATCAGTAGGCCGGTTGGCTTTGGGAGCACACGGTAATACGACAAATGAGGCAGTGCATGGAGACATGGGTTGGGCCTCTTTTGAAGTCAGAGAAGCACAAAGCAAAATTAGTTTTGAAGAAAGGCTCAGGAACATGGATGAAAATAAATGGGCGGCTAAAGTGCACAAGTATCTCTACATGAAAAGCGTGGACACAGAATGGAGGAAGAGGTCAAGGAAGTTGGCAACCAAGTACAGGATAATCGAAACTGTAAATAGACAACCAGGGGTCATCAGAAAGAAAGTGAGAGAAATAGAGACCGTGAATTGGATGCAAAGAATGGAAACGAAAAGGACAATGGAGATTTACAAGAATGAGAAGAAAGAAATTAGAAGGGAAAATCTGTACGATAACACAAAGGGCAGTGCCTTGCTATTTGAGGCTCGAGCCGGTTGCCTAAGGACGAAAACATATCGGAACAAATATTCGGAACTAGATGAGACATGTGTATGCTGCAGTAAAGATCCAGAGACCACTCAGCACATCCTAATGGAATGCGACGGGATCCACCCAGCGAGAACCGTAGGTAACGTGCAACTCCCAGAAGCGCTTGGGTTTAAAGTGGAAGGAAACATAAACAGATCAGCCGTAGAGATCAGCAAGAGACGATTAGAGTACTGGTGGAAAAAAAGCAGGGAAAAGATGGATACGACCTGATCTCTTAAAATCATAGGCAGCGGTACAAGGTAAATTTTGAAAAAGAAAATTAATGATAGGTATACAAAAATGCAAGATAAAGAACATGTATAGTATACCTGATTAAATCAAGCAGGCTAGGTGACTATTTGTCGCCGCCCCGTTTCAAAGGGGATGCCAATAAATCATCATCATCATCATCGTCCATGCCCGGTAAAATTACTGGGTGTTATATTGAGCTGGGCCCGCTGGGCCACGTGTGTGCAAGAGTGCTCGTTGCAGCAAGGCGGTAATTTAATCATGTTTTGGAAGTGTCTCGACAAACTGTGGTCCTTGTCGTGTGTATTAATCATCATGAAACCTCTGGACTTGTGTAATGATATCATTTCGTCGTATGTTTCGTGTGAAACGCCAGTGTCTAGAGTCTACTACAGCGCCCATCCGAGCTTCCTTTGTTCTCGCCAGTACGGGTTCTCTCGTGAAAAACGTGGTGCTGTGGCTTCGAATCATGGTCTGTGGAAGAAATTGTTGAAAGTTGTGCTTTCGTGTGCTGGAGTTCATCGGCAATTAGACAGTGTTTGCTCCAGAAAGAGCGTCGGCACCGAAGTGCCTTCGAGACAAGAAGCGTTTGATGACTTCACATCTTGAAAGGTAAGCAAGTCTCGCGCTTGCGCGCATTCTTGTCGCTTATACAGGGTGTTTCAGTTAACTTGGGACAAACATTAATACTATGCTAATGTTACGTAGCTTGACAGAGCCAAGGTAATGTTGCTTGCCGTCGCTTGGAGATACTTCGATTATTTTTTGCATTCCGCCTCATTAGATAATTAGCTCTTAATTAATGAACTTCTCAATTATTATTATTAGACTAAAAGTGTCAATGAAAAAGTTGTAGAGCGACATGAGAAACTCGATACAGATTTCTTTTACTCCGTAAGTCTTACATAAAAGTGTTTTTCCGAGCGTGAAAGATGCCCGCGAATACCCGCAAAGCGCGTCGAGCGGCCAGTCGCACGGCAATTTTGCATGTATTCGCGGGCTTCTTTTACGCTCGGCGAAAAGGAGAAAAAAAAAAAACTTTCGAGCAGATAGCAAAAAACACGCTCGGGCAGATAGCAACAGCGCAGTCTGTTTAAAATAATTAGTTTAAAGCTTCAGTGTTGACATTGCCATACCTAGCACATCACCAAAACAACTGCATTTAATGTTTGTATAATACGATGATTTCCTTTTCTTTATGACAGCTTTATAATCCCCTTTTCAAGTGACGTTTTATAACTCCTGTGAGTGTTTCCTCTTAGTAGGTTGTACTCCCTTAGCCGCACGCTTTTATGCTTCCCCGTGTGCTAGGAGGTCAGGGCTCCTCAAGCTGTTCTCACAGCTTTTACCTGTCCTCGTAACTTTTTCTTGCTGCGGAATAAAATTCAATTCAATCGTTTTCACTTCTGCACGTTTCTTAGCTGTGTGCATACAGGCCAAACTGTTCTTGGATATATGAAATTTACTGCATAAGTGAAAACGCTTGGCCTTTTATTTTTCAGGTGTCTTGTGAGCTCTCATCCAAGCACCCCATTCCAAAGGTCTGCTGTGAGCCGATGTGGCATATGGAAGTAACATGCAGATAGTTCAATAAACTACTTGTAGTTTCAGAGAAACCTTTGCAAAGTATTGTCGACACTTTCTTTTAAAAGTGCAAGCACTTATCCAACGTGACATCTCTGCATCCGAACATTACACTTTACATTTGTGACAAAAACATCTAGAACAGCGACACTGCATGCTGTGAGGAAAGTACAAGTTGTACTGCAAGTGTTATACTAAAATTATTATTATAGAACAATATTGTGTGAATTTCTGTGCCCTAGCAGAGTTCCAATCAGTATGCTTATAATAAACCATATATGCTTATCTTTAAAACTCACACAATGTGCATAAATATAAAATGGGCACAGAGAACTCATCTATGCATGTCTACAGAAAATGCAGGATACAGGATCTTTTCAGTAGGGCCACATGAAGGGTGCATAAAGGTGGGAGTCATGAAGGAAACATAAAAGCAGTGGCCAAATTTCAGCATCTAGGATACATAAAGTACGGTAACATGAAGGATACATAAAGGACGGACACACGAAGGAAACATAAAAGCAGTGGCCAAATTTCAACACGCAGGAAACATAAAAGATGTTTCCTCATGTGACCCCTAGGAAACATACAGTAATCATAAAGGACATAACCATTTTCATAAGGGCGCCAGAAGCAGACGCACGAACTTGGCCACTGTGATAGGCTTAACCTCGGCTGAACGCCATCGGCATCGGCTGAAACTATGTTTGCGGATGGCGAGGGCTGAAGTTCGTGCAGCCAACATCGCAACACCGCTTGCCATCCCGCATCACTTGCCCGTCCACAGGGAATGCAACTTCTCGCGACAGCAACATCTCACACCAAGCGCTAGCTCACGATCGTCCACTACTGCACGCTCTCGTCGCTGTCGTCTGCATGATCCCGGCATGCTCTGTGCGGACCATTCCTGACATCATACTCAATGTGGCTTATAACTGAGGAGGGGGTAAGGTAGGGCGCTCGAGGCAATAAATTAAATTCATTTGTAAAAATCTATTTGTAATTGTAAAGGACATGACGGAGGTATTCAGAGGAACAGACCCAGCGAATTTCATCGACATCCGTTGACATCGAAAAATCGCCGGAGTTGCCCTTTAAGCAATGGCTGTGTAAACAGCGTTTGATGTCCATTTACTTATGAAATACGGTTTGCGCTGAATGTGAATGGATGTGGGGGCGAGGAGAAAGTTTATGCCCAGGGGACTGAGATAGGGGTGTCCTTTATACCCGCGGCTCTTTATGATGTACAGCCTCCCGCATTTTTAGCTATACCGCACGAGAACACTGTAAAATGCTCCTGCATAGTTCTGAATTGAACATCGCATTAGACGACTCTTGCACAGGAGAGCCCTTAGTGCACTTGAGAGTACTTCTGCCGGTCTCGCTCATTATCGCCGCCTAATGGCGCTAAAATGACGCATGATCATCAATGACGCATGATCATCAATCAATCAACCACCAAGATAATCTGAAAATAAAGGGGAAGCGGAATGCAGCATTAATGAAACACAGAGCACTGTGGGGCCACAATAAGTATGAGGTGGTGCGTGGAATCTGGAAAGGAGTAATGGTGCCAGCGCTAACATTCGCAAATGCCATTATATGCTTAAAATCGGATATATTGGCGGGTTTGGAAGTCAACCAAAGATCAGTAGGCCGGTTGGCTTTGGGAGCACACGGTAATACGACAAATGAGGCAGTGCATGGAGACATGGGTTGGGCCTCTTTTGAAGTCAGAGAAGCACAAAGCAAAATTAGTTTTGAAGAAAGGCTCAGGAACATGGATGAAAATAAATGGGCAGCTAAAGTGCACAAGTATCTCTACATGAAAAGCGTGGACACAGAATGGAGGAAGAGGTCAAGGAAGTTGGCAACCAAGTACAGGATAATCGAAACTGTAAATAGACAACCAGGGGTCATCAGAAAGAAAGTGAGAGAAATAGAGACCGTGAATTGGATGCAAAGAATGGAAACGAAAAGGACAATGGAGATTTACAAGAATGAGAAGAAAGAAATTAGAAGGGAAAATCTGTACGATAACACAAAAGGCAGTGCCTTGCTATTTGAGGCTCGAGCCGGTTGCCTAAGGACGAAAACATATCGGAACAAATATTCGGAATTAGATGAGACATGTGTATGCTGCAGTAAAGATCCAGAGACCACTCAGCACATCCTAATGGAATGTGACGGGATCCACCCAGCGAGAACCGTAGGTAACGTGCAACTCCCAGAAGCGCTTGGGTTTAAAGTGGAAGGAAACATAAACAGATCAGCCGTAGAGATCAGCAAGAGACGATTAGAGTACTGGTGGAAAAAAAGTAGGGAAAAGATGGATGCGACCTGATCTCTTAAAATCATAGGCAGCGGTACAAGGTAAATTTTTGAAAAATAAAAATAATGATAGGTATACAAAAATGCAAGATAAAGAACATGTATAGTATACCTGATTAAATCAAGCAGGCTAGGTGACTATTTGTCGCCGCCCCGTTTCAAAGGGGATGCCAATAAATCATCATCATCATCATCATGGACCCTCGCGCGATGTAGCTAAAATGCGGGAGGCTGTACATGGTAATGATGAAAATGGCTTTAGAAGGAATGAATGCACCAACGCGTGGCGCTGCGGGAAGAGGAGGCCGAGGCGACAACGTCGACAGACACTTGCAGTTGAAAAGCGCGAAGCGATCGCACACATCGTGCCTTCCGTTAGCATGAGCATAACGGCAAGGTGAAGTAAAAAAATGGACAACGCTGACATGCCCCTGTGGTTCTAACGAATGCTGCTCGCGGTCACGGAGTTTTTTTTGTTGATGTGTCTAATAACACCACAGCACGCGTGTTCAATGAGTGAGCTTACGCTTACTGAAATCCATACTGCCACTACAGATACGAGCCTTACTGTTCGTGTAATATTCTAACATGTTGCTATCCTAATATTGCTTTGCCCTTATTTTGTTATTTTAAGTAAATAAATAAATAAAATTGTCCAGTGGCCAGATTCGAGCGGAGAACCTCTAACACAGAAGTCCGGTACTGTAACCAATATGCCAAGACGATGGCATAGTCTTGAATCCGTAGAGTCCAACGTGCAAGGCACCCTGATGGGTCGTGCAATAATGACGATCAAGACAGCGCGTGGTGGCTGTGACAATATCGAAGGCACGGGTAATAAATATGGACGAAACTTGCCGAGCGCCCAAATTATTGGCAAAGTGTTTTTTTTTTTTTTTGTCTCGGTAGCACTGTATTTTGATTTAGCTTTTGCGAGCGTTCCACTGCCATGTCTTACGACATATTCGTCGAAGCCAGGTTCCCCCTGTGCAAGAACTGCACTAAACCTGACACCACTGATATCCGTGTGCTCTTCAGTTGCAGCCGGGAGGTCACGGTGGTGCCATATAGGGGGAAGACTTCGCACCCGGCGGGGAGTGGAGAACAAGTGGTCGCACTGAGAAGGCCATGACGATATATTGCTGGCACTGTTAAGGAATGCTGTTAGATGTGACATGATAGAGGTGAAATTACGAACAAGCCGGCGTAAGGAGGAGCAGAGCCCTACGAAGCTTCGAAATTATGTGGTGATTGTGTGTTTAGGAAAGTAGGCAACAGCAAGGAATTTAGCTGGGTCGGAAAGTACGCCGTCCTTGGCCATGAACCGGCTGAGAACCGACAGGTGCCGCGTAGAGAAGCGGCATTTTTTAGATTGCGTTGGAGCTTAGCACCCTTTAGCTTATGCAGATGTGCTTGAAGCGCTGAAGGTGCGTTGCAAAATCTGCATAAAAAATGTCGATGTCAACTAGGCAGCAAAGACATGTGCGCCGCTTCAAGCCCCGCACCTTCGTGTTGATCATGCGCTCGGAGGTGGCGGGCGCATTGCAAAGGGCAAAAGGCATGATAAAAAATGTAAATAAGCCGTCAGGTGTAACGAAGGCAGTCTTAGTACGATAGACGTTAGCCACGGGAACCTGCCAATACCCCGAACGCCGATCTAAAGATGAAAAGTACTCGGTGCCTTGTAAGCAATCAATGGCATCGTAGATCCGTGGCAAGGGATATACGTCTGTTATAGTTACCTTATTAGGACACCGAAAATCCACGTAGAAAGGATTGGAACTGTATCGAGCGTAATGCACACAGTGATCACCACAAGAAGAAGCGTTTATTGAAGACAAGGGAACGCATATATAGCCGCCCTTGCGCACAGCGTTGCTCTCCTTGTTCGCCCAGTGTTGCTGCCTTGGCTGGCCGTTGCATCCTCCTTTCTTTAAAGAATGAAAACAGTGAAAACACAGATAGGACTGAAAGCATTGAAAGCGCTGAAAGCACTAAAAGCACTCAACATCGATGCGTAGCAGTCGACACTCGTAGGCTGTTTCAGTCTGCTGGAACCCGTGCGTGTAGGCCAGGCGGTCTGGGGGTCTTCGCGGTCTGGTAGATCGTCGCAGTGAATCTGCAATGTTGGGCACTCCTGGTGTGCCTGCTGGTGGTCGGTCCTGTGTGGCCTGCGGAGGTTCTTGCCTCTGCTGTGTGACAGCGCTCGGAGATGAATCAGGGGCGTCGTCGCAGTCGTCCGCCTGGTAATGGATAGTTCGATAGAACGCTTCTGGTGTTTTGCGAAGGTGCTGTCTATTTCGACGGAAAATCCGGCCATCCTCAGTCAGAACGGTGTACGATCTCGGGGCCACGAGATCTTGGACTTGCGCTTTGATATCGCATCTACCATTTCGGAGGATTCGGACGACGTCTCCCTTCTGTAGCGGAGCTAGTGGTCTTCCTGAGGCCCTTGCCTGAACATGTTTTTGAACGAGACCTGAGGATGACGCTGAAAAATTTGGAAGTAGCGTTCTTAGACTTCGTCCCATTAGCAGTTCCGATGGTGAACGGCCATCTTCGAGAGGACACACCCTGTAGTTGAGAAGGCCCAAATAGAAGTCCTCTTTCTTGGTCTCAGTCTTGCCCAGAAGCCGCTTGACCACTTGTACGCCCTTCTTTGCATGCCCACTGGACCTGGGAAAACGTGGACTTGAAATCGTATGCACAAAGTCATAACGAGCCGCAAAATCTTTAAACTCTTTTGACGCAAACTGCGGGCCGCCATCACTGCAAACTTCTAGTGGTATTCCATGCCTTGCAAAGATCTGACGTAGTTTATGAATGACAGTTGTTGCAGAGGTCTCCTTCAGGTGCTCGACTTCTGGAAAATTAGAGTAGGCATCATAGACAACCAAAAAATGCTTTCCGGCGTGTTGAAAAAGATCTGTACCAACTCTGGCCCATGGCATGTCTGGAACGGTGCGCTGGCACAGGGGCTCGTCAGGCTGTCGATAAGCAAACTTCTTGCAAACGTCACACCTGTCAATGAACTGGGCAATATTTGTTGACATTCCTGGCCAATACATCAACTTGCGAGCCCTCGATTTGCATTTTCCTAAGCCGAGATGCCCTTGGAGCACTCGTCGCAGCATCTCTGTTCGCATGCTTGCAGGCACGACTACTTTGGTTCCCTTGAGGAGTACTCCGTTGACTACAGAAAGTTCTTGTGTGAAGGACTTTAGCTCACCTTCTATAGGCATTGATGACTGCAGCCTGGAGATGACGTCTTGCGCCGTTGCATCACTGGCAGTTGCTACCTGCAGACGGGATAGGGTGGCTGGTCCGACGACGGCAGTCAGGGCGCCCACGACAGGAACTTCAACGTCCGTTGTGTCTTTTTCTGGTTGTTCCCGTGATGGGATTCGTGACAATGTGTCAGCAACAACCAATTTGCTGCCTGGAACATACTGCAACTCAAACTCGTACTTCAGCAGTCGAAGAAATAGTCGTTGCAGACGCGGTGGCATGTCGCCTATTTCCTTCTTTTAAATTGCCAATAATGGGATGTGGTCGGTTTCGATAACGATATGTCTTCCTATGACATAATCATTGAACTTTTCACAGCCGAATGTTATGCCCAGGGCCTCTTTTTCTATTTGGGCGTACCTTCGCTCGGTTTCTGTGAGTGCCCGCGACGCGTAGCTTACCGGGCGCCAGTCTCCTCCATGTTGTTGGAAAAGCACTGCTCCGAGTGCAAATGCTGACGCATCCGTCGACAGTTTTGTGGGAAGCTCGGGATTAAAGATAGCCAGGACGGGCGCTTCCGTCAGCATCATCTTGAGCTGCGCCCACTCACGCTCGTGAACATGCGTACATTCAAAAACTGTGTCCTTTCTAATCAGGCTGCGCAAGGCCTCAGTATGGGCTGACAACAGTGGCAAGTACTTGCCGAAATAGTTCACGGTACCAAGCAAGCGTTGAACGTCTTTCTTGGTCGTTGGCGGAGGGTGGTTTAAAACGCACTTTATCAGGTCGGGATCGGGCTCAATACCTTTGGAACTAATCTTATCACCCAAGAAGCTGATTTCAGTGCGTCCGAAAATGCACTTTTCTGCATTCAAAGTTAGGCCCTCTGCCTGTGCCCTTTCCGGCGCTTTGAACAGGCGTTCATCATGTTCCTTTTGCGTAGAACCCCACACTAGCACATCGTCAATGTACACACGTGTTCCCGGGAGGTCGTCAAATATCTGGCTCATTGTACGCTGGAAAACTTCGGGTGCAGATGCAATACCGAACGGCAGTCTGAGATACCGATACCGGCCAAACGGCGAACTGAATGTGCAGATTTCTGATGTCTTTTTGTCGAGAGGAATTTGATGAAAACCACTGTTGGCATCGAGTCTGCTGAAATACTTTGCATGCGCTAGATCCCCTTCGATTTCTTCCTGACATGGCAACTGAAAGTGCTCTCTCTTCACCGCCCTATTAATTGCTCGCGGGTCCATGCATACTCTTAAGTCCCCATTTTCTTCCTCACGATAACCAGGGGACTTACCCAGTCTGATGGTTCTTCCACCTTCTCGATGATGTTCGCAGCATTCATCCGGTCAAGTTCTTTCTTAAGTGGCTTCTTGAGGGCGAAAGGTACACGCCGGGTTGGCTCTACCACAGGGACAGCGTCCTCTCGAAGCACCATTTTGTACTCGCACCGCGTCCTGCCAATGCCAGTGAATAACCTCGGGAATGCCTGCTTTAGGCTTCCATATGCCTCGCTGCTGTCCACCGCGTTCACTCTGTTGACCAGACCAAGTTGCTCACTTGCCCCGAGGCCCAGAATGGCTTGCTTCTTCTTTACTATGAAGAACTCAAGTAGCACACGCCGTTTGTCTAACTGCACGGCGAGGCGAACTTTTCCACTGTGTGGTATTTCGCCACCCCCATAATGGCGCAGGATGTTCCTCGTGGGGTACGGCTGCTGCTTAGTTCCGAGCCTTTTGAACAGCGAACGCGGCAACAAGTTAGCCTGCGCTCCCGTATCGACCTTCAGCTGCACATCAGTTCCTTCAATGTTCGTTGTTATAATCCAGTCGCGACTTTCGGGGCCACGCTTACTTTCCGTCGTGCTGATCTCCAGAACGTCGAAGTCACTGTCACTCTCCGCTCCTACGAACACGTCATCAACGGCTGCTCGCTTGCTTGTACAGCAGGCGGCGAAGTGATTACGCTTCGTGCACTTGTTGCATGTCTTGCCGAATGCCGGACACTTCCTTGGCGCGTGCGAGAAGTTGCAGTACCGGCATTTTTGGCGTCCGCGTTTCGCTTGCGTTCGTGAAACAGGTTCAATCTTGTTTTCCTCCATCCACGCTCTATTTTGCGATTCGTCAAGTTCCTCAGCTTTGCAGCATTCTACTGCTGTAACCAGCGTCAGGTCTTTCTTTCGAAGAAGTTTTTCTCGCAGGGAAGTGCTGCAAATGCTATACACGATTTGGTCCCGCAGCATGGAATCTCGCAAATCCCCAAAGTTGCACGTTCTTGCTTTTAGTTGCAGATCCCGAAAGAACTGTTCAAATGGCTCTCCGTGTGCCTGACGACGCGAGCGGAACACATAGCGTTCGTAAGTCTCATTACGCTTAGGCAAGCAGTAGTTTTCAAACGCTTTAACCAACGCGCCGTAGTCATTAGCTTCCTCCGGTGATAGGTTCAGGGTATTAAACACGTCAATAGCTTCTTGACCCGCAACATGCAAAAAAATTGCAGCTTTCTGCTCCTTACTGCGTGGCTTCGTGGGCTCCGTTGCTATCAGGTACAGCTCGATGCGTTGCTTGAATGTCTGCCAGGACGCCGCTGCGTTGTCGCCCACTTGCAGTGGCTTAGGCGGGGGTAGGTCGGTCATGGTCCCGTGAGCGAGCTACACTTCTGACACCATGTATCGAGCGTAATGCACACAGTGATCACCACAAGAAGCGTTTATTGAAGACACGGGAACGCATATATAGCCGCCCTTGCGCACAGCGTTGCTCTCCTTGTTCGCCCAGTGTTGCTGCCTTGGCTGGCCGTTGCAGGAACCATCTTTTTTCCTTATAAGAACCACTGGAAAGGTCAGTGAAATGTCTGACGGTCGAATGGCATTTAGTCATAGCATGGCGTCAACCTGCTATGTAATAATGCACTACTATGTGGCCGAAACACGACATGGTCGTTGACGGCGCGGTGAGTTGGAGCCAGTATCGATGTAGTGACGAACAGTTGAGGTACACGCAAGGGCAGGCTGACCGACGTCAAAAGAGGTGCGGAATTGGGACAGCAGATGGAGAAGCTCGTAGTCTTGAAGAAGAGTGCGTCCGTCAGAAAAATATGAACTGAATAGGTCGTTTGCTGATGAGTCAGAAAAGTTGAGGGCACTAAGCGGGTCGAGGTCAGCGGCAGATGACTCATTCGGAACGTTGAAAATTTTGAACGTTCCGAAAATCTAAGACATTTACCTCGAGGCAGCTTCCTTCCAGTAGTCCCGGATAATGTGGTTGAGAGTGGCGACTCTGCTACTCGCAATGCCGAAACTAAACTGGCCTCCGAAGTCACTACGTAGCCGGACCAAAATGCTCGTTCCTTCGCCGAAGCGACTCGGCAGCAGGACGCCGGTCGCCAACAGGACGCCGCTCACCAAGCACACCTGAAGAACTGTCGCCGACTCGTAAATCATGCGTCTTTCGCTGCAGCGGACAGTGAGTTCACGAAGCAAACATGCGACACTTTCTGCGAAGACACGTTTCACTTACGTCGTCTAACGAATCCTATGAATTGCTCGAGTATATAAGTTTCCCTTATAGGGTTGAGTATGGATTGCGCTGGCGGCGCGCAGGCACATTGCTGGTGAGATCGTGGTAACCTTCCTAAATAAGCGGCACAGCTTTATATCAATAACCGACGAAGCAGCACCGGTGCCCACTACCGCAAAGTACAAAAACCATCCACAAGAAATTCAATGAGGTTGATCGTAGACATTCGAGGGCTTGATTTTCTTGATTACGAGGCAGTTCATCCCTTCGGAGCAGTGCAATCTGCTTTTCAGCGTCTGCAGGGCAGGGACGACTGCGCATAGGTGACAGATGGGGACGTTGGGATGATGGAGATCAGCGACTCGCCGAAGGCTGGCGCTATGGGGAAGAGAATTCTTGTGGCTAAGCGGGTGGGCTGCGAAGTCATTCAGATCCGTCAGCAGTCGGTTGCATGGCTTCTGTGTGAACGGGGAGACAGTGGCGAAAGAAACGTGTAACATGTCCCAGATAACCACAAGAATACCATATCGGACAGTTGTCTGCCGTGCGCTATTAATTGGTAAATATTTGGGCTGGTCGACCAAATGGGAATGGCTGTTAGTGAAATGGTGATTGTGAGTAAGGAAACGACGTTTGTAGGGCCAACCTCGCATGGTCATCCGCGCACGCCAAGGGCTCAGCCTCCAGAGGTGGTGGACGAGTGAAGGACAGAGCATCAGTGTCCTGGTCTTGTATTACTAGTACGGCTGGGATCCGATGCTGCGATTGTTCTAGCTCGGTAAGCAAAACAGCTAGCTGGCCGTTGACCTCCTCACGCACTAATGCATTTTTCTGGGCCCACAGAGTATTTTGATCAGCGCGGAGAGTCAAGGCGGCGACAGAGTCGTCTTGTGTCAGATAGTGGCGCGTTAGGGCGCGTTTTCTGGGCAATTCGTCAGAACTCTGGTATAAACTGACCATGCTCTTCTGCGACGGTTGGTGTGTCTTTAGGTAAAAACATTTCGAATGCCACATCGTCAATTCCTTTAAGAATTTGCTTGACCTTATTCGCCTTGCTACAACATGCCCTCATTTCCTTGTTCCTCATTACAACGTAAATAAGTTTGTGTGCGTAAATTTACCTCTTACTAATAATAAAACGGCCGAACATTGCTAGAGTTGGCTGGAGCTCTAAGGTGAAGTCGTGTGGATACTATTCTGCTACCAAAAGTAATTTTATCTTTGCTAAACAAACTATTCTGTTAAAGGCTGAATAAAGTGGCGTTCGGATAACCATATCAGATGTGCATCATGAAGTGTTTACCATTTTACGATCGTTGTGGTGTGTTGTTTTTCTTTTCAGATATGACATTGCCGCGCATCTGATATTACGAGTGTAATGTTTTGTTTAAATTCATGAACCCGCACCATCTTCTACAGATATGGTTTCAATAAAAAAGAAACATTTGCCCGCTTGTAAGAAAAATGTGCATAAAGTGCAAGCTTCGAAAAAAAAACTATTTTGTTGGAAGCATTGGCATGGATGCATAGTTTCGCTCATAGCAGTGCACAGCAATGCGTGTGCGCACGTGAAGAAATGCGTAAGCAGTAGCTGCGCACGTAAGTGACTCTCCTGGGCGAAGACTCTTTTCGCATTCCGTAGAAGTAAGATCGCATGACAGTGAAGTTAATAACCTTTTTCTGTCGTCAAAGCCGAAAAATATAACGCCCTTACTTACCATACTTCAGACAAATGTGCATATGAAAATGCAAAATAAATACAGACAGATCTGATGACATTGTAGTTAGCTTTCGTGTTAATATACTGTTAGAATTTCATGTCTAAAATTTTTATTTTGCTATGCCTCAAAGGTCTGTATTCATGAAGTTTTCCCGTCGCAAGTTCGTTTAGGATGCACATTGGCTGGAATTTTCTCTTACGCACGGCCGCTCCGCCACCGCGAGGCGGAGGGGCGTCGCGGAGATCATACTCCGCATCCGCGAATAGAGTATAAATATCAACACTGAGTTCATGATGCTTCAAGTGGACTTGAAGTCGTCATTGAGGTACGTCTGTTCTTTATTAGCCGTTCCAGCGAATGTTGAATCCGTTCCAGTGTACTTGAAGGATAGTATACTACATTGCCATTTGCGCCTAAAGAGCTAAAGGGCCTCAGTAAACAGTCAGACTACTAATTTTGTAGTGACGCAGCATTCTTCGAAATTCAATAGGCAAGAATTGCTCGAAAGTAAAATTTCTGCCAAATCCTAATGCTGGACGTAGCCGGCTACCCAAGGTAGCCGGCTATAGGGGGCCAGTTGATAATGAAAAATTCAGTGAATTGCGCGTCAGTTTCTTTAACAGAGCGACAAGCGCGTATACTATGTCATCTATGGGGTGTACTAGATGTTACCTTGATTCAATAAACTTTTGATATATTGTTATACACCTGTATCCACATCCGCAGATTAACATTATGTTGGTATTTGATGGGAAATCTCTTGGAGCTTCTGAGATATTTTTAATTTATAGAAATTTATTTCAGAATACCGTGTTCTGTTACATAAGCTTTTTAAATGGAATAAATTCATGTTACCGAGGCTGTAGTACCTGTAGCACTTGATGGTAGTCTTATAAGATAATTGCTAAAGAGTTTACAAGAACTACCACACTTCTCTGCAATTACCAAATTGAGACGTGTCTCGGACGCCCATGTTTAAGATTTGTTTGAACAGCAAGAAATAAGGTGCACGCTGAGCAGGCTTAACTTCGATTGCACGTCTTCATCAGGGTAAAGCCACTAAAGCAGGCGCATTACTTTAGGACCATTGTACCAAAACGCAACGTATGGCTTCAAGCAATTTTTGGATTTCTGCAGACTCACCTGGACTTGCTAATATTTAAGAATCCTTCTTATGTTCTGAATGCGTTTAGTGCTGTATAATACTTGGAGAAACATAACGCGATGATATTCCTCGCGTTTAGTAGTGAAGTGGAAGACTTATACTACTCTACGCCGTATTCACGTCCCCTGCATTGTGTAAGATGTTGTGTCCAAGATGAAAGTAATATACCGTTTATTGTTGAGAGGGATCGAACCTCGGGTGCAAGCGTAAGCGAAGTTCTTCATTCCTACAAAACGTCTACACTGATCGGTTGGAAATGTAAAATTTCTCCCAAATATTACGGCAGAGCACACGTCACGATGGCTATAGATGGTAGTGCAATTAGTATTAGATCAATGTAGCGACACAGGATATTTCGGAAGTTACGTTTATTTAACAATTGTAGTTGTCATTCTGAGGCTCCCGTTATTTCGGCTATGTGCGACATGCCCCGGTATCGCCGCATATTGCTACGGCATTCGCATGCCAAGGTGGCCCGTGTCCAAGGCGGCTTGACTAGAACTGTACGACACCGACACAGTGACAACGATAGAATCAAGAATGAATGACATCGATGAAAAGACAAAGCCGACCTGATGATGGCGGCATGACAACAATGTGGCGACGATTCTTAAATAATGCCGACAGTATAAAGACAGCGTTAGAACGTATACACCAGGAGAGTGTGAGGCGACGAGTGTATGACAATATCGTGATGACGACGGTATTGCAACAGATGCGCGATAGCGTTGGTCTCATGAAGGCGAAATGATGACTATCGCATGGAAACGGCGGCATAATCACGATTAAATGACACCCGTTTGACTACGATAGAATAAGGAAGAGTAAATGACGTCGATGGTAGAATAAGAGAGTATAACCCCAATGAAGTGACGTTACTGAAGTGATGGCGTGGGTAAAAGGACAGCGTATCGACACCGGCATGACAGTAATGGTATCATTAGGACCGTGTGGTGACAATGGCGTAATGACGGCATGATGACAGCCGGCTGTCGAAATTAGAGTGGCGACGAGGGAACGACCGCGAGAGCATCACAATGACGTAATGACAACGATGGCATTTTTCCAGGACCACACACCCAGTAATCCAAGCTGCTAGACCACTTGGACAACTGAGTCAGCGTAAGCGGATAGATAGATAGATAGATAGATAGATAGATAGATAGATAGATAGATAGATGGGCTCAAAACGGCTCTATTGTCAAATAGTGCTAATTGTAATAAAAGCAGAAGATTTTTGTTCTATCTCAACACAAGCATAATTATAGCTTAGGTGTAGGCTTTGTAGATTTGTACGTTGAGTGGGCTGGTTGACAATTATCCCTTTCACAAAGCATAGGTGTAGAAACGGCGTCACGTAACCGAGAACATTGGCTCAGATGGAAGACATTTCTGCATTATTGTACGCAAATGATGAACATGTCGAAATCCAAGTTTGAAGAAAAAGTGACCAAGGAGACGTGCATACAGCAACGCTAACCTAAGAGAATTAATTATTATTTATCGTTAATTCTCATTGCGCTATCTTAATCACAGTTCAGGTGCAGCGCTAGTTCTTTGTGCAGCTGCAGGTCAATTAAAGTATGAGCATGAGCCACAAATTACGAAGAGGACCTAATAATTAGCTGGGATAAGTACCCATAAAATTGAGGTTCAACAGTGTGAGTGATTGAGCTGGTACGTATTCCATGGTGAGCGCGCAGGAACGGCGTATATCAAACGTACACTAGCGCTTGCGCCTGTCTGATGTCGTTTTCGTCCGTCTTTTCTGCGAGCAAAACAGAAAGTTTGAAGTGACAAGCTCTAGAAGTCGACTACGCTGAAAACGTTCGTTTGAAATACGTGAAATTAGATATCCCTTCCCACATTCGGAGAGTAGTCTGCGAGTTTGGCTAATATTCTACACATGACAACGGCGGCTCCAGCTACTATTCGATATGTGCACCACAGAAGCATGAATGCCTGTACATTTATTCCTGTAAAGCGATGCTGCAATATCAGTAGACCAACGCAAAGGTGTTACGTTAAGGGAAGCTCATGACCTTCTTGTGCCACATTCAGCGCAATAAGGCGTTGAGGAAAGCTGCGTTGACCATGCTTATCCGATAATAACGTTTCAAACTGAGCAAGTAACTTAGCGCAATAAGAAACACAAACACAAGAAAGGGAGACAAAGACAAGCGCTTCAAAGGCTTGATAAACACGTGGTGGTCTTGATTTAAATGTGGAAACAATACAAGTGTGCACAATCTCATTCTGCACATTAGTCTCAGCAGCGGAGTGAGGGCCGTGTTTACAGGGTGGGCTTTTGCGTACGAAGCAGAGAAGCCATGAAGAATCTTAACATATGTGCCTTTTCTTTGCAACCTGCTTCGTCAACTGTCCCAGTGAAGCAGGGAGAGGCCTTCGTCCTGGAGTGGTCATAAATATAGCTTCTGCTGATGATGATAGAGCCGAATGTAAACAGAGACCTAAAACTCATCCAATATATATCACATTTCTGAAAAAACCAAAATACTCCACTTTAACTATACTAACTATATACTTTAACAATATTAAAGTATACTTTAACTATATTTACAGGGTGGTTTTTTGCGCACGAAGCAGTGAAGCCATGAAGAATCTTTACATGTGTGCCTTTTTTCTTGCAACCTGTTGGATCAGCTGTCACGGCGAAGGTAAGCATTGGTTTTCGTTTATGCAGGCATTATGAAATTTTCAAGGATCGTGTCACTTCGATTTGTAAAAGAGAGCAGCATTCCAGAAAATATTGAGCCGGTAATATTCCTGCCGGCCACCTTGAGAAGTGGTTTGGTAACTTGTTCAAAGTGTATTTATTCAGCAGGCGACATGCCTTTATTAGTCAGCACGTTTCATCTGATCTAAAATTGGTAAAATTGGCTGATTTACACGTTTAATTTACTTTCTTGAACTTTACTAGCTTATCTATAGTGCTGCCATCGTGACTTGAATGTACCTTTCTTCTCATTACGGCAAGTTTATGTAGCAACTCACACTTTATCAAGGCACAATCTTCATGTAGAGTGATACACACTTTTTTAAGCGAAGCTTGTTATAAGGCACATATTTCGATGGCGTCCGCGTACGCGAAAAAACTGTCATCATTAGCATTGGCTCCAGCGTCGTCGTCTTTTTCTGCAGCTGGCTTCTTGGCGCTCCTCAGTTTGCGCTCATGCTCGTGCTCGGCACGCCCTCATGCCACTGCTTGCACGTTCGTCGGCGTCGTCTTCTTCCACAGCTGTCTAGTTGCCGCTAATCATTCCGGCGTAGAATTTCCCTTGACTTCTGTCGGCGTAATGGGGAGGCCGCGTTTACGGGGGTATAAGCCATTGCTTAATGGGGTATGAGCCATTCATTGTCTTACTTTAATTTCGAAGCAATTTAATTTCCATGAATCGCAAGCGGCGATGGCGGGCCAATGCTGCTAACTACACCGCCCAGCAAACTCGACACATTGAACGCAAGCTACAACGGCGGACTTCGGGCATACCGCCAGTGTCGTCCTTCTCTCCGTAGCAGCGGTCGCATTATGATTAGTTTAGGTGCCTCCAGGACAAGATTCGCTTACCCCAATTTTTCGGTAGGGGACTGCTTGTTTCTTTTTTTCCAAATGGCGACCTGATGCTTGTTAACTATTTTGGTAATCTCGTACGTGCACCATGAAGTAGTCCGCCGCGCTTGTTGGCGTTAAGGTGCTAATGTCAACGAAACTCTATAAAAGAGTATTTATGGACAGTGCGAGAGAATGGGGCAAGAGAAGACTATACGGGTGCAGACTAACTGCAAAATATGCCTAAAATATAGATATATGTAAGGTAAATTCATATACGTGCTGAGAGGAGGAGGAGGAGGAGGAGGAAAAACTATATTTTCGTCAGATGTAGAGTTACTTGAATTACTGGATTCCTGCTTCTGGTAGGCGGTGTGAGGTGGCCGTAAGCCCTTGACTTTCGGCGACCTCCAAAGCCCAGTTGATGATCCGCAGCTGGACCGCGGAATCCGAGCTGGACAGCGCTACCTCCCAGTTCGAAGTGTTATTGAGTTGAATGGTGGTGGTAACATTTATTTAGGTCCGGAAGAATCTTCACCCCGTTTTTATAGGGGCCAGACTGCGGGCCGCTCCCACGTTGGGACGGGAAGGCCAAGGCTCACCGCCGCATCGTGGGCCTTCTGGACAGCCCGGAGTTGATTTATTGGATGAAAATCAAAATTACGAGTTGAAGACAACGTGTGTTCCAAGTTATGCGAAATACATGTGGACATGAGAGCTTTTGAACTACGGAAGAAAGCTGCTCACTTCTGTTCAGCACCATCATAGCATGAAGTGAAATGTAAATTTCCTTTCAACTACGTTGCCGCCATCAGTCTACGTGGCTTATTGCGAATGACGCGTGAAATATTGCTCCATTTGGAAGCTGTATAAAGTGTAGTAGTTCACTCACTGTAATGTTTTGTGACTGAACCAGGCGATCGTGCCTTGGCCGCGAAGGCTGTGGTTAATATGCACGATACAATTAACATAAGACGTTTCTTGCATCTTTATGCGTGCTATAATGCATAAACACCCTTATCTTGATGCATGCACTTTCTGGGGGTCATCTACGTTTATTTGTATGTAAACATTTTCCCCACAACCTGGTTCACTGGGTAGTTCATGGTCGAATGGGCATCGCATCGGGCTGATGTGAGGGAACCGGGTTTGGAACAACTTGCGTCACTGAGTGCTGTTGCGAAAGCCCGAGGACCGAGCGGCCACGAATGTTCCATAGATGGTGCCATGCCATGTGCCGAGAGGAGGAGACATCCAGGGAGATCAGAAAATGGTTTTATATACACATTTACATGTGGAATTTTACAAGAACGGCTCCATGATATTGGAGCCGTCTACATGCTCTAACATATTTGCATGTTCTAGCGTTTACATCTCCGAGCGTCCTCACAACACTCAAGTCTCGTTCTTTTATCCCTTTCGTTTCCCTCTTTCACTCGATGAGGGAATACACCTTAGTTCTTCTTTAGCCAATGACAATATTCGACCAGTTCGCCATATCCCACCCATGATGTGTCATGGTTTCCCACCGGGCTCCGCCTCCAATCTTGCCTGATCGCCTCGCACACAGGCAACGGTTGACACCTTGGGAACCAAACGTTGATGTCGTTCCCACGGCAACGCTTGACGCTGGCTCCTTGCAAGAATTAGCCGCCTCTCCGTGGCGGTCAGTTCGCGGAAGCCACCATATACCCAGGCAGGGCGGTGGCTGTTGCCTCGGAAGTGGCTCCAGGTTGGCGCGTCACAGTCGGCGCCGGGCCTTGTCATAGTGCGGGCGGGCGCTGGTGCTTCACGAAACACACCAAGAGCGACGTTGCCGTTTTAGCTACGCACGAGGCCAATGATCCATTGAAGTCTGAGGACTAATTGCTCATCCATCAGTTCCAGGTGACTGACTGACACTCCTTAGCCGCGTTTACATGAATGCGACAGTAGCGCATCACATTTCCTAGCGCGTCACGGGTAATGCGATGCGCCAGTGTTACACGCAGCGAATCCCCCCTGGTGCAAAGGTAGCGGTGTCGCACATCGAAGGCAAACCAGCGCTTGCAGACGCATCCGGCGTCTAGCCACGCCGCAGCTTGCGAGCGCAGCAGATCGACACCAAATTCCTTGTTAATGCGATGCGATCGCGTTTACATGCACTGCGAAAGTCGACTTACTCGTCTCAATACAACCCTGTCTGACGCATTAATGCGAAGCGCTTTCCTAGCGCATTATCCTCGTTTACATGGATGCGATGCGCTAGAAAGTTAATGTGATGCGATGCGATGCGGCAGTTGTCGCGTTCACGCAAACGCGGCTCTTGGCCGCGAGAAACGACAAGCGTGAAGAGCACAGGATATGTTCACGTCTGTCGATTAGGCCTCCTTTGTCCCGAAGGAGCGCCAGACACGACAGTGCATATGTGACGCGTCTCAACGAATCTCTTTCACGCCGACCTGGGTACCTGTATATGAGAGATTGGATAGATACCACTGTTCAACGAAACTCTTTGACGCCGACTTGGAACACTCGGTATCTGCCACTCGGTCAGTGCTTGTCTTCGCTGAACGAAGGAAAGAGTGGAGAAGGAAAGGTAGGGAGGTTAACCAGTTTAGCACAATCGGTTTGCTATCCTACACATGGGAGCGAGACTTGGGTCACTGGACCAGTAGGTGTGCACAGTAGGACTTGGGCCAGTGGGTGTGTCGTTGTCGTCAACTTGAGTAACTATGTGTATGCGACGGGAAATGTACCACTCTACAATGACGAAAGAGATCTTTCAAATTTCTGGGCGATATCGAGCCCACGTCACAAGGGTTCCTGAAGGACAGCAACCTGACGCTCATCAGGGTGCGGCACAAGTGCACTAGTTATGTGTCATTTTTCAATGAACGTCCTTCACGCCGACGCTTTAGCGAGCTGCACCAAAGAGATGGGCAAAACGGCTCACTTCAGTGAGCGGCTCGGAACGGCTCAGCTCACTGAAATGAACCGGTTCACTTGAATGGTTCACCGGTTCACGTAAACCTGTAACCTGTGTTATGCATATTATATAGTTATGTGGCTTTGAAAAAAAACGATATATGCTTAATTTAATAACCGTGTTATTGGTATGTTTAGCTATGTTTAGAGAATATTTTTACATATATTAAAAGCGTGAATTTTTTGTCGTAATGAAGCTTTCTTTTCTGATATTGGGGATAAAATGCTCATGATACTGTGACAGGCAGAATGCGACGTACTTTTTTTCAGAAAAAAAATACGTAACTTCATCGTCATTACAGAAGCTTGTCTGTTTTTGAGGATACTTTAAAATCTACTTTTGTCAAACTAAGAACACAAAATGATTGTACATTATGTTTCAACTTTATTCATTATTCACATACGTACGTTCATTAATATGAGTAAGCTGTAACGCCATGCAAAATGAATGTAGAAATCATTTCTTGAAGTACAATACAAAAATCATACGAAAGACCCACAAAACTGCCGCACGTACATTTCGTTTTTTTTTCTCTTGAGTACACGCGCGATACTGGCGATCATGCCATCATACACCAGGACAAAAAAAGAAAAAAAAAAGAAATGAAGTTCTATTACAACACAACAGATCATTGGCCTTGTTGTATTGACGTGCTAATGATACACGCTCAGAAAATGCACTGACGTGGATGTCATGGGCGACATTTTCATGACTACACTATTAGCACAATGAAGATCAGGACGTAAACTGTACGTTCGGCTCTTGTCGTTAAAGCGCCCCTAAGCCACCCAGAGGTCGAAATTTAGTTCTAGTGTTGCAGTTGTGCACGAGTGTACAACGAACACGTAGCCACGGGAATTTTTCGAAATGGTGCCGTAATAGCGGAGTTACACGGGTTTGATGACCGAAAAACAGCCCTCGGTCGTGTCGCTCTTTCCTTCGCTACACTCCTCATCGGCTGGTCTCCCCTCCTCGCCGAGTGCTTCTCGAAAGGTCACGTGACATATGTCATCGCCAACGCGCTTCTCAAAACACTGCATACTTCCGGTCACGTCCACGCTAGCGGCACATTACCGACGGGGAGCCGTCCGCCAGTGCCGTCTAACGTCTGCCGTGCGAGAGGTGTCCTAAGTAGACGGCAGTTCGGCCGACGCCCCCACCCGCTGCACCATCAATGGCCCAATCGACGACCGCGAACGTGCGCGCCTCCGCGACCGGCAACGAAAACATCAGCTGCAGCCGGGGGATGACGGGCTCGGCTGTGCTCGCATCGCAGCCGACGGCGCCGCTAATATCAGCGTATTTTCTTCTTTGTGTACAAGTATTGCGAAGAGCGATAACAACGATAAGAAAATATTGCGGCTTGTGATCGTCGGTATATCATTTCAAAGCGCCGTCCGTTTTAGCTTTGAAAGGAACCAGAAAAGGCCTAGTGACGATATCGGCGCCCTCGAGCAATCAGCGGCGGTGATCTGCCGCACAAATGAGTCCCGGTCTCATCCTCTCTACGTACGGCAAGGAAATCTCGCCGTTTGCGAGCAAGAACCCCTTTCGAATGGCGGTCCGCGAATGGCAAACGGCGTGCGATGAGTTACCGTGCCGGTAACGTGGACTCAGCGCTTCTCGGCTACCCGGGGCCGCCAGGGGGCCGGAAGGTGCGGACGTTGTGTCGCGTCGGCTCGTCCGAATGTCTGCTTTTGTGGCGGTAGAAGTCAATGGACACTTGATTTGGTGGTGGAATCGTGTTCCCGAAGTTTCGAGGAAACCCGTGGATACAAGACTTCAGGGTGTGAGTGCATTTTTGAGGATTTTATCGTCGTTTTCGTGCTGACGCGTTGTGCGTTCCGCTAGGCTCTTTAAGCTGGCGACGCCACGATGGAGATATGGATGGGATCACGATGTGAGATTACTGTGGAAGGTACTGACATCGAGCCGAATGAGATGAAGAAAGGATGGGTCGTCAAACTTAAAAAGTGTGTCGAAAAGCGCCGAGGCTTGAAGTTCCAAGACGGCGTCGCACAGCGGAGGTGGGGAGGAACCGGCTGCAAGGTGGCTGGAGCCGAAAACAGTGGCGGCGTTTCGCTCGTACAAGCAAGTGGGAAGGAAGATAGCTGAACGATCTGTGGCATCGCGTCTCCCGAAGCTCCCGGACGACGGATGGAAAGTGATTATCAGACCAAAAGGGGTCTAGCAGTGATCAAAAACACTTCACAACCGATACTCGGCGTAGCTGTGCGTCGTGCCGCGTCCCTTGAGTGGAAGAAGACAAAGTCTGATCTTTTCGTGAACGACAAACAAGGCACGATCTTTCCATACCTGAACTTTGAGTGCGCGGGGAGGTCATGAGTATCAAAACTATAAAGATCGAAGATAAGGACCATGAGGTGACCGCATACATGGTGGCACCTGAAAACTGTGTGGAAAAGGGGTCGTGCATGGAATGGACATACGCATGACCGAGGAGACGATAATGGATGGTTTCGGACGGTCACGAACAGAACCCAGAGATTCTTGGGATCAGAAGAATGGGCCGATCTACACGGTCGTCATCACCTCGCGGAAGAGAGGTGCCGCGTACGCTCGTGTGTTTCGGCATGCTCATGAAGTGCTTCCTGTCAAGGAAACGCTACGAAGTGTGCTATCGGTGCAGCGAACTGGCCACAGATCGGACGTTTGCAACAGTCCAGAAGCCAAGTGCCGCGGGT